>NW_012140080.1:3640987-3748565 GCF_000956105.1 Propithecus coquereli
GGGTGCGCCATCAGGTTGCGGCACTGGTTGGCCGCGGCCGCCGCCGCCGCCGCGGCCGCCGCCGCCACCGAAAAGTTGCCCCCTGCCGCCGCGGCCGCAGGGTGGGGGAAGCCCCCACCCCCGGCCCCGGCCGCTGCCGCCGCTGCAGCCGCTGCCGCCGCCGCCGCCGCCCCTTCCATGTTCTTGTTGAGCTCGTCGGCCACCAGGCCGCCGCCGTTGTCGTAGAGAAACATGACGGTGGGCTCGATCCAGCGGGGGTGGAGGAGCACGGAGGCTGTCATAGCCCGAGCCGCATGGAGAAGACCCCAGTGGCGCTGTTTTAAAAAGCCCCCAAGAAGTGAAGAGCGCGCGGCGCGGGGCCGGGGCCCGAGCGAGGGGGGCGGATCGCGCCCCGCGGGGTCGCGCCAGGCGGCGGCCCATTGGCCCGCCCCCCCCCCGCTCCGCCCACGGCGTATGCAAAGCGGGCGGTTCCAACCCCGGCTCTGCGCTGTGCACCCGCGGTCCCCGCCGCGGCCCGCGCCGTCCCCACCGCTAGCGCCAGCAGCGCGGCAGCGCACTATTCACCCAGGGGAGAGGCGGGAGACGCGGGAGGGTGGGCCCCCGCTCAGCCCCCCCTTCCTTTACCTTATCCCAGCGGAGCCCAGACCAGCGCAACGAGGCGGGGAGGGGAGGTGGGTGCGCGGTTGGGTTGCGACCTGAGGCGGCGGGGACAGGTCAGGGAAATCTGCTGGCGGCCAGAGATGGGAGAGTGGCGAGGACGGGACCAACCTAGCTCAGGATGGGTGTTTATTGGGGCCTCTGGGGCCGTTTTCTTTCCAGGAACCCACGCGTCTTTCTGCAGCCAGACCCTAGGACGGACATCGGCGCTTTCGGATTCAACAGCATCGCGATTTGGCTCTCTTTCCAGGGGAACAGTGGCAGGGCGTTTGCTGCTTGTGGGTTTCTGCGGATACGCCTGGCTCATGGGTCCCAGGACATTCCAATGGAAAGCTTGGACTTTATTTACGAGTCTCCTTCTCTTCCCTGTCCAATAGTGTTAGTGGGCAATTTCATATACTTGTATTTAGGCCCATAGACTCCGAACAATTTATCACATCCCATAATCACACATTCACTTGAGTGTACACTGGTGCACTCACTCACAGTCACAAACTTATGTGTACAAGCCTGTTCCACGCTCTGACCCGTTAACAACTCTTCCTCCTCCAGAGACTTTGAGATGGAGACAGCGATCTTTGTGCACCATTCATTCATGCTCCCACATCGACAGTCTGGCTGGGTCATCCCGGAAGGGGCTTGAGAGGAACTTGAGCTGGGCTGCTGGCTAGGACTGGAGCCTCTCTTCTGGGGCCTAGCACCCTCGGCTTCATAGAGCATGGACAGGATCTGACTCTCGACACACCTGGGGACCCACTATTTTACTCCGTTTCCGGACAAGAGAAAGGGACTTTTGGGGGCTACTTCCTGCCTTCCCCCCAAGTGGGATCTCCAGCTTGCAGAGGGTGGCCAGTCTTTGCTCAAGAACCAGCCCAAGAAGCCTCTCCTCTGTGCCTAGGAAATGCAACCCTTTTTTGGGAGCATGGTGGAGTGTTGGTGCTGGAAGAGCCAAGCAGTGACCCCTTCTTGCAGTGGCCATGTTTTGGTGAGGGATTCTGGGGGTCTTCCTGCAACATACTCCCACTTCTGATTTTGCTATTGTGAGCTGGTCCGATGCCCAGAAGGGGAACAAGCGTTCAAAGTGAAAGTGGGTGCATTACGGAAACATCAGAGCTAGGAAGTGCTGGATTCCCTTCCACCCCAGGCGGACTGGTGAGCAGCCAGGCTTGGACCTGCCCTCTTGTCCCAGCTTACAGACTCAGTAAGCTCAAGGCACTGAGCATATCACCCCTCCCTCCCATATACTCTCCAAGGCCCTTGGGCTTCCGGCAGGGTCCAGACCAATGTGGCTGGGCTCAGGCTTTTATCTGCCCTGATCCCAGGTTTGCCCTGACCAATGTAAGTGTCGCCCAATAAAACCTTCTATGACCTCCCAGCCCCACAACCCACCCAGTGTGCCCTTTCCTTCTTGACTTTCTAGTACTTTATTTTGGGTAAATATTGATTTGCCCCCAGTTTACCTTCTCTCTGGCCATTTTGCAGACTAAGGAACTGGGCTCTGTAAGGACTTGATTTTTGTGTTACTTTCCAGCCCTTTTGCCCCTCCTTCCTCCCCCCAAGTGGCATTGTAAAACTCACAGTGACAAAGAGACAGCGCAGGGTTCGAGGCCCCAGTTCCTGGGGACTTGAAGGCAGTTTTACATACAGGTCAGACATGGCTGGAGGCCAAGGTCAAGTTGAAAGTTGCAGTCTAGCCAGTGTGAGAACTGCCACGCAAGCCTGGAGATCTAGGCGGCTGCAAAGGCCCACCGCCAACCTCCCCGCACTCTTAATTCCCTTTTCCTTTGGAATTTTCATTTCTGGGTCTGTTTGGATACCCAGCATTTTTTGCTGCCTTTGTGGAGTTTTGGGGGCGATGTTTACCGACTCTTCTTCTCTGCCTCCGCCCTGCTTTTGGCTAGGGCTTTGAGCCTCTTCTGTTTTCCAGCCAGACCTGGAAAAAACGAAAACACAGTTTGGGGAGCCCCCACTAGCCGGCGCCTGTGCCAGCTCATCTCTAGCCATGGCGCAGCTGCGGGTGCACACAGCGGCCAAGGCCAGCTCCACATTCTTCCCTCCCCCTCCCACTTCACTGAAGCCCCGAACCCTGCGGCGCAGAGGAAGGGCCTCAGCTCCACAGACTGCCAAAGTCGACTGGGTCCCTCCTCACCAAAAATGGTGAGATGAGATTTCATCTTGTCCTCTGAGGAGCCACAAGCAGGTTTGTCTGCAAGGGATAATGCGGGGTGTGGGGGTGAGCGAAGAGCTTTGGATTGCATCTTGAATTAAGATTTGCTTCCAAAACATGGTGCCCCACCAAGGAAGGGCTTGGGGCTTGAATTATTGAGATATATGGTGCACCTTTAGTGATCAAATTATCTGGATATTTTCTTAGTTCTCCACGTATCCCTATCAAGTTTTTAAAACTTTCAAGTCATGGTCAGTTAGAGGAAGGCACCCTGCTTGTTCCTTTCTTGTCTTGGATCTCAATGTATATGATGTGATTTTTCTACCAGGCATGTCAATGGCGTCCCCTCGTGCCTCCACTGTTTTTAAATGTCTGCATGTCCTTTTAGATATTGAGTTGTAGCCGCCCATCAGTGGGTATGGTTTATAGAAACAAAATGAGCTCCGTGAGTAATATTGCATCTGAGTTTCTAGAATTTCTGCTCACCTTGAAGCAAAAATAACCTGCCTCCCCATATTCTTCTGAGAGAGTTAAGACATTTATTAATAGTTCCCAATACAGTTTCTTTCCCTGCCAGGCAGCCACCAAACTGGCTTGCTGTGGAAAAAGAAAGGTCGGAGGGCAATGAAGACTGGAGTGTGCTCTGAGAAGCAAGCACAGATCCCAGCATTCTTCTTCTTTTCCCAATGGCAAGGTCAAGATTTGCTTGCCTGGCCAGCTAGTGGGGCCTGACCTTCTTAGCTGTCTGTCCCTCTGAGTTTTTGTCCTCCAGGCTCAGAATTCCTGTAGGATTGCAGAGAGGCACCATCAACTTGACAATTTTATCCTCGGACTCCTTGTGGGTTAGGTTGGGGAAGTCAGGGGACCCACAGGGATCTGCGGGTAGCAGTGGCCCCTTGAACAAGAGAGCCAAGCAGAGAGCTCGGAAGTGGAAGAGGCTGCAGTCACTTTCCGGGCTCTGTCGGGTGTGCCAACATTTCCCGGAGGACCCCTGAGAGGGCAGCGCCGGCAGAACTGCAGGGCGGCGGCTGCGGCACAGCCTTTGTTCAAGGAGTTGCCAGAGCCTTTTTTTGTGCTCCCAAACGCCATGGCTGACAAAGCTTCTTACCTCCTGGGGTGGACCAGGGCATCCTGCAGAGCTTGGCTGCCCTGAAACCTTTCACAGAAGAAAAAGCTCTTGGCTGGGTTTTTCTGGGTGGGGGACTCAATGCCAGCCTGGTTCACGGGGCCCTGGGCTCCCAGGGTCGGAAGAGAAAAGGACAAAGGGAAACCACGTTTTAATCGAGTTTGATTTTCATTAGCAAATGAAATTTACCTGCTCTCACTTTAACTGGAAGGAGGCTGTCAGCACTGTTCCCTGGCACTATTTCTTTGCATCTATCCAGCATTAAGATAAACATTCCTTGGTTGGTTCTAAAGACAACTTTGTATTTCAGGATATTCATGTGTTTCTAATGTATCCAAACAGCTTTACAAGCCACATTTGCAGAACATCTTAACCCTCTCCCTCCCACCCGAGGCGGGCTGGGGGTGCAGAGATAATGGTATAGGAAGCAAGAGCCAGAGTAAGAAACAGGCTGAAAGGTTGAGGAGGGAGAAAGAGAAAAGAAGAAATAGTCAAACAGGGTAGAACCTCTGATTCTATACTTGAGCAGACGTTTTGGGAAAGGAACAAGTGGGGGGTTGGTCTGTTCATGGTGGGCTTTTCGAGTGTCCCCACTGGAGTGGAAGCTATACTCTTTTTCTTCAGGGAAAAGGGTAGGTCCCAAAACCTGGGCCGAAGCTGACCAGTGGGCAGGGAAATGGTGCATCCTGAGTCACTCCATTTTTCATTCTATATTTTTTTGTGAACGTGAAGCAATAGTGAGGCAGTGAAAGGCTCAAGGCTGTGGGAATAGTTTTGAACCCTGGGAAGTCACTTGGCACCATGGTGACCAAATGCTAACATGGTGAAAGTGGAAGTGCAAGGTCCAAAAAGACGCACATGGACTCTCACCTTTGCCTTTAAGATCCCCTCAAGGGGTGGGTTTTGAGGACGGCAAGGTTTTGGAAGAACAGCTCTTTTGCTGCCTGCCGGGGTTCTTCCGGTACCACAAAGCCACTAGTGCAGGACGCCTTAGACAAGACCTCAGAAGCCCAGAGAGGACCGCAGTTCCAGTTCAGCCCTGCTCTGTTTCCCCCAGAGAGTCCGGGAGAAAGGAGATGTCCCCTCCTGTTTTAGAACCAGACCCAGGTGCCAGGCTCCCATGAGGGGCATCCGCCTGCACAGCGCGGGCCAGCGGCACCGGTACTCTCCAAACCTGGAGCAAATCTTTGGCGCAAACCTGGAGCGAGGGGCGCGCTCTGGCCTCCAAGACCCGGCTCTGGGAGGCCCGAGTGATTCCGAAGCCGGCGGTGGCGGTGGCGGTGGTGGGAGAGTTCCCTGCACCTACAAGTGCCACCGCTCAGCTCTTCACCCGACCTGGAAACAGCCTTCGCGGAAAGGACCTGAGCGTGAGTTAGAAGCCGAGAGAACTTGGGGAAGGGCTCGGCCGGAAGGAGGAAACGCCTTCTCGCAGTACGTGGCCGGCGGCAGGGGCACAGTCCTGGGGACTGCGGGAACCCGCACCACCCAGAGAGTGAGCTGCCCGTCACTCGGCCAGGGCGCTGGGGGAGCGCGGGATGACCCCGAGAATTCCGTGCGACTGAGACGTGAAAAGGACGAGGTCTCAGTGCCCGACGCTGTCTGTCCTTGCAACTGCCCGAAAGGACTCCTACCCGCCGGCCCCCACCCCTACCCTAGCTTGATGCTCACGCCCGCAACAAAACAGGAAACCGGAGCTGGGCTGCGAATTCTTTAAGTCAACAAATACACTGAAGACATTCGAGCGTTCGAAGGAAGTGGGGGGTTTGCACTTAAGCCTGGCCCCGCCGGGCTCCGTCCTCTTCTCGCGGAAAAACCGGTGCAGGCAGCCTGGCGGCCTGGGCCCGCGGAGTCCGTCTCTCCCCTTGCACCCAAAGAACCCCCACGCCCCAGTTCCGGGCTGCACAGAGCAACTTCTTAAGGCACAAAGCAACTGAGGGAAGGAAACTCACCAGTGCAGCTGCGAGGAAGGGGAACTCGGGACCCCTTGAAGTACACACTGAGGTGTGATCAGACTTTTAAAGGGCACGTTATATGCTATAATCATAACGATGTGTGCGCCTTGATATGCACACGGATTCACACATGAAGCGTGCACATATACACAGGCAGTGAATATGCACATTCAGTGTCATGTGGGTGAAATATAGGTATCATACCAAACCCTAAGAAAAAAAACTTCACCCTGTCGGACCAGCCTGGTGACATACTTCGCTGCAGCATTTCGCTACTCATTCCGATTTTCCCCAATCACTCATCCTTCCCTCTCTTGTGACTTTGCAAATACACCTGTCCTCAGTAGAAAGTGAGGCCCGCATTGGCATTTACCTACTTCAAATGTCCTCTCCAGGACCTCTGGCTGGTTCTGGGGACTCTCGCTGAGCCGGTCTGGAGCGCCCAGCGCTGCTCCTGTAAGCAGCGTTCCGTTCCTTTGTCCGGCGGCTCCAGCTTCGCTCGGCTCAACGCTCAGAGAAATGAAGCAGCTCAGTAAAAAATTTTGATATTAGTTTTTATGGGTATTTACATTCTGGTGAGGGGAGCTGAGTGCGGAAGCTCCATTAATCAGCCCCCAACCTTGGGTTTGCATACTGAGTTTATGGGTTGGAAGAGAAATCTTGCCGGAAAGAAACCATCAGGGATGGCCGGCTGGTTGCAGAGAAATGAAAAGGGAGCAAGGTCATTTTCTGTTCTTGGAAACCGAAGATTGAATGGGCAACTACAGGTGCTAACCAATGGATCACTTTTTTTTTTTTTTAGCCCATTCGCAGGGATAATTTTTCCACCTTTACCTAACACAATTTTTTTAAAAAATCTTTTTATCATAAAATTTTCCAAACACACACAAGCATAACAAACCCCCATATACCCAACTCCTAGCTTCAAATCCTATTATAATTTCATCTTTCATGTTTTATTATCCACTTCTCTTTTTTTGAGTATTTTAAAGTAAATCTGACATCGCATCATTCTACTCCTAACATAGGATTTTGAAGATATATTTCAAGATTAAGCAGAATGTCTTGAACTCGAGTTATTGCAATTACAATCTAGAAAGAACTTGAAGGTTCACCCAGGAGGAATCTGGACCAAAAAGGGGTTTGGAGAGTGGTTGTGTTTCCATCTTGCCTAAATTTTCTGTCTCCTCTTTGTAAAAAATGCCTATGTATGAGATTTATGTTACCCTTTTCTGAGAGTGAGTAACCCTTTAATCTAAGATTTGTGGTGCTGCTCAGAATTTTGGAGGAACATGAAAACTGCCTCAGTCCTTAGTATGTCCTAAATTGACACATATTCACTTGACGTATATTCACTTAGTAGTGGGCAAATGATCATTTCAACACAACACCTCCCCTAGTAGTACCTCAAAATAGATTCCTAATGACTAAGCTAGGGAAGTTTGTACTGGATTGATATTTCATCACAACAACCAGTTTTCAAGGGAAAAAAAATGCAATTCCGTGTATTTAAAAAAATCCCTCCAGCAATGGGAGATTTGAAAAAGAATTAATAAAGGCATTGTAGTTTCTTTTGTTTTAATTCAGTGGTCTAAATGACAATGAATATGATCCTCTCCAGCGAGCTCTGAAAGTGATTTAACTGAAAGCTTTGGCAACATAACAAAGCAAAAAGGCAAAAACAGCAAAAAATCGAATTTGACAAGTCCTACACCACCCAGCTGCCTAATAAATTCTAACCCCACTTGTCTGAATGGACACTGGTCCTTCTTTCTATGACAGAACGTTGAGTTATTTTGCATTTGGGTTGCTTATGGTTCCTTAATTAATTTTTGGAGAATAATTGCTGAATATCTGGGATGTTTTTACACTAATCATATAACCGCTCATGACGTTAGAGAAAAGCTACCTGACCAAAGTCATAAGGTGTGTAAATTAAATGAGAAGAAATTTATGCATATGTGTTTTATATCAATCTCTACCAACTGCAACTGCTGCGGAAGTCCGGGAAATGTCGGCCCGGAGTCCCTGCACGCTGTCTGTGGGGTATAAGCAAAATCAACCGCTACTCAGGCCTCAGGCATAGTGGCTGGTTCAGGGGTCCCAAGTCTCCTGATCCTAGAATGAGTTCATCACAGGGTTGAGGGATCCGTTCAGGGTCAGTGTGAGGACTGCCAACACAAGAAGATTCGGAGGAAGTGGGAGAGGGGACGAGAGAAGCCACAGACAAGCTGGGAGACAAAGAGGAAGGCAGACATGGGAGGGAGAAGAATATTAGTAACGAAACTGTAATTCCCGACAAAAATTTAAGCCACAGTAGCCCAAAGAAGGCCTGTTTTTAAAGCTCAGCAGAAGCCCTTTCTCTGCTGAAGCCTGTTCTTTGCTGAAGCCTGTCTGCCCAGCTCCCCCTCCCAAGCTGATGAGTCTCTCTGGCTCGCAGGTTAGGCTGCAAGCCTCCCTGTGATTTCTGTAACGGCACAAAAATAACCTGGGCTTTGCAGACCCTGATTGTTGTCCAAAGTTAAATGTAGGCTGGAACTTCTGCCCATAAAGAGCCCAAACATGTGAATTCTTACTGGTATCAGCTTCGGAGGCATGGGTCAGGAGCCCAGCTCGGGACAACCTCTCAAGCCTGCTAGCAATTATGCGCTCTCAGCCACTTTTAAAAAGGCCATATTTCTTTACATTTCTAGGATCTAATGTGAGGTTATGTCAGGTCATGGGACCCTCAGTTGGTGCAAAGTAATTTGATGTCACCAAGAACAAGCAGACTCGTTTGTCACCCTAAGGAATAGAAGTCCCTGAGGCCTGTGTTGGGAGCAGAACAGAGTGGCGTTGGCTAGGGTTTCGGATCCAGCCAAGGGTACAATGTAGGTCTAGCCTGCTGGGCTGGGAGGGGGCTTTACTGGTCTGTGTGTGTGCGTGTGTGTGTGTGTGTGCGCGCGCGTGTGTGTATGAGAGTGTGTTTGGAGGAGTGAGCACGCTGCTCTGTGCCAAGCACACACACCAGCCCATCTGATCTTGTGTGGGACCGGGACTGCTCCAGGCCCTTGGACCCCAGGTTCATCTGTGACACGATCCAGGTCTCAGTTTTTCATTCTCTGAAGTTAAGTCTGGTTAACCCAGCTGCAGTCTTTCCCCCACACCTCACCCGATGCTGCTTCAACGGTCTGTACCTGCTTAAATAAAACTTAAGGGAGTCTTCCTACCTGAGGGGATAAGGTTCGTGCAGCCATTAAGTGTTACGGGGTGGGGCAGAAGGAGCCATAGACCTTGTACCTCTTTCGGGATGCACTTGGGTGTGTGACAAGGGCTGGCTAATGTCTCAGTGAAGGACTTCAAGACATTTGCCTAGAATGGTCTCATCCACCATTTCCAGCTATTTTCAGTGTTTTTCTTTTTGGGGGGGTGGGTGTAACAAAACCAAGGAACAGGATCCCCGGAGCTTCATTTGAGAATCAAGGAGAATCCAAGCACTGGAAGAGTATGGGTGGGCATCTTGATGGGCAAAATGGGGAGGGAGTTAGACACTTTCCACAACCTTGGCCAGTGCTAGTCCTTGTGACTTGAGCACACCAGGGCAGGGAGTCCTCCTGCAGAGGGTCTGGAAACTCTGTCCGGGAAGTATCAGGCCCTGCTGCAGGCGCTCCACCGTGTCCTGGGATTCATAACTTGAAATGTGGAACAGTGTCCCTTGCTGTTCTGTATCCTTTGGAAAAGAGACAGCCTGAGGCCACTCTTCTGACAGTTCTAGGATGATATAATGCCACAGCAAACAGACTGCGAGGGAGGGGCGAACTTAGACTCAGCCATAGTGGTCAGTCAGGCCTCCCCTCACTTGAAGCAATCAAAGCCAGCCAAGAGAGAAGCTGCCATCAGCATCTCTGAGGCACACGGAGAGGCCCACACACGGTCCTCATCTTTCCGAATTGGCGGGGCTGGGACAGCTAAGATAAGAGACAGCTGTCCATATGTGGGACTCATTTTCGCGGGGTCGTGAGAGACCCCAAACCTCCACGGAAATTAAAGTCTGGGTGTGAGGAGGCAGCGGGGATGAGGTCTAGCCCGAAGGCTCCACGACGGGGATGGGGCAAAAATACGCCCGCGCATCCTGGGCAGCTAGGCTCTTGCGCTCTGCGAAAGTGCCTGGCGCTAGTCCGCAGCTCCAGAGATTTACATTCGGGCCTCTGGTCTCACCTCGCTTCTGCGGCGATCTACTGGTCCCCAGAGCCACTCAGGACCCTTGAGGAGAACCCACGTATGGGCGCTCCAGGGCTCCGCCCACTTCGAGATCAGGAGCCCCAGGAGGGATTGGATAGGAATCCGGGGATCCTGGGCCCCGTGCATTAAGCCGACTATGGGGACCCCAACCTGGGGAGAAGGACCTTTCCTTTCAAGGTGGAAATGGCGCTTGGGCCCTGAGTAAGAGCCCGGCCCCGGCCCTGCAATCTTGGAGACAGTCGAGGAAGCTCTCGACTGTCGAAGGGGCGGCCAGGGAGAGAGCGGCTTCTCTCTGTGGCCTCCCACCCGGACCCACTCCAGCCGTTGTTGCAGTCGCGGTGGGCTGAGGCAGAAGATGCTCGCAGGATTCCGTTGCAGTTGCGACCTCTTCCCACTAGATGTCTTCCCAGTTAATCGGAATTGAAGGGCGCTGTCTCTGCTGGTGCCCGAGACTCGGTTTCCCCCGCCGCTTTTTGAACTCTGGCGTTCCGCTGTGAAAGTAAACCCTTTTCTTTCTTTCGCTCCCCTCCTCTCCCTGCACTCCAAATCCTGGCTCTGGAAATCCACCAGAATCAAATGCTGGCTCCCTGCGGTCCCGCGTCGGAGTGGCTCACGCCATTGGAATCTTTTTATGACCTTTGATGTGTTTAAATAACATGGCAAGGCTGAGCACACACCTCGGATTAAACTTTAATCGGCTGCAGTCAAGGTCGCCCAGGTGGTAAACGCGTTTCCTCCGACATCTCCTGGCGGACATTGTGGGGTCCAAGGTCTGGGGGCACAGGCCTAGGTCCCCCTTGTGCCCTCCAGCCTCTGCCCACGCCTGGGTGGGGGCCAGACTCAGGGCCAACCCACTGAGCTCCAAAGAGGACTGAGGAAATGGGATTGGAGGTGGACACCCAGGGTGGGCTAATGACCCCAGCACAGCTTTTATAGCTACTAGACGGAATAGTTAAAATTTTCAAGAGGCACTTCCAATTTCCCCTGACTCCAGAAAATAGTTGAAGGCCCAAAGCCATGGTCAGTGCCTTGATTATTTCCCCCGAATGGCACTGCTTCCCCAGGGAGGAAGAGGGTGCTTGGAATGATGGCACAGCCAAGTTAGCTGGTTGTTTTCAAAGTTGCCAACCCATTAGTTGTAGGTCAGGATCTAGAATCCAGGCTATAGCAGCCCTTCTGTGTGCCAGGCTGCACAAGATTAGCTTCAGTTTCATCCAGGCTGAGTCTCCGGGTCTGAACATCCCTTTCTTAGCCAATACACCTGCCAAGTATAATTGTCTTGGGCAGTACTTAGGAAACAACCCAAGGACAGGGCAGCATGTATAGTGACAGCTACCACTGTGCTTTTAAAAAGAGTGCGTGTACATAAGAGCTGGAAGGACAGACAAGTCAGTAAGTGGCTTCCCTCGGAAAGAACCAGTGGTCAGAGGGTCAGAGTGGAGAATCCTTTTTTTTTTCCTGTAAATTCTTTTGTGTTGTTTGTGAATTGCACAAATTGCATATGTTGCTTTTGGGGTTATGCTTGTCAGAAAATGGGACATCTCATATATCTCATGGCCAAACATCCCTCCAGGGCATTTCCTCTAAACATCAGACTACACTTGGATTCAGAGGGGAACACGAAAATAAGGTCCCCCAAGGCTTGGACCTCAGGCTTATGGGCATCAACTCAGATTCCTTCCCCTGAGAGACTTCCTAAGGCTTCTCTCTCTGGGCTGGCCCCTTCCCTGGAAATGAACATGCTAGCCAACGACATAACGCCCCAACCATTCACAGCAACAGAACTCCATTGCATCAAAACGAATTAAAGCCTGATCTTCAATTTTCTCCGAAGCCCCAAGTCCCTAAGCATTTGTAGACAAGGCCCCCACATGCTGCTGCAGACTAGAGATTTCCACAGCTCCTAGCTATGGTGAGAACAGTAAATATCCTTTATGTGTATGTATGTGTATTTGGTAGGTCAATTGTTGCCTTCAAGTGCCATGAAGCTCCACATACTAGACTGGGCTGTGACCTCTTGAGTTAGAAAGAATATTATCACTTACTACAGTTAGTTCCAAAAGTGCTTCCCCACGGAGACTTCTGGGGGCTCTGGTAATTCTCTTTACCTTGATCTTTGTAGTAGTTATGCAAGTGTATACATATATAAAAATTCAGCGAGCTGGGTGCTTAAGATTTGTGTGCTTTGCTATATGTAAGTTATATGGCAATAAAAGAATTTTTTTAAAAAAATGCTTCCTCATAACAACCTGTGAAGTAGGTCCCGAGATTATTATAATCATCTTTATTTTACAGACAAGGCAACTAAGACTCAAGGGAAGCTAGAGAGTCCCAGGCCTCCCTGGGAGAAAATAACCAGCCACACCTCCTCCTCCCAGTTCTGCTGCTTCAATAGCCAGCTCTTCCGTTTCCAGAGATTTCTTAGCCAGCGGATAGCCCGCACATTTCTCAGGTGGCAGGAACCAGATGTTTAGAGATGCTCTTTTCAGAGTGGTTGTGAAGTGGGAACACGTGGTCTGTGCCTTCTTCAAATTCTTCAGTCTTAGGTTAGTGAGAAGGTTGGGCGAGTCCAGTGCCCAAAGGCTGTGAGGCCTGAAGGTCCCCACTTGTCCAGCTCTAATGAGGAAGAAGGTCCCCAAGGTTCAGAACGTATTTTCTTCTTATTCCAGTTCTCCCAGCCCACACTTATCCTGCGTGTAGGGCCTGAGGCCCAGGAGACCTCTCCCAGCGGCTGCGCTCTCCCACCGATGTGCACCTCCCTTCCTCAAAAGCAAGGACAAGGTGGGTGGGGGTGTTCTGAAATAACGGTGTCTCCAGTTAGATGGCTGAGGACATAGAAAGCGGTTGTTATTTATTCCAGGCACAGTCGCAAAAGGCTTCCAAAAATATCGAGCCGAGATATTTTATTGTCCAGCCTGTCTGCAGCCTGTAATTATGCGTTCAAGATGTTTAATGTGTGCAAATGCATTAGCCGCTTTCGCTGGTGAAAACCCTAGCTGGGGGCGGGGGAGAGGCAAGTCTGGAGATAATTATGTAGTACAGTTGCAAACATTATTCTGCTCTTACTGTAAACGGCCTGGCCACCGTTAAGAGAAGCCAGGAAAACTCGCAGCGTATATACGCGGGCAAACTGGGTTCGTTTTTGTTCCTCTCCCGGGTTGTGCGAAGTGTCTTTTGGTGCCTTCTATGCCAGGTTCAAGGGCACACCACAAGGAGGGCGCCCCACAGAGGAGCGCAGCGGAGCGGCCCACGCAGGTCCCGGGTGCCCGCGGCCCTCGGAGGCCGGGCCCTGCACACTGGCCCCGCACTGGATTGGGGCTGGTAGTGTGGAGCCCTCGCGGCTGCAGGCAGGTCTCTTCTTGGGCTGGGTCTGGCCGTCTGTTCAGGGCTGTTCTGGACTCTTCAGCATCCTCCCAGTCAGGTCGCGCTCCAAAGCTGCTCCGGGTTGAAATACGACCGCTAGGCCAAGGCCCTGGGCTCTCGAGCAGTTCTCAGCCTAATGACCCTCGCTGGGCTGAGTTGCAGGGTCGGCTCTTGCAAAGCTAGACCAAGCTGAACCTGCTATTTTAGGTACCGAGTGCTGCGGGGCCAGGAGAAAAGCTGGGATGGGGGACCACCGCCTCTACCCCGGGGGCTGGCACGTCCAAGCCCTGGCAGTTCCACCTCCTCTCCCATACCCAGTGGCCAAGGAGTGTGCGACGGCTCTCCGGGGAACCTTGTAAGGACTTGTGCTGGCACTCCCCCGACCCCAGCAGGACATACATACCTAAGGGCGCGTATGCGTATGCGTGCTGAGGCCCCACCCGCCGAGTGAGAGTGACCAGTGTAGGGACAGTAGGCTGGCAACCTTCACAAAAGCATGCCCTTTGCAAGCCAACATCGGCCCCTCTCTTCCTCCCCGAAGTTCCATTTCAGGTAAGGCTTTTAAGACAAAAGCAACAAGAAGGAAGTGTGGTGCAGGAGCAGCGCTCAGGGGTGGCAGGCTGGAGCGCCTGCGGTTTGGAGAACAGCCCTATCGAGGCAGGTGGGAGGCTGCTGCCGGTGCCCGCCCGAGGGTTTCTTTGCGGGAGGGGGGCAGGCTCCCTTCTAGAATCCGTGGGCCCGGGCTTCCCTTAGCGCTACCTTCCTAGCGCTACCTTCCGCCACAGGCCTGTGTCCTCTCACTTCTCTTTAGAAAAAGATTGGATTTTGAAACACGTTTTACGCCGCTGATATAAAACAAAAGAAAGCAAAACCATTGGGCGCCCGTTGCGCTGTGTGGGGCACGTAAGAAAATCTGTGCGGGATCCAGGGTGCATTTTCTGAGGCCTGGCGGCGCTGTTGCAGCCCCAGGACGTGGAGAATAGGCCAGCGTGGAAGGATCCAGGAGGATGATGAAATCCCAGGGAGGGAAATGATCCCACAGAGAAGAAAAACAAAACCCACTAGACTTGGTTTGTTCCTGCTCCAAATGAATCATCCAAAGAGAATCCCTTTGGGCTACAGTTACTGGGGCTTGGGGTCTGGGGCCCTCAGATCCATCAATGGTGGGGGAGGGGCCCTGAGATGTGGGCTCTCAATCTGTCCCTTGAGGGTGCAGGCTCTAGCTACAGACGGAAAGGGAGAGGAAAAGGCTAGTAGTGATCCTGGGTGGCTGTAACTTTGAGTGCCTCTGCATAGTGAGGTTTCCAAAGCTCCCCCAGACCTGGAGGGAGCAGTTATTTATGCAGCAGCCACACATCTGGGGACAACAAGACCCTGGCAGGAGATGCAGTCGAAAGCTCCACACTGCTCTTTCCTGCCCCCTGTGTCTCTCTTTCACTCTTCCACCTTCCAAGGCAGTCAGGCCTTCAAGTGAAAGTGACTTTGCTCCCAGGCCTCACCAGGATGGGATGGAGAGACTGGGAAGTTTGAAGAAGGGTCTCAACAGTGATTCGGATTTCGGAGACCCTGAAGGTGGCTGCAGCCTAAAGCCCATGAAATAAACTGTAACCACATTCGGTGTCCCACAGCCTGTGTGGCATGAAGGGGCTAAAATATGCTATCTTCTAACCCAGAGGTTCCTAGTTGCCTGAGAAGCAAAACAGAATTCCTAAGCAGAAGGGGATAGGGGAAAAAGGCATTCTTTCTGTAGATTTCTTGGCTCAGTTCAAAATCAGTGCTCACAGAAGAAGAGGGGGCATGTGTTCTGTTACTGCTCTCTTAAATGTAATTTTTCTGTCCCTCTCACGTAGAATTCTAGGTTTTTAAATGTCCTCACAGCCATCCAACATTTGCTCCTCCCTATGGGAAGTAAATCTGATCAAGGCCTTCTCTGCTCTCCTCCTCCTCTGTTCTCTAGTCCCCTCAAAAGAGCCCACAGGAACAGAGAAAAACCCATGGGAAGTCTCTTGCTGCAGAAATGATTCTGCCTGGGACCCAGAGACCAGAGATGGTGAGTAGTTTTTCTTCAAAGGCTGCTTAGGTCCTAGGCCTGGGTTGCCTGAGCAGCTGGAAGGCCTCCCTTGTAGCTGCACCCAACCAGAGAAAGGGGTGGAAAGAGTTTTAAAGGGTTTCAAGAAAACGGATGAACCAGGCCACCTGGAAGAACTAGATTCTCAGCTCTCTCGATCTCCTGGAGGAGGGCTTCTCTGCCTGGGAGTGATCATTGCCAATTCCAGTTTCCAGATTTGGTTTTCCTGCCCAGGAAAATCGGAGCCCTGTTTAAATCTTTTTCCTAGAAGTCGTATGCTCATTCTTTAGCTTTCTGTTTTCTATTAGCCAGAGACTTCATGTAAGATAATCTGGGTGGGTTTCTCCCTCCGACCTCTGAAACATGTAATTTGGGGGAGATACAGTATTTAAAATGCCAGTCCCAGTAATGAGTCCAGCTTAGCAGTGTGAGCTCCCACCCTCCCCTTAATGAACAGAGCTGTCGAGAAATAATTTCACTTTGATCTAGTTTGTGACCTGAGTTTTTGGCTTAAAGAAGACTGGGCGGCTAATTGGATTCTTCAGTTGCCTTTAATCTCCACCTCAACACTTGGAACCTGACCAAGCTGAATTAAAACAAGTCTGATAAACAAGATGTAGCTGGCTCCCAGGTTAACAGCAACGAGAAAATCCGAACCACCACTGCGGGGTTTAATGATCACAGCCTGGTTGGCACCTCACAAAAAACATGAGGCTGTAGGCCCACAGAACCTGCAGCACGGAAGTCTTCACAATCCTTTCCCCCTCCCTCCCAACACCCTGGATGTAGCTTAATTAGAAAGAGAAGGAGGGGTAGAGGAAGATGGGGAAGAAAAACTTACAGTTGGTGAAAGGCAGGGTTGGGAATTCATCTCAAAGGGAGGCAGGACGTTGAGGAGACTTTGTCCCTGGGAGAGGAAGCAGGCTGAGCCTTTGAGGCCTGGACAGTAAAGATTGCAATTCCAATTTCCAACTGTGCTCCAAGAGTGAGGGGATGCAGTAGGGAAATAGGATATGAGGGGCAGGGTTATGTAGCCTGAGGGGCTGGGAATGATGGATTTTATTTAATCTTTTCAGATGCCAGGGTTTTGTGTTCTAGATGCAAAGCAGAAGGAGAAAGGAATCTGCTGGCACCTCCCCATTCTTAGTTTGGGACTTGAAAAAGTGTTCTCTTGGGCTCTCTGCTTAAGCATCTGGAGGAGTTCTGAGGGAATGCTTCCTCCAAGGCCATAGAGGTTTGCTGTAGGCCAGAATTTCACAAACTTCCACAGTATTGACATTTTGGGCCAGATAATTAGTCTTTTGCTGTGGAGGCTGTTCTGTGCATTGTAGGATATTTACTAGTATCTCTGGCCTCTACTTACTAGACGCCAGTAGCACTTACCCTAGTAGTGACAAGCAAAAATTTCTCCAGACATTGTCGAATGTTCCCTGTGGGGGGCCAGAAGCACCGGTTTAGGCCTCTGTGAAGCAGGCATTTCTGGGAAAAAAAGTGGAGTGATTTGCTTGAAATGATATTTGTAGGGTTTCAGAGAAGGAGGGGAGCAGGATGGTACTCCCTCTCCTTCTTTGGGCCTCTGCAGCCAGCCAGAGCATGAATATCTTCTCAGGCCAGCCTTCAATCTCTGTTGCAACACCTTTATTAAGCCCTTGAGCAAGCACGTATCTTCCAGGGCATACAATCTAACCCTTGAGAAACACTGAATCTAAGATAAATGTATGTGGTATGTGTGTACGTCTGTCTGTTTAGGATAAATGCTGGGGGAGGGAGAGCCAGGCCTTAGCTTTTCCTACAGCTTTGAAAGTGCTTTCCTTGGCATGTCTGGCCTTGAAGTGGGAAATGGCTGGACTTTTGTGAAACCTGTGGTGTTGAGATTATCAGGGAATGGAGAGCCTACTAAAAGTGTTGGGGTGAGAGGTAGTCTCTAGGGTGCTGTTGGGCAAATTCTCACCCAGTAAGTGGCCCTATAACCCTGCACCCATCACTTCACTCCAGCTTCGAGACCCAGCCAACCTGACTCTGAGCAACCTCTTCTCACCTAGGATTTCTGGAAACCTAGGTCCAAGAAACCATGAGCTTGACATAATTTATTGAACACTTGGCATTACTACTATAATGCTGATGGAAAACAATTTTAAAAATAAGTATTTTACGACAATCCAGCCATCTCTACCAGATTGTTTTTTGCTTTTTTCTTTTCATTCCAGAATGTGTCCACATATAACACAAATGAAGAATGGTAAAGATTAAGAGAAACTGATTAATCACAAGGACGAGTCTATCAGGCTTGAATATCAATAATAACAATAGAGTTAAGTTGTGTGATCCTTATATATATTTTCACCTTTAGAATGGGGTATAGCCATTTAAAGGTAGGTACATTTAGAAGTCAGAGTCTCCAGATGCATTAAATTTTAGGTATTTGACAAAAATCACCGGTTGAGTGCTTAAAGAGTGTTAATCACGTTATAAATGTTAACTCATTTAATCCACCTAATAGTGCCAGTAGCTATTATAATTATTTCCATTTCACAGATGGGGAAACAGAGGCCTAGACAGGTTGAGTAACTTGCCCAAGGTCATCCAGCTAATAAGGGACAATACTAGGATGGAACCCAGGCATTGGATCCAGGGTCCATATTTTCAGCCACAAGTTTCTGCTGCCTCTTGTTAATGTGCTGGGTAGGGACAGTGGCCCAGAGAACAGCTGTTGGGGAGGTGGTCATCTTTGTGCTAAGCATGCAGCCACTGCTCTAGAAGCCTCAGGGCCAGATTCCCTGTCAGGAGTGGGTCAATTAATAGAAGCTTTTCTGATAATTGAAAGTATTAATAAGTTATGGGAAATGTAATGTATATCCTGAGTATTTACTACCTAAGGAACACGAGAAACATAATGAAGGAGGGAAGGTTGTAATTGTAGAAAAACATCAGTTCTAGGAACAGAAATCAGTGGCAGCCAGAGACATTCTCCCCAGATTTCCGGCCCTGCTGGTGGCCCCTCCAGCAGGCTCCATACAGGCAGGAACCCCCAGAAGAGGAAAGGGGCCTGTTATAGGAGTCATCAACCTGTCACCACGGCTAGGGTGAATATGGCCTCTGAGTTGGGGCGGGGGGAGGCTCACTCTTTAGCACCACCAGCTGCAGGGATGGGGGAGGGGCTGCAGGGGTGGAGCTGGCCTTCTCTGTCCACAGCCCACAGCCTCCTCAGAGCAGACATTTATTGAGTCAGCAAGGCCTGGTGCTAGGCACCACTCGGCTTTTAAGATGAGCACAGTGGTCCTTACCCTCAAGTAGCCTTAGCAGTCTGTAAGTGTGTGCATATGTGGGTTTGTGTGTGAGAAAGATGGGGTGACACAGCTACAGAAATGATTGCACTGAGGGCTGAGAAAAGGACCCAGGGATGGAGCAGGATACACAGTGTGCTAAGGAGTGTGGGGTGTGGGGATCTGGGGTGCTGAGTTGGGCAGGCAGAGAGAGGGGACTGTTACAGGTGGAGGTGCAAGGGGGGTGTTGGGGACAAGCACTGGCAGTTTGGCCAGAGATGAAGGGAGGGTAGAGGAAGTATTGTCTGGCACCTACTATGTGCCAGATGCTGTACTTGGTAGGGATGATCTCATGGAACCTTCACAACATCCCTATGTGTTGGTACTCTGCCACCTACTAGCTTTGTGATATTGGGCAACTCTGTTTATATTTCTAAGGTTTAACTTCCTCAGCCTGAAAATGAATGCAACACACCAGCCATAGGCTGTTGTGAAGTGTAAGTTCTATGATGCAAACAAAGCCCTTAGCTCAGTGCCTAAAGTAATGTAGAAGCAATAATAGGTAGCTTTAATTATATTATCAATATTGTTATCCCAATTATACAGATGAGGAAACAGGCAGAGGGTCAGTGACTTGTGGGAAGTCCCGTGCTGGGTGGCTGAGAGCCCCAGTCTCAGCTACTCTGGACTGGGTCGATAGTCTGAAGCCGCAGCTGCGTTAAAGTGCAGGTACAGGGGAGGCCTGGGGGAGGAGCGGGGCTTCGGTTTGTGGCTTTGCTGGTTTGTAAGCAGGTCTGAGTATGAAAAAGCTGTACTGTTCTTAACATTTCTGTATTTCCCCTCTGCCACCCTCAGTCCCGCCATAGAAGATATCCAAGAGCGATGAGAAATTTTTTTTCCGGTGCGAGGCGGAGGGCACAGTCGCTCTGGGAAGGGGCCACAGGGCGCAGGGAAGGCGCCGGGTGGCGGGCAGGACGCCAGGACGCAGCCGGGCGGGCGGGGCCCCGCAAGCCACCGCGAGAAACCAAAGCGCCAAGGAGCCGCGGCCTCGGGGTTGGCGGGAACTCCGCAGGCGGGGCCCAGGCGCAGCGAGGCCTCCTCCTGACCTGGCCGCATCCTCCGGGCTCACCCGGGGCTGCGGCTCTGCGGAGCAGACTACGGCCCGCCTGGCCTCTGCGCCCTGTTCGCCCGGGGAAGCGGCAGGCCCGGCCGGGGACGCCCCGGAGTGGCAATCGCGACCCACCCGCTTCCGGCCGGGTAGGGAGGACCCGAGGGCTTTGCGCCAGCTTCCCTTGGCTTCCCGCTCTGCGACTTAATCAGCGGCATGACCCTGGGCCGTCATGGAACTTCTAAATCTGCGAAGCAATTTTACAATAACAGCAGTGATCATAGTATGCGTGCTTGCTCGTCCGGGAGGATAGGGTCAAATGAGATTATTTATTCGATGAACACATATTTAATGTCTACATACTATATGACAGGCAGTGTGCTAGACTTTTTCTATTCTAAAATATTAGTTTTAATTATGTCTATTTGAATAATTTTACTGAAATATTATGTACAAGAAAGTGCATAGGTCATAAGACTATTTAACACCAACAAATATTTATTTTCATTCAACGAATTAGTGATGCTGTGAAATTTATTGGCAGTATCTGAGGCATTGCACACTGCCCATTAATATCAGTAAGAGGCCTCATTATCTCTATTTACCCGATGTTGAGCTGGGAAGGGAATTTTATCTGTGTACTTGCTTCTGGTCTTTTCAGGGGACTGGAGACCTGGGTTCTCACCTCTACCCTGTCACTGAACACCTAGGACCTCCTCCATGGAACGAGGGGGCTGGCCTTCACTCTGTGCACCCTTCCCCCTGTGACTAATGAGGGTGTCTTGGGTGTACTTCAGAAATAATAGGACACATTTAGAGTGTGGCTGGTTGTTGTATTTATGATTACTAACACAAATGTTATTCATACACTCATAATAATACACATGTTTGAAGGTGAATGTCTCTGGAAGATCTGTTGAAAGAAATGTGAGGCCTGTGACTCATCATGAAACCCCAAGAAGTTTTCACTACTTTAAATAACTGGAGAGTTCTCATAGGTGGCCTTACAGAAAAGTGTTTCTGCCTGTGCAGACAGAATTTTCCTACTGAACAGTCCCCTAAAGTACCACTGGGTGGTCGGTTGGAAGGGTCTGCCTAATTATTATAATGTGCTGTGATGAGTTTCAACCTAAACATTAACAGTAGGAGGCATAGATCCTTAAGAAGTTTTTTCCCTACAGGTTCATCCCCTGTCAGAGTGATTGGGTAAAGGTGGAGCCTCCCTTCCTAGGCTGCACCAGGACAGTCCCCAGAGCAACCTCTTCAGAAATCAGAATCCTAATCCAATAGACACTGAGTCCTTCAGGTCACCAGCTCTTTCTCGACGAGACAGATGTTCTCAGAACAGGGGCAGCATTAGGTATGGAGAGAATTATGGAGTAAGGATTCCATACATATGAGTGGAGATTTACAGTTGACAAAGCACTTGCCATTTCTCCATCTGTTTAGCAGGGTTAATACAAAAACCTCCCTGGGTTTTGTTTGTTTTTGTGGTGATGGAAGGATACTGAGTGCAAAGAGCCTTTGTTAATTTTGACGTGCAGGTTGACTCTAGTTTTGGCTCTGGACCTACATTTGAATCCCCACTCTGCCACCTACTAGCTTCGTGATATTGGGCAAGTCTGTTTTTATTTCTAAGCTTTAGTTTCCTCAACATGAAAATGGATGCAACATATCACCCATAAGCTGTTGTGAAGTGTAAGTTCTATGATGCAAAGACCTTAGCTCAGTGCCCAAAGTAATGTAGAAGCAATAATAGTTAGCTTTAATTATATATTATCAATATTATTATATATTGTGATTTTCTTAGACATGGCAGAAAAAAATTATTCTGATTTTACAGGTGAGAAAACAAAGTATTGAACTACTGACACGTGTCACATCATGGGTAAACCTCAAAAATATTATGCTAAGTAAAAGAACTCAGACACAAGAGACCATCTATTGTGTGATTCCACTTATCTAAAATGTCCAGGAAAAGTAAATTTATAGAGACAGAAAGTACATTAGTGGTTGTCTCGAGCTGGAGGTGGGAGGGGAGATTAACTGTAAAAGGACCTGTGGATCTTATGGGGAGGGGTGAAAATGTTCTAACATGAATTTATTGTGTACTACTTGGTAAAGCTACTAAAAAGCATTGTTTTCTACACCGGAAATGGGTAAATGTTATGATATATAAAATATACATCAATGAAATTGCTTTTAAAACCAGAAAGTATCACAGGATAAGAGAAAGAACAGAATCCAGGTTTCCCATTAGGTGTTTTTTCAACTCTGGTACTTTCCAGTGGGTAGGAGGGAGAAGACAAAGTGTGTCGGGGGTGCTGGTGAGGAGCTGCCCTTAGAATGTCCATTAAATAAGGGAATGGAAGGAAGGCAATTTGAAGAAAGTGGGGGCGGTAATTTCTCAAGGAGGGAAGAATGGGGAAGGATAAGCTTTTTGGGGGGTATAAAAGAATAAGTAATAATTTTCGCTAACTTTCATTAAACTCTTAATATATGCCAAACACCATCTTAAAAGCTTTCTGTACAACACTTTGTAAAATGAGTAGTGTTATTATCTTCATTTTTGAGATGATGAACTTGAAGCACGGATAGTTTAAATACCTAGACCACAGTTGTAAGCTAATATATGGCAGAGTCAGGATTTGAATCCAGGTAGTTTGTTCCAGACCACCTGTATTTTACTCTGATACTATTAATGCATATAAAAAGGAGGAAAGGGATGTCAGGGTCTGGGGCAAAAATCTGGAGTTCAGTTGTGTGGGTGTGTGAGCCTGAAACATTCTGAGATTTTGATTTAAAAAAAATATGGTGTTGTTTTATGTGTAAATAAGAACTATACTGGATATCTTGATGGGGGTAGTTTATTTCCACTTACTGCTGCTGGGTGCCATTTTTATATATGATTATTTTAAAATGCCAGACAACCCCTTCATTTCTGTATATTTGAAGTGCAGCATAGGCTCATTTCCCAGACTATGAACTGAGCTCAAATTTTTGGGACAAAACTCAGACTGATTTAAACAGTCCCAGAATCACAGACCACGTTCCAAGTCACATTCCCTCTCCCCCAACCTCATTCCCAGTGTCCCTCCTTCAGGCAAGACTGCCCTTTTCATCCCCTTTCCTGTCCCTCTTCACCTTCTCAATTCTATCTTTCATGAAGTATGAAGGCTTCCTGCATTGAATGGAAAAATTATGTTTTAAAGATCTACTCTTTTGGTCTGCTGCACTGAGAGAGAATATGTGTGCGCTGAGAGGAAAAAACAGGCCATATCTACACAGAACTTGAGAAGTAATGGATTACAAATTGCAGTGCTTCCAAGGGCCAAAAAAACATTGCACCTAATCTTTTCATTTAAATTGTAAGAATAGATTAAGTGGAAGTAATATTTTCACTTCTTTCATTCTTTTGATTTAGAGATTTGAAACTATTTGCATGTAAAAAACAGGCAATTTGTTAGTTTAGGTTAAAGGAATGTAGGTTTCGGATACTGTACTGGGATGAGAAGAGATTGAAGGGAAAATTAACATAGTAATGAAAAGATCAGAGGGAAGTGGACAAGTGATAACAGTTCGATAATAATCTCGTGGCCTTGGGATGGGGAAGGGGTATGATTTTTAAAAATCTTTGTTTTGTGTGAGCAGAAATACAAAACTGTCTGGGTGAAGTGGCTCACTCCTGTAATCCTAGCACTTTGGGAGGCTGAAGCAGGAGGATCACTTGAGCCCAGGAGTTTGAGGTACAATGAGCTATGATGATGCCGCTGCACTCTAGCCCCAGCGACAGACTGAGACTCCATCTCAAAAAAAAAAAACAAGACAAAATTAATACATGCTCACTTAAGATCAAATTTTGAAAAAATATACGGTGTGGCAAGTTAATCCCCATATGCCCCCGTCACCCCAAAATAACAGCTGGATGTATATTCCCAGACGTGTATGCATATAAAATATACATATATTGTTTATATAATCATCCATGAAATGAAGTCACTAATTATATCTGATTAGTTGTGGACGTTTACTTACAGTTTCCTCCTGCATTTTTACAAACGTGGAATCATTATACAAACTACTTTTTGCAACTTACTCTTTTTCACTTACTGTAAACTTAGACTTGTTTTCCTGTGTACACACAGATCTTCTTTGTATATAGAGTATTATTTTATACGTATACTCATAATTTTATTTAGCCATGATTTTATTTATACATTGAGGGACTGTCAGGCTATTTCTACTTTTTCATTATCACTCAAATTACGTAGCAATTATTCTTGAATGCATTGTGTAGGAAAAATTTCCAGAAGTCACATTTCGACCACAAATTGAATAATAACTGTAAATTCATAAATGTCAAAATTGCCTCCAAAAAGGTTTTGTCTGTTTGTTTTGTTTTTAACGTTTCACCGATGGTGCAAGGGGACGGTGTCCTTGCACGCTGCAGTTCCTCTCCAAAGTTCCTTCACACAAAGTGAATTGTGCTGAAAATGAGCTGCGTTAACTGAACTTGACAGAGCTTTGCTTCGGTGGAGGGCAGCCTGGACTAGGCGAGGGTCTCCCCCAAGGAACACCACCTCCAGGAACACTGGTGCGTGTCTGAGGGGAGGCGCAGGTCGCGGGGAGGATCCCTGCGGGTGCGGGTGTCTGCCGGCCTCCCCACGACTCAGAGGAGCCTCCCGGAGTCGGAGTGTTTCTCGGCAAGCAGAATCCGCTTTTAACCCCAGGCAGGAAGGGGCTCAGACACCAGCCCACCGCTCCTGGAGGGTCAAGTTTCCTCCCCACAAGTAGGAACCGTTCGCTTTAGGGAGTTCCCTCCCTGCGGCGCAGGCCCGGGCCCCTGCCGCGGTCCCGCCTGCGACGCAAGTGGCCCGCCCGCCGCCGGGAGGCCGCGCGCCCCGCTGTTTCCTGGGCGGGCGCGGCGGTGGCTCACCCGGAGCCGCCCCAGCCGCGAGAGCGGCCCGCGCCGCCTCACCCCTCACCTGCCCGGGGCCGTGAGTTTGCAACCGACAGAGCCGCCGCCAAAAATGCGCGCTCCGGGGTCCCGCGGGGGCCTCGGCTCCCTCCCCTCTGATCGATCCCGCCTCCCTAAACCCCGAGGCTTCAGCAGACCCTGCGGCCAGCTTGGACAGTCCCTTGGCGCTGCCGGGGCCCCCGGCCTCGGGCGACTGGCGCTGCTCCGTGTCCTGGGTTTGGTGGGACCCACGGGGGACGCGTGAGGGCCCCGATGGTACAGTTCCCGTCGGCCCCCACCTATGTGTAGAGAATAGACCAGTCTGATGTAGACCTCCTCAGAAACGCAGAGGAAGCTGGAGAGACTGAGGCCAGGGCAGTTGCAGTGGGGCTGAGAATCTCAGATCATCGGTGAGCCCCAGCCCTGGCCAGGACGCAGTGACCACGTGGGGGACACTGCTCCTCAGGTTCCCACCTAGTCGGTGTCTTTCTTGGATCAGTGGACTGCAGAAGTCTCCAGCTGGCCTAGTGGGCCACTTTAGGCCTAGTCATTGTTTGGCCAGTACGGGATTTCATAACAATTCAAATTAGTTACCAACATGTAAAACCCGTGAAAATGAAATATCTGGCAACACTATCAGCTGGAGCTGAGATTCTGTCATCCCAGTCTTCTCAATTCCCAAATGTGACCAAGGCCATTACTCTCATTTCTATTACCAGCCTACCCCTATAGGCATTGATGTGTGTCCCCTGTTGGAGTCACAGAATGCCATGGTGGGGGCACCCTGAAGAACAAATCCCTTTACCTTCCCCTGATATTTAATGCTGTGAATTGCCTAAGGTTACCCAGTGTGTGTTGGGATTGGTACTCTCTTCACCGATGAGGGCTCAGGGGAGGGTAGTGACTTCTGTCAGGTCACCCAGCCAGACAGTGGCAGGGACAGGTCTAGAGCCCACTTTCCTGGTCATTGGCCCATTCTCCTGCTTGTGTAGAGGCCTCAGTAAAACACAGCCAGTGACCAAAGATGTTGCACATGACCCCAACCTGAGCTCTTGGGCTTTGACCCAACACCCAGTCAGTCATTGGTCAGACCAACCAAGCTTGCCTCTGTCTACACCTGTAGAATGGAGGTGAGGCTTGGCATGTGTCTTGCTTTTAGCTTTCAGATGCAGGTTTTTTGTCTAAGAAACAACCGCATGAAACTGTGGATAGCTATTCCTCATCCTCATGCATAGTCTAAAACTTGACCTCGCCAGTATTGTGGCAATTGTATTTGAAAGTACTAATCTGATCCCACTGGAAATCAGTGCATCTGGCTATCAGGGAAATTTTCTCAAACCTTCAAACTTCCTGCCTCCAGGGTACACGGAGACCAGAAAAGTAATAGACATGTCACTTGGCCAGCCCTGTCACAGTTCTGAGTCCTGACCCCCATTTCTCACTTGGGAGTCAGAAAGAATTGGCTAGACTAGCAGAGGGCTCACAGGGGTGGAGACTCCCTGTCTTAAAAACAGTACAAGGAAGCACAGTGGATGGAAAATGAGTTGCTGGGTATAACAACTGGTGTGGGAAAGGAGAAATACTTCTGAAATGGCTTCTTATTTTACTTAGGAGCATTTCTCACCCAAGACTAAAGCATGTAAAACAAGCTTAGAGACCTTGGTGTTTCTCCATCTAGGAAATGAAGATTTGAGGCATTTATGTTAAGTTAGCATATGGAATATCTATCTGTAACTGCATTAGCTCTCCAGACATGTCTCCTTACCTCCCCAGCAGTAAGTGAACAGCTTACAAAATCTGCAGTTTCTGTGGGAGAGGCTCAATTTGGATTTGAAATCAAGAAGGCTTAGTAATACCCACTCTATATGAAATTACCACCTCATTTTAATAAGGTCCAAGATGTTTAATAGCTCACTTAAGGTCTTACAGCAAATTGGGAGCAGAAATAGAAGAGTTGGCTGCTTTTCCCAATTGGTTTCCCAAGAAGGGCTTGTTCATTCTCACTCTATCTCCAGAAAAACTTTTCATTTGTCCTCTTCACAATCCCTCCCCGATATCTCACTTAAGTGTTATCACTGTGCAGGTAAAATTGTTTCTTTTTAAATGTATTGTACATGTGAAAATAATTGGGTTGCTGGTTGGCAACTTATTCTGTTTGATTCAGCTGCCTGCCTGAAAAAAGGTTTACTGTAGCCCATAGCCTAAAGTTGTATGAAGATGTATAAATTGTCAGTGAAAAATATTACATACAAACACACACATACCCCTTTATCACCACTCAGAAAGACTTGGGAAATTTACATTTTTTTCTCTCTCTTTCTCTCTCTCTCTCTCTCTCTCATTTGGAAAACATGGTTCCTCATTTCCCATTCTCTTGTAGGATGTTGGTCCTTCTGGTTCTGTTCCCTTTACCTCTGTTTGCAAGGCAAGCACAGCACAGGCATACTATATTCTCCTCACACATAGGCCAAGAACTTGGTCTTAGATATTGTGCTAGTGAGGACTAGCTCTAGCTTCCAGTCTTAGAAAAACTAAAATAATCAGGGCTTAAATATGATAAAAATTTATCGTTTCTCACCTAAAAGTCTGGGTAGGGGGTCCAGGGTTGGTGTGGTGCTTAATTATGTCACAGAGCCATGTTGCATCTACCTTGTTGCTCTGCCTTATGTAGACCCAGATTGTCAGTAAACAAGCTCCAGGCAGGACAGCAGAATAAGGAAAACCATGCAAAGAGCTTATACATTTCTGTCTTTTAAGGAATGTGCCTGGAAACTGCCACATGACATTTCTGCTGACATTCCATTGGGCCAGAATTTAGTCCCAAGGCCGCCCCAGTTGCAAATGAGGCAGAGGAATGAAGTCTTTAGACTTGGAAGCCATGTGCACAGGTGAGGATTAGTTCTTTTATTATAATAGAAGGGGAGATACCTGTGTGTCACAGTTAACTCTGCAATCAAGTGACTAGCACATAGAGTAGAACACACAGTAGGACTTCAGTAAATTTTATTTATTTATTTATTTATTTTGAGACAGGGTCTTGCTCTGTCACCCAGGCTGGAGAGCAGTGGTGCAATCATCCCTCACTGCAACCTCCAACTCCAACTCCTGGGCTTAAGTGATCCTCCTGCCTCAGCCTCCCAAATACATGGGACTACAGGTGTGTGCCACCATGCCCACCTAATTGTTTTTATCTTCCGTAGAGATGGGAGTCTCACTATGTTGCCCAGGCTGGTGTTGAACTCCTGTCCTTGAGCGATCATCCCGCCTTGGCTTCCCAAAGTAGTGGAATTACAAACATGAGCCATCTCGCCTGGCCTTAAATGTTATTTAGATTGAGTTAAAGGAAAGAATTGTTTGATGACTTCTGGGACCTTCACCAGGAAGATTAATAACACCTGAACCTTCTGCTGGGCTGAGGGACAAGAAACTAGGAGTGGAAGCTGGTAAGAGGGGATCAAAGAGAAATTTGTTTCCCAAATTTCTCCAGAAAGGAGAAATCTTCATAATGTATCCCGTCTCCCAACATTCCATTGAAAACAATGCCCAATATGGCTTCCCTCTTTCATTTCTTAGACATTCATTTCCCACAGATACCAAAGAAAGTCTCACACCACCAATTTTTTGTCTCATCCATCAAAATAAAACACAGACTGCTGGGAATAATTACAATATCTGCAGCATCACACTAGCGACAGTGCTGTAAGGCACCGGGCAGGATTCTCCTCTGGCAACAATGTGACAAAGTGAGCTGTCTTGGAAGTCCACCCACCTCTTGCCTTCCTCATCTGCTCCACCCTGTCTCCACACCTGTACTCCAGGCCTCCTCTCACCCATTCCCATAACACTGGTAAAATGTTAATGGATCACTAAGGCCCAAGCAGGTAATGACTTAAAACACGGCTCCTCCCAGAAGGGCGTACTCCTTAATAAGCAGAAGAAAACCTTCACAAGTCCAAAGATTAAAAGCTGAAATGCCAGGCAATAGTGCTCTATTTGGGCCAATAACTATGTGAAGAAGGCAAGGCAGCTATTATTCACCTCCATTTTGCAGGGGAGGAAACAGAAGCTCCTGAAGGTTAAGCGACTTGTCCAAGCTCACTAGTGGTAAAGCCAGTATTGAAGTCCAGGTCTGTTTAGCTCCGAACATGAGTGGCTGTCCCTGGTGTATTTGCTCCAGGCATGGGGTTCTTGCTTTTTATCTTCCTTTCATTCCATGAACTCACGGAACAGCCTTAGGCTCACATTGAGGGAAGTAACATACCACAAAGTAATAGCTAACATTTCCTGAGGCTTACTGTGTGCTAGATATTCTTCCAAGTGCTTTATGTGAAGTAGGGGCACTGCCAAGGTGGGAGAGGGGGGACCAGTTGGCACTTGCATTTATGGAGTACCCACTGTAGGTCCAACACCACACAAGGCCCTTTCCATTTGGCATCTCATTAAATCTTCAGAAAAGCTCCTAGTGGCAGGACTTGTATTATCCTTCTGAGAGCTGTGTCTTAGATCTGACATCCTGCAGCTTTGGTCTGACCAAGGTCACCAGAGAGTAAGTGCCAGAGCTGGGGTTCAAGCTCAGTTCTGTTTGTCTTCCAAGTGCATGCTCTTTCCATGTCACCAACTCTCTTTGAAATACCAGAAATCCTGGCTGGGCAAGTTTGAGAGCACTGGTCCACCATCAATTCTGTTCTCATTGCTGTTACAGACCAGCTTCCAGCTTCACAAAAGTCTCTGAGTTCTGTCTCTCTCCCTCCTGGACTCCATCCAGGCCTCACTCCACCTCACACTAGCTCCTTGCTGCTTCTCCCCTGCTGGATCAGAAGATCTCACAATGTATAAGTGTAGAGAGAAAGGATTCCTGGCTATTGGAAGTCAAATCTGGTATTTACAAGTAGAGGTTTTCCATTGGCTCTCCCATTTACTATCTGCATGAGCACAGGCAAATTGTTTAACTTCTTTGTGCTTCAGTTCCTCATTTGCCAAATGGACTCATACCTCCCTCTGAGGGTTGTTGTGAGGCTTAAATGAGAGTGTGCAAATCATGCCTGTAGCTTAGAGTCAGAGCACATGAGCTTTTTTTTCTCCCATTGCTTGCCTTAAGAAAAGACGCGAGTTGTGATGAAAAGACCATTCCGATAAAAGGGAAAATGGCCAATTTTTTGGAGTTAATCTAGCTCTTCAGTTGATGAAGGGCCATATCTAGGACTAAAATCATGACCTCACTGTTTCCACTTGTAAAAGTGCTCCAACCCCTTCCCCAGGCCCTAAGACCAGGACAGAGTTAAATCCTGGATCCTGGTTTCTTTGGCCCTTTCCAGGACTATTTTTGAAAGAGTGACCTTTTTCTCCCTCTTCTAATTCTTTCCAAGAATTGGAAAGGCTAACTCCAGAATAATTAGGAAAACATTCAAAGTCGACATATTGCCAATGATAGAAATTATGAGACAACTTTAAGTCCATTATGATAAAAACTTGCATTAACAGTACATTATGTTATGTATAATTATATGTTTTTGATAGCATTTTGTAACTTTCTGCCTTTTCTTTGTGCATGTCAGTATTGCCAGGTTTTAAGGATGGGGCAGGGATTAAGCATAATTCATTCATTCTGTAAAATTCTCTACAAAATTAGGGATCTGGAGAGGAACAGACAAAATGCTGGACAGAGAAGTCCTCCTGAACAGTCTAAACTAATAGATGGATGTTGAAGATGAAAATGATGATGTGTGAATATGCATCTGAAGTGAGAAGGAAAGAAATATGAGAAACAAAGACAAAGAAGTCAAAAGGAGTAACAATGTTCCTTAATTTGCCATTCATGATCTGAGGGATCTCGGGGGAGGCACTTTATCTCTCTGATCCTCAGTTTCCTCCCTGTAAAGTAAGAATTATAAAATAGCTGCTCTTTCCATTTCACAGGACTATTGCATTGAATGGGACAGTGGGTGTGAAAAGTTACCTCGACAAGAAAAGGCTATTTACCTGTTTAATTATTGTTATTACTACTGGTAATCACTGGTAGTGGTCTAGTATTCTTCTATGGCTTCAACTAGTTTAGCCACCTTCGAAAATGAAATCAATCCTTTGAGATCACAGTGCTTCCATAGGCAGGGGTTGAGCCCAGTGAGTAGGAGCCTGGCATCGAACTGCTGGGATTCAAATCCCATCTCTGCCACTAATAGGCCGTGTGATCTTTAACCCTTCTTCAACTTAGTTTCTCCATCTATAGAATGGGGATGATAATTATAGTTACATCCTGGAGTTGTGAGAAATAAATGACATAATCATACATGCAAAGCATTTAGAATAGTACCCTGTGTGCAGAAGATATTTAAGCTATCTTTATCCTTGGGTATTGGGTATTATTTTGGGTACTCTTGGTGGCACCTTGGCCCCATCCTGCCTTATTTATAACATTTGCTAAAACTTTAACTTATTAAATAGCATCCCAGACTATGTCTGATACTAGAAAACTCTGACTGAATGAAAAAGCATCTGCATCTATAGCTACGTGGCTCAGGCCTTTTTGGGTCCTACTAAAGCTGTTTGCTTTTAACCAGCCATAGAATGTGCCTAAATCACCATCTTGAGATATCCCCCTTCTCAGAGTCCTTGTATAATTCTAACCTAAGATGGTGCAGGCAGGAGGTGCTGGTAGAACCCCACTGGGTCCTTGCCCATAGTCTTGGAGGGCCCATAGAAAACCTCTTTCTGTGCCTCACCTTTCCTAGTCCCCAGTTACTCCCAAGGCCCTTTTTTGGATTCTATCTGTTCTCCAGCGGGATGGGAGAGGGGTACCCAGATATGGTATCCATATATGTAAGATCTGCTCTTCTCCACTCTGGAGCCAGCAAGACAATCACATCTAAAGGCCTCTGGTATCCTTTCATGAGAGAGATCTCTGGGTAGGACAAGTTTTCCACAACTGCTGAAGTGCTAATCTCCCACGGAGTGAGGAGGGTTTCCAAATACTTAGTGGATGAATGAGAGGATGAGCTAGGAGCTAAATTAGATAATAACATCATTAGGTAATAAGTTAGTGCAGAAAGAGATATATGGAGGTGAGAAAGTGGGAAGAATAGGAGTGAATAAATATGGGTAACAGATGCATAAAACTCTGCACTAGAGATTTTTAAAAAGGTACACTTGGAAAAAGCCATTCCAGGCAGAGTAGAGAATCATAGAAACTTAGAAATCTGTAGGGCATAGTTCTTTTTTTTTTTTTTTTTTTTTTTGAGACAGAGTCTCACTGTGTTGCCCAGGCTAGAGTGCCGTGGTGTCAGCCTAGCTCACAGCAACCTCAGACTCCTGGGCTCAAGCTATCCTCCTGCCTCAGCCTCCCGGGTAGCTGGGATTACAGGCATGCACCACCATGCCCGGCTAGTTTTCTCTATATTTTTAGTTGTCTAATTAATTTCTTTCTATTTTTAGTAGAGACGGGGTCTCGCTCTTGCTCAGGTTGGTCTCGAGCTCCTGAGCTCAAACAATCCACCCGCCTCGACCTCCCAGAGTGCTAAGATTACAGGCATGAGCCACCATGCCCGGCCATGTAGGGCATAGTTCTTAAACTTGAGTGCATGTCAGAGTCACTTGGAGGGCTTGCTAAGACATATTGCTGGACTCATCCCTAGAGATTCTGATTCAATAGGTCCCAGAAATTGCCCCGACCCTATGACAGTGGTTCTTGAAGTGTGGTCCCCACATCATGAGTTCAGGTGATAATGGGAGCACGCTTCAGGAATCAATATCATAGGGAATCTGAGAAGAGTTGCTTGGAGGCTGTCTTATTATAAGTGGACCTCAGAAGTAAGTGAGGCCCAAGAAAGTGTGACCCTCCCCATAGCTGCAGAGACAGGGGGCTCCCCAGAGCCTGAGCTTCCTGAGCCACAACAAATAGAATGGTTGGTGTGTTGGTGGCATGATTGAACATACTGGCTGACCAGGGGGATCTATAGACCTCTCCCACCCATGCGACCCTCATCATCCAGGCCTTGACTGAAGTCTGTGTGAATGGGTGTGGAGGAGGTTCCACGTCCCTCTCAAAGGATGGGGTGGGGGAGACGGAGGCTAGCGTCGCAGGAGAGCTGCTGGATACCTCCCGCCTCCACCCACGGTTAATTACAGTCTGGGGAAGTCGAGGCTAAGAGGCGGCGACACACCATCCATCCCTCTGAGGGTCCAACTCTGAGGGCGCGCACATAGAGCGGGGTGGAACACCCTACCGAGTCAAGATTGGCTGCTCTCAGGGCATGGGAGATTTGGGCCGCTTTTCCTGGCAGAGTCGCGGGATGAGAGCCAGCCAAGATGCTGGGACGCGCCGCGACTTCCGCCTCTGGCGACCGGCAGTGGGGGGCGCACCAAGACAGCAGTTCGGAAGCTGCGCTTTGTCACCGTGGCGAAGAGGGTCGAAGGGCGCAGAAAGGGGCCTCGAGGACAGTACAGGGCAGTCGACCGGCTCCCAGGCTGGAAAGGCACCCTCAGGGGCCTTCGGGCTGTACCTGACGCGGCTCCGGGGGCAGCGGAAGGGACAGACTCCCGGCCGGGGCCCGGTCTGTGCGCGCTCTCGGTTGCTGGGCCAGCCGCGCCCCGTGTTCTGCGCTGACATCCTTCCTGCGCTCCCTCCCGGCAACAAGCCGCTGACTGCCGCTACCCTACCCCGACACAGGCACCGCCAGGCTTCTGAGCCAGGAGCGCACACTCCCTCCACGTCGCGGCGCCCTGCGGCCCTTCCTTACAGGAGAGGTTAGCCACCCTTTCGTAGTGCTCTGCTCCTCCGATACCAGCGACAACTGGCGAGGGTTGGCTCCTGCCAGTAGCTCGCCGCCCGCAGGGACCGCGCCCCGCACTGGTTCAACAAACCTGGGAAGCGTGGCCCCTGTCCGGGTCTTTCAATCACAGCCAAGGCATCGCAGTTGTTTGGGTGTTAGGGAACGACGTCTTCGGTCCCGGGGGCGCAACGCTAACTTCAGAAGGAGACTCTGGCCTTTGGGTTAAAGGCTGGACGACTTGGGTTAAAACCCCAGCTCGGCCACTTCCCCGCTGTGTGACTCTGGGCAAGTTCCTTAACCTCTCTGAGAGTCAGTTTTCCCGCTGCACAATGGGAGGGACTGTACCTCATAGGGCGCTCTGAAGCTCGACGGTATGGGGGTACTAGTCCGGATCTTGGGGGACTCTGTAAAACTCAGTCCCCAGAACTCTCCACAAAAAGGTTTTTCCAGTTCAAGGGAGGGAGGGGCTGAGCCTGCCCTACCAGTTGGACTTCCTCGCCTGGGGTTGCGGAAGCGGGATGGGGGCGGTTATCCTACCCCATACGCGGGAGATCTACCCCTCTGCTCGCTGTCCCGCGCCACCGCCTCTCCCGGCTGGGTGAGATCGGAGGAGGAGAGGGGAAGGGGCTGCCGCCTCCTCCTGGGCCAGGGAACCGAGAGAGACAGACTGTCAGAGAGCACACAGAGACAGAGACCCGCACCCAGAAGGGAGCATTTAGGGATGGCTGAGTTGTAGAGGAGAGAGCCCACCGGCTAATGACTCCACTCAAATTGGAGTCCGGGATCCCGAGGTTGGGCCACTGTGAAAGCCGCAGGGGGGGTTCGCCCTTACAGTATGCCAAGCAGGTAGCCCCTATTGCAGGGGGAATTGCGGGGGGGTGAGGAGTGGGAGGAGTGGGGAGAGCAAGGAGGTCAGGTAACTCCAGCCCTTGGATAGTCCAACCCTTAGAAAGGATTTATGCCTAGACAAAATCTATTAAAACAGACAAACTTCCCCAAAACAGATCCCTCCCCCTATAAGGGAAAGGAACGCATGGTGTAATATAGTGATAATATCCAGGCAGTTCCCTGTACTCTGGGTCCCCGTTATCCTAAGGGAAGGTCAGCCCAAACCGCGTCCTGCCTTTTACAGGAGAAGCCACACTGGGGCCCTTCTCTTCCTCAGATGCAGAACCAGGACCTAGAGGTTTTGAGTGGGGGCATATGCAGAGCACAGAGGATGTGCCCAGGCCAGGTTGCAAATGTGGGCAGGCCTGACCAGACCCTCAGGTTTTGTCCCTTGGGCCAATCAATTCTGGAGGGCAATTTGAGAGAGGTAGCTGCCATATAAGGGGAAGTACCCTACTAAAGCTATATCCCCTATCAAATGGATCAGGTAATTGTGCCCTAGGTATGGTGGCTCTAGAGGGGCTGTAGGAGGTGGGGGAATCTCAGGAACTGAAGGCCAACTCTGTGCATTTTTCTGGGGGAAAGGGCTGCCTGATATGTGAAGAGGCCATAGCCCCTGAGAGATTAAAACTGACTGGGTGACCCTGGCCAGTCCTGCTCCTTTTCGGAAAAGTTCTCAGGACCTCAGCAGATGTAATGGTCACAGAGAGATGGGATTTTGTTTTAGTTTCCAGGATCAGCTGCTGCAGTGATGTTCCTGGTATTTCTGGACTCAGATCCTGAAGACCCTCCCCACCTGTTTGGGCAGAGCAGTTAGTTTCTCCTACCCAACATCCCTGAGGGTGGCTCTGACTTCCCTGCAGGCCCCTGCAGAGTCCCCACCCAGCCTTTGATCCCTGTCCCCAAAGAGGTTGAGGCCTGGAGGGCTATTTGTTTCTTTACTCTCCTTCATGCCCAAAGGGAGTGGTCAGCTGTTCATTGCCCTCCCCTATCCCTCTGATCCCCCTTGTGAGTCCATCTGGGAGTGAGGTGGAGGATAAAGGCCTTGACCAAAATGCCACAATCTGAATTTTTGGAAGGAAAGTCTCAGGACCCAGTGCCTGGCACCTTTTGAACAGCTCAGGTGGACTTTGGGCCAGAGGAAGGGGCTCTCATTTATGCATGAGCTTTCTCTCTGTGCTTCAGCTCTCTCAGATGCAAAATAGGGACGATTTATAATATCTTCCTTAGAGCCTTTTTTGAGAATAGAAAGAGCTAATACATGTGAAATACTTAAAACAGTGACTGCTCTTATCACATGGGGTTCCCAGACTTCCAGGTGGGGTTCTCTTTGCCCTCGTGGGAAGCATGAGTGTGGGGGGTGGGGGTGGGAGTGTGAGGTGGGCCCTGAGCCTTGCAGCCATGTAGATGCTTCTGAGGGCAGGTGCAACACTCTCTGAGAGGGCCCGGACGCGCTAGATCCCAGCAAAGGCTGAGGCTTTGTGGAGCATTAGCTTTATGGAGAGTTGGGGGTTGAGGCATCCCTGAAGGTGGAGGCAACAGGGCCTTGGAAGGAGGGCTGGGCCTGGTCTGACACCAAGCCATGACTTGGCCATTTGAGGACACCCTACAACTGTGAGAGAAAATGTACTGTGCTCTGTTGAGGCCTTTTAAAGGACTGTTATGTGGATTAAATGAGAATGGGTGTCAATATGCTTTGTAATGAAAGCGGATTTCAGGACAGAAATGGTGAAGGATTAATCTATACCATCTCTACTAGAGTGGGGGAGGGAGATGACTGGGCTTTTGGGTGCTTGAGTGTTGGGGAATTGCTCTTGAATGGAAACAAACTGCATTTGGGCCCTTCCAGTTAGTGGCTTCAAGTGGAGGCAAGCCTCAAGCTTGGGGAAGTCCTCAGGGTGTGGGTCCTGGCCTGGGTCCTCCAGCTCCGGGATGGGCCAGTGGTGGGTGTGGGGATGTGCGCCTATTGGTCGTCATCGGCAGCGTGTGGCGGGAAGCTGCGGACTGGGGCCTCCAGGAGCCCAGGCAGACAGGTGCAGAGGCAGGAGCGGCAGCAGGGCTGGCTGCCTCCGGGGACCTGAGGAGCAGCAGGCGCTGGAGGGCCAGAAAGCACCTAGCTTCCTGCCCAGGTACCTGGCCCTTCGTTCCAGGAGGCGCAGAGAGGAGGGGACCCTCGTCCAAACCAGAGTTCCACAAACCGCAGGTTCCGCCTGAAGTGGAAACTGTTCTGTGATGCCCGCTGCAGCTACCCACTGCCACCAACTCCCTCGGCGGACTCCGTTGCCCACTGCAGCGTGGACGAGTGGGTGGGGGGCTGGTCCAGCCATGATCTCCCCTGCCCGTGGAAGCCCGACCTCCTGGCGTGTGAGATCCACTGGACCTTGGTCCTGGAGAGGGGCACCCCGCGGGTTTCCAGAGGGGCGTCGGCAGCTGCCACGGACGAAGCGGGGACCGACCGCCAGAACCACTATCCCCTCTGGCCATCCCAGCGGAGAGGACCCAGCAGAGAGGACCCAGCAGCGCGGAAACTTCGACGGCAACAGCCCGAGCCACAGCCTGGAAGATGATCGAGGACCCAAGATCAATATTCACAACAGTCAGAAGACGCTTATTGTTTAGAAGGAAGCTCTTTTGTTCTTTTTACCGAAGAGAGCAGTAAAAACATTTTTTTCCCTGATCAAATTTTTGCCCACATCTAAACAGCCAAACCAGCTCCTGGCCTCTGTGTCAGGACACCTCGCCCTTTTCCCTCGGCCGGCCGGGACGCGTGCTTGCAGCTGGGAGACCCCGCGTCGGCTGCGGAAGGAGCTTGGGGCCGCAGCTCGTCCCCACCCTCCCCCCGCACCCCCCACTGTTCCCCCGCCCGCCGCCGCCGCTCTCCGGAGCAGGGTTTTCTTGGGAAGCGAAGCTGTACCACCCAATCTGCGCGTCTGGTGGCTGAGGCTCGGCTTCCGATTCCATTTAAAACGACCCGCTCATCTTATCTCCGTGTCGCCTCCCTGGGGTTTCCACCCACCCCCGGCCCAGCCCAGCCTAGCCTAGCCCGGGCAGAAGCAGAGCCGGGAGCTTTTGAAGTCCCCGGAATTTCAATCCGAGAGGAGCCGGCTCCACCGGAGCTGGTCGCCCCAGCGGGGAAGGGACTGTGGGCCTGCGTGGTGGGGGGATGGGTGTCTCCCCGCCGCAGGAAATGAGAAGCGGCAGCAGCCCCGGCTGGACCCCACTTGGGCTGCTGTTACCCCCTCTCTGCTTTATGGGGTTGCCCAGGCTTTTATGGGGTTGTGCAGCTTCACTCGCTTTCCCAATGTCCCTTCCTTCTCGCGCCATGCCGTGCATAACCTTCACGATACCGTGATAAGGACGTTATTAAAATCCCCCTACATCTCCCCCCAAATGCCAAAACAGTGTTCTTATCCGGTCTCCTCTTTCTGTCTTCTTCCTGTTAAAAATTTAGCCTTTTTAAATCTGGTATCAATGCTTTAGGAAGAAGTGATATTTGGTAAAACATTTTTTTTTTCTAAAGCCCTGGGGTAGGGGGTGGTTGAGTAGGCTCCTAACGACCGAAGAAACTGAGGCTGCTTTGAAAGGGCGGAGCAGAAGTGGGGAGACGGGTGGGCCAGGAGTTGGGCTGAGGGGATATGCCTCTGACACTTAAGATCTGGAGCCCAAAGGCGGCAGCCTCCCTCCAGAGAATCTCGGCTTTTGACTTCTCCTGGGGGTGTAAGGGGAAGGCCTGCTCTGTTGGGCACGACCCAGGAAGGAGACTAAGTGGCACCCCTTGATCTCTCAATCCCACTCTGCTTTCATCTCACGGGGAAAACTCAGAGGAAAAGAGGATCAAACACAGAGCATTCCCATAGAATGCAAAGCTGGGGGCGGGGCAGGGGAGCCTGGAGTCCCTCTGTGGACTCCGCTCTGAGGAGATGGGGGTAGCAAGCTGTGAGAAGGTGGCCTGCTCATGGGGGTGGAGGGGAGGGGAGGGGAGAGTGGGCGCCACCCAGGCCCAGTGCTGGAAGGGCCCTACAGAGAGCGGGCAACCTCCGCAGCTTTAAGACAGATGCTCAGGGGTGGACTTTGACCAGAAGGAGAGAGGAAACCAGGTGCTCCCTCAGGCTCTGGCTGTTTTGGGGGAAGGGCAGGGCATGACAGAATCCTTGGACAACTCTGAAGGGCAGCAAAAGGTTTTGGGATTTGATCCTCCCACTCCCAATAGCTCCTCTCTCACCTCTAAAACATTTCCCAGGTTTTTGGGTTAGTAGTGCTCAGCAGATGGTGGCTTTGGGAGTCCTAGGGAGTGGAGATATTTAAGTGGACATTACCCTCTGGATTCCATGTCCCTGTTCCCCAGGTGAGGTTAACGAACACCTTGTTATTAATTGGGGGAGGAGTGGAAAGCAGGAGTGGGGAGGAAACTTTGTCTTTCCTTGTACTCCTTGCTTCCTCCACCACTTCATAACCCCATGGACCGGAAGACTGGGGGGGAGGAGGAGAGAGAGAGAAGAGTAGAGAAAAAGAAAAAGGAGTAAAGTGGGAGATAAAAGAAAAAAGGTAGTGGTGGAGGGACTTTAAAAGCTGAGACTTTGCCTAAGGACATGGAGAAGGAGGGAGGTGCAGGGGCTGCACTTTGTAGCTAGCTTTGTAGGGCTAGAAGCTCTTGGGGAGGAGGTGGAGAAAGGGGAGTTGAGCATAGAAGGTGCCCACCTCCTGCCCTCAGCAAAGTGGAGAGACCCAGCCCACCTGTCGGCCCCAAAACATTTGCCCAGAGTTTGAAAGAGCTCAGTTTGAAGGAGTTCTATTCCACCTTCCCCAGAAAAAGACCTGAGAGAGGCCTGTAGCAGCCCCCAAACATCAAGTTCCACACCCTCTACACCTGTGATGGAGGTTTGACTTCCATCCCTAAAAATTTATGAGCCCCTAGTCACTTCCTCTTTCAGGGCATTTTCAGTGACTTCTCTCTCTTCAACTCCCAGCACCACCCGCCTTTGGAGCCAGGGACCAATGCTCCTGGGTAGGGCCTGGGGGAAGACCCTGTCAGTCAAACCTCAGTGAACCCCACCGTTCTGAGTGCTGGGGTCCTCCCAATCAATGCTCGCCCTAAATCCCTGGGTGAAAGCTAGCACCTTCTCCCTGCTAGGGGCCTCCAGTGCTGCCAAAGTAGGGGCTGCATTTACCACTACCTCTTCACTTGAAAAACCTCTTTTGGGGAGAATTCGTTGACTCCGAACGAATACCTTAAAATACGGGCAAGAAAAAAAAAAATGCCACTCTTAGAACCTCTCCCCACCCAACATACCTGAAGTGCAGGCGAGGCCCAAGCAAACGGGAAAGCGATTTCTTCTATGAATAGCCACCTCGAGGTCAAGTCGGGCTGTGGAAAGCTGAAAACCATCTAGATGGGGAAGAGGAATAAAAAAAAATAGCGAACACTGACTCAGCAGCCAAGGCGAGTCTTTAAAGAAAAAAAAAAAATGAAGGTATTATAATCTCTTGCCCCTTGGGGAAGAAAAATAGCAAAGTTTGGTTCCCCAGAGGAAGGAGACAAATGGGGGTAGGAGGAGGGAGGAGAAGAGAGAGGAAAGGATAGCCCAGGCTCAAGCTCTCCAGTCAACTTGGGGAGGGGGGATACATTTTTCGGTAGCTTGTAAAAAGACTTTGGAGCCGGTTTGAGGTTAGCTGCCAGGGGCGGGCTGTTGTAATAATGCCGAAAGAATCCAGGCTTGTAAGCCGGCCTTCACACTTCTAAAATACAGTTACGGATTCTTTTATCAGTGTTAGATCAAGGCACCAAGTTAAGAAAACAAAAATCAAAACAATAATAAAAGAAAAAGTCAAAAGCGTATTTAACTACCGAGTCCCGCTGCCCCTGCGGAACTCGCCGTGCGCGTTAAGCTCTCTTTTCTTTCTGCGGAATTCCATTTGCATCCCCTCTGCCTGGGTGTCTCCCTCTCTCAGTGTGTGTGTCTCTCTGTTTTCACACTCTCCTCCCCATTCGAGCGAGGCCCACACCTGGCGCATCACTGCCGAGCCATTAGCTGCGGGTCTCCTTTCATCTTCGCTGTGGCAGACGTTTCTATTTATCCACTTGCGCTCGCCGAGTGGCGTCACCAGCGGTACTGTAATGACGATTGCAGCAGGAGGATGACAGCTTAGAAAGAAGAGGGCAATGGGGCTTCCTCCCAGAGGCGGTGCGGCACAGAGGAGCGCTCGCATCACAAGGTGACCCTAGCTCCCCAACGCCACCGCCGCGGTCGCCGTCGACATCGCACTCCGGCCGCTCGGCGCCCGCCCAGTCTCCCGGCCTCTTTTTCGCCCTCTCGCAGCCAAGATCTATCCGGCCGCTGGGGACCCGGGGAGCAGGGGGTTAGGAGCTCACTTGGGGCTTTCCCCCGCCCCCACCGGATAGCCCCGGGATGGAGAGCCGAAAGGACCTGGTTATGTTTCTGGATGGGGGTCAGATTAGCACTCTGGTTGGCAAGAGGGTCTCCAATTTGTCCGAAGCCGTGGGCAGCCCTCTGCCCGAGCCGCCCGAGAAGATGGTGCCCCGTGGTTGCCTGAGCCCGCGGGCCGGCCCTCCGGCCTCCCGGGAGCGCGGCGGGGGAGGCCCGGAGGAGGAGCCGGTCGATGGACTAGCAGGCAGCGCGGCGGGGCCAGGCACCGAGCCACGGGTAGCCGGGGCGGCCATGCTCGGCCCGGGACCCCCAGCCTCCTCCGCCGACAGCCTCTCGGGCCAGGGACAACCCAGTAGCTCGGATACGGAGTCGGATTTCTATGAAGAAATCGAGGTGAGCTGCACCCCGGACTGCGCCACCGGGAACGCCGAGTACCAGCACAGCAAAGGTAGCCACCGCACCCCTTCGCTCCCCTGGCCTCCCAGTGCGCCCACCCTTCACTTCAGCGCAGGCCGGGAGGAAGACACTCCTTTCCCCCAGGGCAGGATGGCTGGGGGGACCCACCTGAGCAACTCTCCCCTGCTAGCTGCGTCCCGGCGGGGGTCTCCCACTGTGTTCTGGCATTGGCGGGACTGAGGGTGACAGCTCTGCCTTGTGGGGGGGAATGCAAGTCCTGGGCTTGAGGGAGTCACTGTGCACCCCAACCCCCCCAGTGTTTTGTGGGAATGCTTCAACTGTGGGGGGAAGACACCTTCCCCAGGCGAGGGCAAGATCAAACGCCAGTCCCGGCAGTTTGTGGCTGGCGGGGTGTAAGACGCATGGAGGCGCGGAAGCCAGGAGTCCATAAAGGACCGTAAAATCGCGGCCCACTCGGGCAGCCCGGGTGCTGCAGCCCTCCAACCAGTTTGCACGTCGGTCAGAGGTCCAAATTACCTTGTCACTTCCCGGGCTTGGCGGCGCCAGGTCGGAAATGGTCCCAATGGTCTAATTGCTTTTGGTCTCCGGTTGCATTTGAAAAGGCAGAGATCAGGTCCTCCCCCTTTCCCCTTCCCTTCCTAGTCCCACTTCTCCACCCAAAGGAAAAGGAGCTGCGGGGGGCTGGAGCCCCACCCTTCTCAGAGGTAGGCCCAAAGCAGGGCAGCTTTAACTGGAGAACCCCTCCCAGACCAAAGGCTAATGGGAGAGGGGGATGGATGGCCCGGAAGGGAGTCTCCTTCTGAGCCAACAATCACCCCACCAGAGAGGGGCGGAAAACTTGGAGGGAGAGCCCACCAGCAGACACTCCTCCATAAAGCTGTGGGAGCGGGTGGAAAGAGCCTGGGAGGGAAGAAAGACCACCCGTTGGCCTTGGCAGCCAATACCTTGTGGAGAACTCACACCCACCCTTTACCATCTTATCACCCACTCCACCCAGACTCCCTACCATAACATACTCTCAGAACAACCTATACTTCACTCAAATACACAAAGGTAACAGTATACTCAAACATGCACTCCCATGACATCCCTGCAATACATGCAACCTAGTACACATTCCCACACCTGTGCTGGCAGCCTGGCAAACAACAGCAAGGAAACTATCTGCTCAGCATCCTGCAGTGCTCTAAGACCCAGAGATTATAACTGCTCCAGCACAAAGATGCACCTCAACTCACTTGCCGGTCAAAAGTGCATATCCTGGCTCATCCCTGCCAATGGTAGGCAGAAAGCTCCGGGAGGCTGAAGTTCACCTGTGCTCCAGGGCAAGTAGGGAGGGTGGCTTGGAGCCTCTGTACCCAACTTGCCTTAGTCAGATGCCTCTCATAGAGCAGCCAGACCAGACCTCCCCAAAGACATCTATGTACCCATCCCAAGGGCAAGCCCTTATCCTTCCCTCCTGGGTTCCCTAGAGGCTGCAGCGCCCCAAGCAGTGGCAGTTACTGAGATGGCTGGAGTGGGGGGTGTCCCTTCCCAACTCTCTCCCTCCTGGGCCTGCAGATCCAAGTCAGCGGCATTTGTATCTGTTGTGTGTCTGTGTGTGTGCACCTGTGTGCTCTGGGCTCCCTGTGCAGGGCCCGGCTCCGAGGCACTGGTCGGCAGCCCTAACGGAGGCAGCGAGGCCCCCAAGAGCAACGGCGGCGGGGGCGGCTCGCAAGGCACCCTGGCCTGCAGCGCCAGTGACCAGATGCGCCGTTACCGCACCGCCTTTACCCGGGAGCAGATTGCGCGGCTGGAGAAAGAATTCTACCGGGAGAACTACGTATCTAGGCCGCGGAGATGCGAGCTGGCGGCCGCCCTAAACCTGCCGGAAACCACTATCAAGGTATGTGCGGTCAGGACTGGGAAGGCAGGTGTGCACCCATTTAGCAGGAAGTAAATACCAACTGCTCACTCCCTAAATCGGTGCCTGGAATTGAGCCTGGGGTTTTCTTGTCTAGTGCGTGCAGATTTACCCTGCTAACAATCCCTAGGCGGGCACTGCTGCCATGCGGTTGACTATGTTCCTTTCCTAGTCAAATAGACAGCGGGGATGGGGATGGAGTGCCTGCGTGGGTAACAGGGGGTGACCCAAAGGAGATGGAGGGAAGGAGTCGCGTTTCTGGGAAAACACTGCCTCAGACCCATGTAGTCCTAGTCCTAGTACTTCCATTACTGGCAAACCCACACAAGGTTCTGGCACCCTGGGGGGCCTGGCCACGTGGGACGAGGGAAGGAGGGACCGAGATTGCAGTCACTCCCCAACCTCTCTCAAGGGATTCCAGCTCCAGGTGGTGGTGGTGGTGGGGCCTGCCCTCGCCCCAGTGGCGTCTGCTTTGACTATTCTCTGCCCTGCCAACATTGTGCCCTGGAGTGAGACAGGACTTCTGGGCTCTGGGAACGGGGTCAAGTCCAGCTGCCGATCCTGCCCCGCTCCTCTCCCCAGGTGTGGTTCCAGAACCGACGCATGAAGGACAAGCGGCAGCGGCTGGCCATGACGTGGCCGCACCCGGCCGACCCCGCCTTCTACACGTACATGATGAGCCACGCCGCGGCCGCGGGCGGCCTGCCCTACCCCTTCCCGTCGCACCTGCCGCTACCCTACTACTCGCCCGTGGGCCTGGGCGCCGCGTCCGCGGCCTCGGCCGCCGCCTCGCCCTTCAGCGGCCCGCTGCGCCCGCTCGACACGTTCCGCGTGCTCTCGCAGCCCTACCCGCGGCCCGAACTGCTGTGCGCCTTCCGTCACCCGCCGCTCTACCCCGGCCCGGCGCACGGACTGGGCGCCTCGGCCGGCGGCCCCTGCTCCTGCCTCGCCTGCCACAGCGGCCCGGCCAACGGGCTTGCGCCCCGGGCCGCCGCCGCCACCTCGGACTTCACCTGTGCCTCCACCTCCCGCTCGGACTCCTTCCTCACCTTCGCGCCCTCCGTGCTTAGCAAGGCCTCCTCCGTCGCGCTGGACCAGAGGGAGGAGGTGCCACTCACCAGATAAGGGGCCGCCCGCGGGCTGTCGGCTCCAGGACGCCCGTGGGGGGGCCCCGCGGGACTCAGCCAGTGCTCCTCCTCGCCCTCAGGACACTGAGGGGAGAGGAGAGGGCCGAAAAGGACCAGCGGGACTCGGCCTCAAGGATTGGGACGCCCAGGAAGCAGCCATGGCTGGCGCGTTTCGGGGGCAGAAGTGGGGATGGGGAAGCAGAGGTTGAAAGACCTTCCTCTGGGGTGGCCTCTCTTTGCCATTCATCGTGGGACACACCACCCCTCAATGGGGTTGAGGCTGTGGCTCCAAAGCTAGAGAAAAATTAGCTACAGCAACCAATATCCCCAACCCCTCAGCCCTCCATCCCCCCACCTCACACACCTTCCTCCAGCGGCCCCTTCCCCCCTGCCAAGGCCAAGCCCAAGCACTGGAAAGGAAAACTGCTGTCTCTCTGAACAAAATGCTGTGTATGCAGAGCAGGTAGAGATTAATCTTTGCCAGCTTTTCCAAGGCATGGCAAGGGGCTTGAGGATGGCGGCACCAGCCAATTGGGGGAGAGAGTGAGAGAGATGATTTACTACCAGGGAGAATCCTGCCCCTTGGCATGGAACCTGGGGGCTCTCACCTTCTTGGAGACTCAAATACACAGCATCTTCTGGTTCTGGCATCTACCAGCACCTGATCTCTTTCCTCATTCCCAGCTTTATGACACCTCTCAACTTGTGGCTCCATCCCTATCCCCACTCCCTCCACCTCCCCCACCCTTCCCACCCTCCACCCACACCCCACTTTCTGTTAGATTCCGGCTGGGAGGCTGCAGACACCCCAGGGCCCCTTGGCAGCTTCTAAGAGGCCAAGCCTCTCTTCTCTGCGCCCAGCACACACCCTGATTAGCAAGTATGCAAGGAGGGTTTTTGAATGTTGAATGTATAATAATGATCACCATTGGAGCCCAGAGCTGAGCTGTTAACAAGGTACCCAGGGAAGAGCTTAGGGAGTGGGAGCTTCACCTCCCTCCCTCTCTCTATCTGGTAGCAAATTAGAGGCTATTTTCATCTTTTGCCTGTTCACCTTCACTTCACTAGCTTTCTGGCCCTACACTTTGCATTTGGCATTTTTTATTTTTCTCTCATTTTCCTCCCAAGCTGCCACTGGGGCTTGGCTTTCACATGTCAGTGGGGCACCTTCCGCCCCTTCTAGGAACCCTGTCTCTGCCCTTCACCAGGGTTTGTTTGGGAGCCACTCCCAAACCCTCACTCCCACATCCTTGCAGACAGTTTTTAAGGAAGAGAACTTGTATCCCCTAATGCAAGCTTCACCCTGACTGAGAGGGAGTGGTTCTTCTGGGAGGGAATAAATTTGAGTTGGTTTGAGATTTTCCTTTGAAGCCCAAAGAATTTACTGTTACAATTTGTTAACCATATTGCAATAAAAGCTGGACATGATTCTCATTTTAGCATTTTAATTTTTTTGGAAGCAGGTAGCATGTTGACTCTTTGAATTGCTAGTTCAGCCATGAGGGGCTTGTTAGGGAAGGAACCAAAAGATGGACCCACAGAGTCTTGCTAGCCTTGACTGCTGTGTTGGGTGTTGGTAGGCTCCAAACAGACACCATCCAGAGGCAGAGAAAGCAGGCTCCCAGCTGCCCTGGGGTGCATGTATCCTTAATTCCGGGCATGCTCTGAGGCCCTTCATGGGTAAACTGTCCCTTCAGAGTGCTGACCCCACCTGGGGACCCCCCCTGTGATGGATGGTTTCTTCAGCTGCTCCAATCCTTTGAGGAAAAGGGACCTGGGCTGTGGTCTCTGTGCTGTCTCCCTCCACCCCAACCCAAGGTGAAGGTAAATGGGGCAGCAGAAGTGGAGCTTGAGCTCTGCAGAGAGCTGGGTTTGCTCATCAAGTTGAGTCTGCATCTCAGGGTGGGGGAAGAGAGTGGAAGAGAACTCCTGGGTTGGGATCATCTTGGTTTGAATTATCCTCAGACTGCAAATCATCTCCAGGATGGGACTCTGGGCAGACAGGGAAAGGGGACAGGCAATGCTCAGCAGCTCCGCCCTCCCCCAAAAAAACACACACAGGAGAACCAAGCTTGGCTGGGGAGTCCCGCTAAAGCAGGGAAGAGATGAGAGCGTTCAGGGAGGCTAGGAGGCTATCCAGCATGGACACCCAGGGTCCTCTGCCGGAGTCTCTGCCAATGTTTCGCCAGCCCATGGCGACTCTTCATCCGCCCTCCTCCCCCGCTGGGCTTCGCAGCAAACCCTCCTGCACACAGTGGCTGGTGCCCTCCCAAGCAAAGGCCGGCGCTGAGGTTTCCAGCATCGTCCCCCCACCTCCCACCCCAGGCCGGTACAGCTCTCTCTGCAGCCAGAAGCTCCCGAGTGCCAAATCTCGGCAAATTTTGTGGTTGCTCCGCGTCGGGCAGAGATTGCTTGCGACAGGTAAATGGGCTGCGGGTTGCCTTAATGCCAGGCGTATTTTCAGTTAATAGGGAGGGAAAATGAGGTGTCTGCAGCGATATTGGAAAGTACAAGATCGATGATCCGGCCTCGTGTCCAATCAGCAGCCTTTAATTGACTGTATTTTCTGGGTAATTGAGCCTCTCTTCCTCCAAATTGAAGTGGAAGATATAACAATACATCTTGCCAGGAGGAATTACTCATTACTTCATAATGAAATTTCCCTTTTGCCAAGGTTTGCGGTTTGGCTCTAGGGACGACTTCCTCCCCCACCCGCCATGCTCAGCCCACCTGCACCGGGCAACCCGATCCGGCCTGACACGCCCCATTTGGGTGGGTAGGAGGGAGTGGGAGATGACCATGAAGAAGCACTGCCTCCCCACAGCCGCAACCGCTATCTGTAAAACGAGAAGGCTAGACAGGCCACGAGGCCTGACACGGTATTGTTTTCGTTTTTTTGCTTTCTGAGTGCCTCCACTTAGCTTTGCCTCATCTCGGTTCCATTTTGCAGGTGGGAAAACGGAGGCTCCGGGTCTCACACAGCTATTGAGTGGTCGGTAGATGTAGCTATGAGCTCCAGGCTCCTGCTTCCTCCTCCCTCGAAAAGTTTTGGGGCCCAGAGTCCGCGGTCACCCTCAGCGAAGTCTGACACCTCACTCCTGACTCACACTTTCTCACCGCCGGCCGATCCAGCGCCTAGCCCGGGTTCGGGTTCGCTCAGCCCGTCAAGGTTGCCGCCCGCTGCCTGAGTGCGCGCCGGGCCCCCAGCCGTCGCCGGCTTGTTAGCGTATGATTGATTGCCTTATTAAAGCGTGTTCTTGTAAGTGTGACCAAACTGATTGCATTGCATATGTTTGGGATAATGCTCATTTTAAACAACAGGATAAAGAGGATGAGCTCGGCAGAGCTTCGAAGACGAAATGATTTCGGCCAGCAGCTCCCTAACTCTGACATTAAATTGCCCAGTTACATAGCAAATCACTTGCTATGGGTTCCTACATCGTTGTCCCCATTTTTTCCCCTTGGCCTACAGTTTGATCCCATCCTCCAATGTGGTATGCCCGGCAAATGGTGATTTGCTCTGTGATGATATCCACTCCACCTTCCTAGTCTTGAACCCTACACTCACACATTCGCATGAAGTCCTCCTCCCACATCCCAGGCTGAGGGAAAAGGGATTTTGAATGCAGCCTCTCACCCTAGGCCTCCCAGGGGGACATGGCCCTAGATAGTCACCCCAAATGGGTGCTTGGGTCCCTGCAGTAAGGCGTGTGTCTCTTCACCCCCACCCCCAGCCCTTTCACTGAAGTTTAAAAGATTCTTTTGTTCCCCAGGCTTCTGCCGCTCGGTTGCTTCCATTATTCCCCAATCGAGGAAACACAGCCACCATATGTCCACCGGAGAGCGTGAGTGTCACGGTGGACGGTTGTTGAAGATGTTCAGATGTATGGCATTCTCAAAGTGGGAAGAGTTTTGCCTTCCTAGCATCCTCTCCCAGAGTGGTAGGGGGAGGGGTAGGAGTCAGTGGGGGAAGGGGGGTAGGAAAGGAGGTTGGGGCAAAAAATTGGCATTTCTTTTAATTATCTCCCCATGCCCCCCTCCACCATTCGTTGTGTCAAGGTTCTTTCTGTGTCGGTTCCCTAACAAAGAAAATCCTCATCTGGCCTCCACTTACTCCCGTCGATTTGCACAAGATCCAAAGAGCTCACAGATTGAACTTCCTAAGGGATACCTTTGGGATATGCTGGAATTCTGATTTGTTCAAGATGATGACAGTCATCAGAACAAATCAGAAACAATGCCACTCTTCAGGGTGTCATTTGTAAGTGTAGTCATACGGATTCGTTTGCAGGACCCAGCAAAAACTCGTCTGGATAAGTGACTAGATCCAAACGACAAATCTCTTCCGTCACTCAGCTCCTCCCAAGCTCTGCAGGGGCAGGCACAGCAGACTGCATTAAGGCAAAACTAAGGCCCAGCTCACCATTTGTGCAAGCTTGAGGGCCCCCCGAAATGTTGGTCCTCAGAAAAAAACCAAAACCCAATCACAAAATGCATCCTACTACCTACAAAGTAAACAGAAACAAAGTCATTTCCAAAATCACCTTCTCAGCAAATAAGTATGTGATATTCTGAGCAGGAGAGACAGAAAGATTGTCACTTAAAAATAACATGAAAGCATTAAGTAATTATTTAAAACAAGGCTGTTTAGAAAAATATTTGTATTTATTGCAGCTGCTCAATTGGCCTCGTTAAAGTCGGCAAGCATTTAAATTGTGTTACAATCTCATTTAAATCCCGCTCCGTTCCAGCAGGCTGAAGAGCTTGAATAGACCAATCACTTCATAATGATGATGAATGAGAAATTAATTCAGATACAAGCAAGACAATTTAGGCCTTCATCTGTTTAAATAGCCTTCCAATATTATTCGCGATCGCGGGTCACAGATTGAATCAATTGTCCAATCTTGTGAAAGTCATATCCTTGCATCTTCATCGAGATTATTTATAGCGCAGTGAGGGCTGCTGAAAGGTATACGCTGTTAACAGGGACAATTACTTAAAGGGAAGCGTTTATAAAATGGGAAACAAATGCCGAGGTTGGTAACAAATGGGATCAAAAGCAGCCATTCCAATCTGGCTTCTCCGGGGAAGGGAGCGGCGCGGCCCTGCAGGATGAGGAGCTCTCCGGGCCTCCCCAGGGCCCAGGTGAGGCCGAGTCTTCAGGGCGCGCCAGCTTGCGCTGTGGCTGTGGCTGCGGTGGTGACCCGGGCCGGCCTCGCCCTCGCCGGCGTCAGGTTCGCGCAGGCAGCAGCCGGGTGTGGCCCAGGATGGACATCTGGAGGAGCCTCAGCCCGCGGACGCCCGCCCCCAAGTCGTCCCAGTTTGTGTCCTGGTCTCCGTCCCTCTTTGGGTCTCGGGATCCCGGGTCTGTCCGCCACTCTCAGATGGCGACAGGGCGCAGGGGCCTTCGTCGTGGAGGTCTGGAGGCCTCGTTGCGCACCCAGGGCGGAGGTTTTTGGAGGCTTCTGGACTCTGGAGGTTCCGCCTCCTCTTAAACTGGGCCTCCTTCTAAGCAGATGGCGGGGGAGAGGCCCCCATTTCCACGGGGTCACTTCCATGGCCGGCTCCTCTGGGTTCCCGCGGGCCTGTGAGCCGCGTCCATTTCTCCCAGCAAGGAACCCTTTCTTTCCCTCATCCAGGTGTCCCTTCCCATATCCTGAAATAAACCCTCCCGGGGAAGGCCAGTTCCCCTTCGTCCGCCCCCTCTGGCAGGCGTCCGGGCGCCTCCTGAGGACCCAGTGCAGTTGAGTCAGCCATCAGGACTTTCAGGCGACAGGTGCCTCCCTGAGGTGTCTATTTTCCCTCCCTCAGCCGGTTCAGGGAAAGACCAGAACTATGCGTGAGGGGAGGTGCGGTTGTTTCTTCAGAATCAGGCGCGCTTGGGTACAGCCGTGTGCCGCGTCTACACCGGCTGTTTGTCTGCATGTCCCAGAACAGTGAGCCTTCTAGGCGGCGCTCTTTGGAGAAGTAAGGGAGGTAAACTCAGAACCGAGGATCGGGAAAGATCGTTTGATGTGCCGAGCCTGAAAAAAGAGCGGAGTGAGAGGTTCCCCGCGAACACAGAGGTAGAGGAGTCGACGCGGTACAGTACACGCTCTACTCCTGTCGAGGTGTTTTTTTTTTTTTTTTTTCCTTCTTCTGTATTTCTGTGCTTGAAACAAAAGCCCAACTAACGGATTCCCCGTGCTCTGAGGACCCACTCCCGGGAGCGACTTTGATGTATTGCTGTCCAATTAGTGCCTTTAATTGGTGTCCTCGGGGACGGGCAAGCCCGGAGCTGGGACACAGCCTCCTCTCGCCTCTCCTGCACACTGGAAAGGTAAAATTTATAACGCACTGTAGCAACCCCTTGGGAGAGCGAGCGAGAGAGGGAGGCAGGAAAGAAAGGGAGAGATGCAGCTCCGCCTCGCAGAGGACGAATCCCCCAGCCTCGGGGGTCGTGGGTAGGGGTCCAGACCACCCGGGTTCTGCTCAGTTTTCTGTGCAGGAGGGTTGGGGCGGCTGAGTCGCTGAGGATTATGAATTTGCTCACAGAAAGGCCAAGGGAGCTCACATTGTCTGTACAAACCCACCCCATGTGGTCTACCATCTCGTTAATAATGGCTGTTTGTTAACAAGGATGCGGAGGTTAAATAACCCGGGTGGAAGATTAAACACGTCTCATCAAGGCGCTGGGAGCCGCGCGGCGCAGAGACCTGCGCTAGAGCCGCCTGGCTCGGGTAGCCTGGAAGAAGGTGGGAATAAACAGCCCGCAAGGAGCCCTGGGCTAGAGGAGGAGGGAAGGTCGAGGCCCCCTCTTCAGGGTGTTCTGCCATAAAGTCAGCGCAGGTCCAACTTCTTGACATGTTAAACGGAAAATCCATACAGAAGGCGGCTCCGATGAGTTGTGGACGTCAAACCCTTGAAGCAGTCTGCTGGAGAGCGGACACAGAGCGCCAGGGGTCTGGGTTAAAGGCCCCCTTTTGAGGAGGGTTGGCCATCCGCTGCCTCCCAGGCCTTACAAGTCACCTACCTCTGGGAAGTAAGGGGCATTTGTACCCACGTATGGTTAGCACTGGCTTGGAAAACAGAAGATGTGGCTTGTAGCTTATGCTCTGTCCCTAGATAGCTGTGGGATTTTTATGACATTATTCTCCCAGCTTCATTTCTCTGCTGTGTAAGACAGGATGGGTCTTGACGTGGGCGACGTATAGTGTCTCTTTTTTCTTTCTTCCAGCTTCCCACCAGAGTTAGGGAACTGAGCACATTGTCAGATGCTCTGTCTCCATCCGACCTTGTAGAGGTCAGGGAGGACCTTATTTAGCAAATATTTGAGGGTCTACTATGTGTCAGTCACTGGGCAGTGTGTATTTTTTAACTGTGAAAGCAGAATATTGATTTGTATTTCCCTGCCATTCCCACATGTGATTTTTTTGTAAAGGAAGACAAGGGAGAAAGAACAAGAGGGAGAGAGTAGGATAGGATGGGTGTGTACAGAGAGAGTAGGGAAACAGTATGCGGAAGGGTAAAGGAATTGGTAAATGCAGAGAAGAACTTGTCGAGATGGCAAGGAAGTCGGTGAGGATAACTAATGCAAAAAGAGCTCCTTAGGACAGAGATCGTACCCAGGAGGGGTGGGGGCAGAGAGAAGGTCCCCTCCTGGAGTCCTGGTGCTCTGACAGTGAAGAAAAGGGTAAGGGTCCCAGAATTTGAGTAGGAGGCATCTAATATTGCCAATTTTCTATTTATATATTGTTTCAGTGTTGGCATTTCCCTATTTAGCTAATTTCAAAACACATCACTTCGTGAATCCGCCTAACTGGAAATGCAGCTGCAAGGTTGGGTCATCTTCAAGCTTTGGGCTGGTGAGCATCTGGCCTCAAGGAAGACAGTAGCAGGGAACTCCAGGGAGCTTTCCTTCAGACTGGCAGTGACTGTGGCTCCTACATTTCTCTGCCTTCCCTTGGAAAGTCCAGAGAGCAGATTTGCAGTGCTGAGCAGCTAACAGTTACTGAATACTTTCCATACGCCATTCGCTGTTCTATGCTTTCCATTAATTATTTCATTTAATTCTCACAACAACCCCTTGAGGAGAGTACTATTACAATTCTCATTTTACAGATGAGGAAATTAAAACAAAGAGTTAGTAACTTGGTCTGTGTCACACAGTAGATCAGTCTAACTTCGGAGTTCACACTTATCCCTCCACTAAGTTGACTTCATGGTGTAGTATTGTGGCTAAAGGCAGACTGAGAGTAGGTTTCTCCGTTAGTTGCTAGTATCAAAAGTGGGTTCTAGATAAAGGCAGCTAGTATAGGAGGCAGGTTGGATTAATCACCCATGTGTCTATTTTTAAAGAACTTTATTCTGCCCTCCAAAAATACAGTCAGTATTTCTTTGGTGGAGGTTTAATGAGAAGTTTAGCCCAATAGATGAATCAATAAATATTTATTGAGTATCTACTATATGGCCAATACCAGACTTAAGTTTACATAATATCTTCTCCAATTTGGAGTTGGTATGGCATCCATTGTGTTTGTATCCTCTTACAACTAATTTGTGGTTGGCTTGAAAAGAACTCATTAGTGGTAACAGTTGTGGTCAGGGTGTTACTATGGTAGGAGATATATTTGCTTTGGCAGGGAACCTGTCAAAAGAGAGCTTGATATAAAATTCAACTCGGCCGGGAGCGGTGGCTCATGCCTGTAATCCTAGCAATTTGGGAGGCCAAGGTGGGAGGATTGCTTGAGCCCAGGAGTTTGAGACCATCCTGAGAAAGAATGAGACCCCCATCTCTACAAAAAATAGAAAAATCAGCCGATGTGGTGGTGTGCGCCTGTAGTCCCAGCGACTTGGGAGGCTGAGGCAGGAGGATTGCTTGAGCCCAGGAGTTGAAGGCTGCAGTGAGTTATGATGGCACCACTGCACTCCAGACTGGGCAACAGAGCAGGATCGTGTCCCAAAAAAAAAAAAAAAATTCAATTTATCTGTTATCTGATTTAGAGCTTCAACATCTTTAGTATCGGATGCTTTACCTTTTACAAAATACAAAATGTAAACATGTTGATACTTATTAAACCATAAACCATCAGAGCAACACAAAAGCACAGATGTTGGGACCAGAGTTCCTGGGTTTGAATCCCTGCTATGACATTTATAAGGTGTGTAAACCAGAAAGTTTCTTAACTTCTCTGAGATTCAGTTTCCTCATAAGCAAATGGAGATGACAATAGTAGGTCTATAGTTGTTATCCAGGGCTGTTACCCCAGAATTTAGCTGCTTCAATCAATAAATATTATCTCAGTTCCTGGGGTTCAGGAATCTGGTGAGCTTAGCTGGGTGTCTCTGGCTTAAGGCTAGTCCACTGGGATTGTGGTCTCATCTAAAGTTCAACTAGGGGAGGATGTGGTTCTGGGCTCACTCACACAGTTGTTAGCAGGATTCAGTTCCTCGCTGGTGGGCTGTTTGGCTGAAGGCTGTTGGCTGGAGGCTTCTCTCAGTTCCTTGCCACATGAACCTCTCCATAGGGTAGCTACAACATGGCAGCTGTCTTCCCTCAGACTGAGTAAGCAAGAGAGAAGGGGGGTGGGGGGAGAAAGCACACAAGACAGAAGCTATAGTCTTTTTATTACCTAATCTTGGAAGCAACATTCCATCACTTGTGCCATATTGTGTTTGTTAGAAGTGAGTCACTAGAGCCAGCCCACACTCAAGGGGGAGGGATTACATGGGGCACCAGATCTGGAGGCGGGGATCGCTGGGGGCTGTCTTAGAGGCTGCCTCCCGCAGGCCCTGTCTCACATGGTTGCTGGGAGGGTGACATGGCTTTATATTTATGAAGAGCTTGGGACAACACCAGTTTGCTCTGATGGTCATAGTCACTCCTCTGATCCAACAGAGCACCCATTTCTTCATCTAGATCCTCCTATTTCAACTATTCTCTCTTTTTCTTGTGAAGCTCTGTAAAAGACTGTAGGAAAGGCAGGACAGAGGAACTGCTATAAGGAAAGGGGAAGAGGAAGCAAAGTAGGAAGAGAATGGGATGGAAGATTCTGGAAAACTCTGAGGGAGGGTGCCTAGAGATAAGAGGTGAAGCAGAAGATTTTTGTCTCTTGCAGTGGGCTTTATACTTTTTGAAGCATTTGCACATATATTATCATACTTCATTCTCACCACAGCCATGTGAAACAAAAATTATTGTTATCTCTGTTTCGGAGATGAGGGAAAACAATCCCAGAAAAGTCACAGAGCTAGTAAATGGGAGGGTATCTGAGGACTCAAATCCAGGTTGTCTCAATCCATACCGTTGGCTCTTTCTGCTACAGGCTACCTTAGCTGCCCGACTGTTTAACCATGAAGTTATAGCTTTAGCTGGAGTCACAGAAGGTGATATGGCATGCACGTAGTGCTGGGGAGGTCAATAAGTCAGATACTAGGTTAGAGCTCCTGGCCCTGCCTGACCCAGCTAATGAAGTCAACTCGGCTAAAAGTTGACTAAAAAAATGGGCAGGCAGGAGGTCAAGGCACAGCATCCAAAGGGACTCAGTCCTGATTCTGTGAGCTTTTGGTACCGGGTTTCTCAGTTAGGAAGGTAGAGCCCAGTAGCAGCAGGCACAGAAGTTGACAATGCATTATGACCCGGGAGTCTGAGGTAAAAGATGAAAGCTGCAGGACTGGCAGGAGAAATTGGTGCAAGGAGAGCAGGGTGAAGAAGGCTGATGATGTCCAGGTTAGGGCTGCAGTGCTGGAGGGGAAGACTGCAGTGCCAGGCAGGAAAACATGGCTGAGACTGAATTGCCCCTATCCTGTCCCATTCTTCTTTAGTAAAAGAACCTCTGCTTTAGCTGGGCCAATGGCTGCCTACAATAAAGGCTACATTTCCCAGCCAGCTACACGTGGCCCAGTGACTAAGTTCTGGCCAATGGATATAACCAGAACTGGTGAGTGTGGCTTACAGGAAGTGTCCTTAAAAGGAGAGGAGGGTGCCCTTCTTTCTTCTGGATGAAATTTTACAGAACGGATGGACTCAGGAAGCTATCTTGGACCACCAGGAGGAAGCCATGTATTAAACAAAGCAGAACAGGATAGAAGAAGCTGGGAGCCCTCACGTCATGGAATACCCCAGCACCTACCTCTGGACTTCCTTTACTTGAGAAAGAAATAAATGTTTATGTTAATTGAGCCACTCTTTTTTTTTTTTTTTTTGAGACAGAGTCTCACTGTGTTGCCCGGGCTAGAGTGAGTGCCGTGGCGTCAGCCTAGCTCACAGCAACCTCAAACTCCTGGGCTCAAGCAATCCTTCTGCCTCAGCCTCCCAGTAGCTGGGACTACAGGCATGCGCCACCATGCCGGGCTAATTTTTTCTATGTATTTTTAGTCGTCTGATTAATTTATTTCTATTTTTAGTAGAGATGGGGTCTCGCTCTTGCTCAGGCTGGTTTCGAACTCCTGAGTTGAGCCACTCTTAATTTGGATTTTCTGTCACATGGAGTAGAACCTAATCCTAACCAATACAGTATTTCAGACTAAGTAGAGCAAATGTGAGCAGAAGCCACATGTGCACATTGATTGCACAAAGACAGGACTGGGGGTGGGAGAGATGATCCCTGGCACCCAGATTCACGTCTGGCTGATAATGAAGAAGAGAGATGCATATGTTATTTGAAGTTAGACTTGCAGGATGGGGAGGGTAGCATGGACAGAACACAGATTTTGCAGGGAGAGACTGTTTCAGATTCTTGTTTTGTTGCTTACTGGCTAAGTGATCTAGCAAGTTGTTTAATCTCTTTGAGTTTCAATGTCCTTAGCCAGGGGTGGTGGTTATGATTAAAGGAGATGATAAGCAGAAAGCACTTTAATTCCTTCCCCCCTTCTTTATTCTTACCCCAATCCTAACTTCCATTTACCTCTTGGACTGAGAATAGGATTTAATTCCAAGTCCCACCTCCTCTGGTGTGAAGGGAAGTAGAGGCCACTTATGTAAGTTCTGCCTGTTGGGACCTGCAGAACTTGGGCAGACTGGTAGTGCTGGCGGTGGTGATGGATTTAGACAATGTTGGCTGTACATTAGAATCACCTGGGAAGCTTTTACAACCAACCCTGCTCAAATCAGTTAGATCAGAGTCTTGGAATCCGCGGTCTGGACGTCAGTAGTTTGCTAAGCTACCCTAGGTGATCCTGATACATAGTGAAAATTGAGAACCACTGGGGAAGGGAAATCAGAAGCATTCCCCAGCACCTAGTAGGTACTCAGTAAATGCCATTAATTGTAATTGAACTGAGATTGGCATCAATGGGGAAAGCATCTGGGTCTCTCTCTCTCTCTCTCTTTTTTTTTTATCTCTATTTGTTTATTTATTTATTTTGAAGACAAGGTCTCACTCTGTTGCCTGGGCTAGAGTGTCGTGGTGTCATTATAGCTCACTGCAATGGCAAACTCCTTGGCTCAAATGATCCTCCTACCTCAGCCTCCCGAGTAGCTGGGACTACAGGTATGCACCACCACACCTGGCTAATTGTTCTATTTTTTGTACAGATGGGGAGGGTCTCCCTATATTGCTCAGGCTGGTCTCAAACTCCTGGCCTCAAGCAATCCTCCTGCCTCGGCCTTCCAAAGTGCTGGAATTACAGGCATGACTTGCCACACCTGGCTTTGTTATCTTTAAATACACATAGTTCACTCGGGTTATCTACTGAGTAACCCAAGTTTTAGTGGTCTGGAAATGTTGCATAGCTGGAGGCACTCTAACATTTTAGATCCAGGAGCAACCCTCAAGATTGTTTGGCCAAACTACTTCATTTGATTGGTCTTTCAGTTTTCTGTGGGTAAGATGGACCTTCTATGGCTACGGTGGATTTAGAGAAGACACAGGATGTTACATAGGAAATATGCCACTTCTACTGTCATCTGATTTTGATGGCAAGGCTGGATGACCTTACATGCTTTTCATATTTCACTTGAGCCATGCTAATGTGTCCAGATCTAAAGGCCAAAGCTGCATGTCTTAATGGCCACTCTAGGAACCTCAGTGGAAGTGGACATTCCAGTTGTACATCTCCGGGGTCAGCAATTGCGGTTAGTGAAATGCAAATGTTGAGAAAAACAGGGCAAGCCGGCATATTTCCACCTAGATGTCACCCCACTAAACTACCAAAGGAGGAGTTACAAGCACAGGTTGCAGACTCCAGAAGATAAACTCGAATGTTGACTTAAGTGTGCTTAGGGGGAAAAACATTTGGAAAGCCCCACCAGGTTCTGTTATCTAGATGACCAGAACTGGCCAGGTGCCTTTGGTAATTAGGATTAAGATGAGAGATAGGCTTTGTGGGTGGAGGTGACTCTGGAAGAAATATGTGTAAAAATAGTGCGCACCTCCAAGGAGAATTTCTCAAATTCCAGGAAAGTACTGTTAGTCAGCTCTGCCTGAATAGGTCTGCTTCTGAGCTATCATGATATTCCTGCAAAGGGGACAATAATTCTACTTTCTGCAGGGAAAAAAAGGTTATTTTATTCTATCTTATTTTCTTAAGAAATAGACTTAGTTCAATACATACATAGGGACATCTTGGTGAGGATGTCTTTGCCATAGCCAGAGGCTTGCAACTTGTTTGGTGGTCTGTATCAGATAAAGGAGATAAAGAGGAAAGAACAGAAATAAAAGGGAGAGTTGACTATAACCACACATCTTGGCCAACTCCTCAAGTCATAAAGCCAGCAAACATCACTTGGGTCATGAAGACCCACACTTGGATTTGAGCTCACGCTATAAAGTATACAAGCTCCCAGTCACTTTGGAGCTGACCTACGGGAATGTCAATGATCACGCTCCCAGACTAAACTGAAGATTCTACCCCAGATCTGACAGACTTTAATAAAATAGTAAATTAGAATTACCATTCTGACCTGGTAAAAATTTCACTCTTATTTTATCTTATTTTAAGTCACATTTCAGCAAGATGTGACAAGGCATGTGGGTAAACACAAGAGGGAATGCCATAGAAGCTTAAATGATTTCGTGTGACTGTTTATTTGGGGTGGACATTTAATGGAACATACTACGTTTGTATGTTACAAGGTGACTTCTCTTTGGTTTGAGAGGGTGATGCGAGAGGTTAATACAGACTCTAAGAAGACACAGAGGGGATTTCTGGGTTCTGTTTGTGGCTTGGGCTGGTTTCTTGGACTATTTTCAGGAAAGTATGTGTCACCCACACCCCAGAATTTTTAATGTCTAAAACTTTGCATTCCTTATAACCTTCCTACACGAACCCAGTTTCACAACCCCTTTCCACAAACCCTCTCTGCAAAATACTACCCAGGAACATTGTTCAAATCAGATTCTCCATCTTATTAGGATGAGTTTCATAAAACTTTTTAAAGGTTATTAGAAACTTTTTAGAGGCAGTTTTAGCTGATGGATAGTTGAGACTTTGGTTAAGAAGTGATTGTTGTGAATTTAACTGAATATTATTTTAACATACCATATTTTTGAATGTGTAGTACATGTTTGCCTAGTGGTAGAATGGTATTTTACATCAGTGTTGATTTTAAGATACATTCCTACCTTCAGTGATCCACTGTGGACCCCTTAATTTTATTCCTTACCTATGGAGTTAAATCCCAATGAGATAAAGAGTCAGTTTGGCCCCTTTTCCACAGTGTAATTTTTTGATAAATTGTGCCTAACAGATCACCTTGACATAGATAGTTGTTCGAATGTTTTGTGGAATGTTGTCAGTTGATTGACAATCTCCTTGGTTAAAGGAAGCTGCTGCCTTGGTTATTAGCTAATGTACATGGTTTAGAACAAGTTCTGTGCCTTATACCTTCCTTCCTTCAGAGTCAGTTGTTCCAATTTCAGTACAAAGCAATAAATTCTTTGGAAAAGGGGTATCTGAAATAGGTTCGTTCAGGCTGTGACTCTTTTTCCAACGTATTGAGTCATGAAATACACAGTGAGTGGCACAGAGACCTGACTGTGCTGGCTGTATAGACAGAGTGTGGATAATTGATTTCCAAAATTTTGTTTATCGGTTACTTAGCACAGTAGTTCAACATATAAGTTCATTTTGTGAAAGGTGAAAAATTGAGCTTCTTGAGTCTAGCTTATCTCAGAGGAAAATATGTGCTCTCAAAAACCAAAAATGAGCTGAATATTCATGCAGGAATGCTAAATGGCTTCCTAATGCTAAATGAAAAGAACATCTTCTCATTTCTAGTATTTTATAAGTACTCATTGTAAAAATATGAAGGGTTGATATAAGTTGACTTAATTTTCTGTCCTTGATGGAGGCATGAAAAGTCTTTATTAAAAGGAATTGTGTGTTTTGAATCATACTCTACTAATGATTTCTGTTATAATTTTGGAAATATACTCTTGTATAAGCAGTTTTGATCTACACATATTGGATATCCAGCTGTAGAATCCCAGTGTGCATGTGAAACAATATTCTTTATGCACAGTCTCCGCATTTAATTCTCCTACTGCCTCATCAAAGAAGCTACTCGAATGAACAATCATCCTATATGATTCTCAGTTCCCATTTAAAACAACACTCTCCAATGATCCCAGTAAATTCTGTGGCATCTCAAACACTGGTTCTTGCTATTGTTCCAGAGAGTAATTTGAACTCTTCAGCCTGGAGAGTATTTTTTAAAAAAAACAGCTCAAAATGAACTAGATCCAGCTTCATAGGAACTGGGGTTGCTTCCTCAGTAGTAAAGTAGGCTCCTGATACAGTGGAAAAGGTTCAGACTTTGAAACCAGGCAAGCCTGAGTTCAAATCCCCTTTCACTATTTATTGGCTGTGTGTGAAAATTAACCTCCTAAACCTAAACTTCCTCTTCTTTGAGGAAGAATACTTACCTAGTTCCTGTGTAATAATAAATGTAAAGGTGGGAGTAACGCCACAGACTTCTTCCTGCCTTCCCCTAAAATTGAGTAATTACTGACATGAATCCTTCTAACAACTCCCTTACCTGAAGACAACAGTAGGAAGCTTTGAAGTGCAGACTGTATCAGCAGGGATTATCTCCCCTGAGGGGATGTATGCTTAAAATCTATTTAGAGTGAGAATTGCAAATTGTGTCACTGAAATCCTGTTTGGATCACTTGGAAGCTTGGAAATACAAGGCTATCAGAGGCACAGCGGCTGGTGCCAAGACTTGAGAAGCCCGGGTTGGTTCTGTGTAGGGAGATGAGTTGTTTAGTTAAGAACACAGAAAAGCCAAGCCATTGGCTTGGCCAGTGCCCAGGGTACTCAGAGAACAGGCCAGGGCCATTTTCTGGATGTGAGAGGACTTCTTCTCTTACCTTTGTTCAAGGATTCTGAGATCATTTTCAGAGGGTCAGGTTGGGGAGTTGGGCCATGGGATCACTTCCAATCCAGCTCTGTTCCTCATTTTCTCTCAGGGCTATTTCTGGCCCAATACCACACTGTCTGGATGACTGTAGCTTTATATTAAGCCTTTAAATTGGGTAATGTGGTTCCTTCAACTTGTTTTTCATAATTGTTTTGGTTCTTCTTGTTCTTTTGTGACATTTTTAGTCATTATTTCTCGAAATTTCTTTCCTAACTCTTTTTCCACCACCGCTCTCCTTCTGGAACTCTGATGACGTGAGTGTTAGACCTTTTGCTATTGTTCCTCATGTCCTTAAAGTTCTGTTCATTTTTCCCCCTGATCTTTTTTTTCCATGTTATTCAGATTGAATAAGTTTAAAAATCTATCTCCAAATTCAGTGACTTTCCTCTGCTATCCCTATTCTGCTATTGAGCCCTCCTAGTGAGTTTTAAATTTTGCTTATTGTACTTTTAAGCTCTAAATTTTCCAATTGGTTCATTTTTATATCTTCTATGTCCTTGCTGAGATTTTCTTTCTTTCTATTTGGTTCAAAGTGTTTACCCTTCTTTCTTTGAGCATTTGTATCAGAAGTACTTTAAAGTCTTTTTTAGATAATTACAACCTCTACTTAATTTTGGGGTTGATGTTATCTTTTCCCATGTGAGTTGAGATTTTTCTGGTTCTTCCTATGATTAATTAAAGTAATTTTGGATTGCAGCCTGAATATTTTGAATATTATGAGACTCTGGGTCTCATTTAAATTCTTTGAAGAATATGGATATTTTTGTTTTAGCAATCAACCCAGCTGTGTTTAGGTCTCAGATTTTGACTAGTCTTCTGTGGGTTGTGGTTTCAATGTCAGTTCCATTTTCAGAGCATTTGTAGTGCTATTTAGATCTGTCTCACATGTGTGTCACCCAGTGGCCAGTCTGGGAGCTGGGCAGTGGCCCATTCCCTTAGCTCAGTTTTCAAAATCTTTCATATGCTCTTTAGGATCAGATCCACACATCTACAGATTGGAGGTCAGCCCAGGAGTTCTAAACACCTTTATGGAATTGCTTTCCCAAGCTCCTCTCTCTCTGTGGTCTCCCTAGAGCTTTCTGATTCCCTGAAGCTCGCCTTTTCAGTCTTCTGATAAGAAAGCTGGGGCTTTATCCTCCTCTGCCACACACTTCTTATGACTGTGGCAATGTCTGGAGCCAAGCATTGTGAAGACAGAGAGAGAAATATAGAATTGGGAGTTCATGTCACTCTCTTTAGACCACAGTTCCTCTAATTGGGGAGGAAATGTTCTCCCTCAGAGTTGTTTTTTTTTTTTTTTTTTTTTGAGACAGAGTCTTGCTCCATTGCCCTGGGTAGAGTACAGCCATGTCATCATAGCTCACTGTAATCTCAAATTCCTGGGCTCAAGTGATCCTCCTGCCTCAGCCTCCCAAGTAGCTGGGACTACAGGCATGTACCATCACACCCGGCTAATTTTTTTCTATTTTTTGTAGAAACAGAATCTTGCTCTTGCTCAGGCTGGTCTTGAACTCCCAACCTCAAGCAATCCTCCCACCTCAGCCTCCCAGAATGTTAAGATTATAGGTGTGAGCCACCATGCCTGGCCCATAGGCTTCTGCTGCTGTCACAGTGGCTGACACAACTGCCACCATTATGGATTTGCTTGGAGTGGCTGAGGCCTGAGAGAATTGAGGAAAGAAAAAGCAAAAAAAGGAAAATGAGAGAATTTTCTCTGAGAATTATGAGTCCGCTTTCATGCTTCTCCAGACATCCCTAGAATACTCTCATGGAGCTCTCTTTGTCAGTGCCGTGGCACTCTGGGCTTCAGCTGCCTTGCATCCAGGCTGGGAGATACCAGAAAAAAATGGGAAACTCATCACCAATTCAGTGGTGCTTTGAATTGTGTTTTTTTCCTCCTCTCCGCCTGCTACTCTTTACTTTTCAGAACTCTGTCCAGGTTTTATAGCTGCATTCAGTGGGAAAAACAAAGTGTGTTTACTCCAACGGACCCTGGATTGGAACCTCCCTTCTACTCCTGAAAAACATACGTAAAGAATTTGATTTGGCCCATTGATAATAAGAGGAGGGAAATAGCCTAAATGATCTTGAAGTCCTCATCTGGCTCTAACATGCTCTGATGTGACCAGTGTTACTTCTGAGCATCAATGCCCATTAGAGCATGGGTTTCCCTTCATCTCTAGGAGGGTGCTCATGAGGTAGACCTGATAAACAGGAACTTTCTGCCTGGGGCCAAGTGTTAGGCATGTCCAAGCTAGCTCAATAAATATATCTACAATTGGGAAATGAAGGAAAGTCTTGGGCATAGATCTGCCATTCCCTTAAAAGTAGAATACCTCTGGGGTCTTGAGTTCTTCCCTATGCCAGACTCATTTGCTCTCCTTCCATCTTGCATTCCAGCTGTGGATGGTACCATGAGTCTCTGAGAACTATGCTTTCCTTTAGTATTTCTGAGATTTCCTTGTTGAAATGGGGGCCCTGAATGGAAACAAATACTCATATTGTGTTTGTGCTATATATAGACTGACTTAGATTACTGGAATCAAAATGAATACACTGGAAAAATAACAAGCAGAGACCCCTTTTTCTAACATGACTCATAGTTGTCATTTAAAAATATCTTTGCAATGGAGTCTATTCTCTGAGACAGATTTTCTTCCGAAGTAACAGAATCCTTCCAAATGCTTCCTCTTCTTCTCTAGGAAATATGCTAGAATGTTTCCACAGCATTTTAAAGAGTTCTGATCCATGGAATGGTTTGTAAAACACATCTTCATTTAGAACAAATAATAATGGTGACCTAGACTTTCTCCATGTCATCTGTGGACTATGTTGTTGGTAGGGGCATTCTTTCAACAAGCATTTTGTTTAATGGCGACCATGATCCAGTCATCACGATTGTGTGAGGGGATACTGGGAAGAAAGAAAAGATTAAAAAGAAGAAAGAAAAAGAAAAACAGAGACCCTTTTCTAGACCTTTCACAAGCACATAGTCTAGTATAAATAATTCTATTTTAGTGTGAGTAAGGGTCAGGGTGTGTAGGGGAGAGACTTTAACAAGTATCTTCAAATACTAACCATGTGCCAGACACTACCCTGGGTACAGGGGACATAATAATCTGGCCTAGGATGGAGGGTCTGGGAAGGCTTCCTGGAGTCAGTGACATTTGAGCCAAGTTTTAAAGGTTGAGTAAGCTTTAACCAGCAGAAGGGAGACTAATTCGGAGAGCCAGGCAAGAGGGGAAATGTTTGAGGTTTGGGAAAGCTTCTAAAAGAGTTGGCATTTCAGCTGGGTTTTGAAGGGTGAGTAGGCATTTCCCAGTACATTGAGAGGAAGGAGATTGTAGGCTTTAGGAGAATTGCTGAAAGGGTCTGTGAGGCTGGGCTTTAACGTGTTTGTCTGCCTGTGCATGTGTGTGTGTATGTGTGTGTGTGTGTGTGTGTGTCTGTGTGTGCGCAGAGGTCGAGAAGTTGGGAAAGTACATTGGCGCCAGGTTGTGAGGAGCATATGACCTTTTGCAGAAGGTAACTTGTGATTTTCTAAGTTTTTAATCAGGTAGTGGGATCATCTGATTTATATTTTAGAACAATCTGCAGTCTAGAGAATAGACAGAAATCAGTTGGGGAGTTACTGTAGTTATCGAGGAGAGAAGTGAGAAAGGCAGGAGCAAAGGGGCCAAGAGGAGGGAATAGATTGAAGATATACTTAGGAGATAGAATGTTCAGAGTTATTAACATAGTGGGTGTAGTGGGTAAGAAAAGGGGATAGTTGGGGATGACTTGAAGGTCTTACTTAGATGGATGACAGAGCCCTTTTTTTTTTATTTTACTTTTATTTATTCTTTCTCCAATGTTCTTCCATACTTTATGTAGACAGGGGTTTCTGACCTATATCATTTTTTTCTCTCTAAAGAACTTCTTTTAACATTTCTTTCTTTCTTTTTTTTTTATTTCAGGGTATTATGAGGGTACAAACATTATGGTTACATTTTATGTCTTTGCCTCACCCAAGCGAGGGTTAGAGGCATGCCCTTCCCCTCTACAATGCTCCCTGTGTCCTTTAGTTGTCCGTTTACCACCCCCCTCATCCCCCTGACAGAGCCCTTAACCATGACTGAGACTACACAGGAAGGGGAACAGGTTAGGAGAAGGGAGAGAAGGGTGAAGGAAGAGAGTGATAAATTTGGTATGGGGAATATTCAATTTATGGTGCTCAAAAAATGCACGGGTACAGATGTGCACTTGACCAAGGATAACGAAGGCTATAGTTTGTTTAAGGAATGCCTACCATGGGTCAGGCACTGGACTGAGGAGTTTCCAAGATGACCTTATTTAACCCTAACAACAGCCCTGTGAGCTAGATGTTATTGGTTCCATTTTATATATAAGGAAACCGGGGTGCTGAGAGTTTTGAAACTCTAATGCACTTAGCTAATTCCTACATTATTTAGTCCTTCAACTAATCCTGTATCTACCTTGTCATTTTCTGACTGTAAACTTTCTACCAAGAAGTCCTTTTACCTTCCTCATTCCTCTGCCTTCTCCTGATTTCCACATGTAATCGTAGAAGGAATGCTGCCAGTTTGGAATGAGATGTGTGTTAGAACTCAGCTCTTCTGCTCAATACCTGCGCAGCCCTCCCTTGTAAAATGGCTCCTCATTTGTAAAATGGAGAACATATAATGCCTAACTCTTTACGTCTCAAGTAAGTAGAAATGTTCTAATATGTATGTTGTAAGAAAATTTAGGAATAATAATTTTGAATAAATAAATAGTTCTAGAATGTGAAATTTGCATGATTTTAAGAGCGAACTATTAATATAAGAACATAAGAACTTCAAAGAAATTTCATGGCTTCAGTGAACTGTTTTGAGCTGCTTCCTCAGATCTTCATGGATCAAAGTTGAGCCTCCACCAGCAGGAACACTTAATGGGGAAGGTTGAGAATTGCCATGTGTTCTATTAATATCTAGAAGTGTTGTAATTAGAACCAAAGGATCCATGAAATACCCTAAGTATCATTAGGAAAAGAACTTTGTAATAAAACTCTAGACAAATAGTACTTATGTTGATTCTGGTTGTTGTTTTACTCAAACTTTCTCTGCCTGTCCTTCACCCCAGCAGCTGATTTATAGACCGACCTTTTACTTGGGCTAGTCCCCAACCGCATTGGTACTGTCACAAGGCGGTGAACACCGTGAGTAAATACATGTTCTGATTTGCTTTGCTCTCAAAGACCAACCTGACCTTCTCCTTGTCTTTCTGACTGGTTATGACTCACAGCCCAGCTGAAACCCTTGACATCCCAGGCTGGGTGGGGAGTGCTGTTTCTTCTCTGCCCATACAGATTTCCCAGCGCCAACTGGTTGAGAACTGGGCTTGGCAATGGGAAGACTAGGCTCCATTGCCATGGTTACACTCTCCATGGATACAAATTATCAGGATCCCTCCCTCCTCATGGACCCAGGTCCTGCCTCTTCCAGAAGTCCTCTTCTACTGTGTGAAAACAAGCATTGAACCCTTCATCCACTTCTTGGAAACTTCTCTTGAATTTCACCCTATCTGGATCAACAGACTCACCTACATATTTCCAAATATCAAGTAGGAATTTTTACATTTTAATCTAGCTGTTCAAATTTAGATTGCAAACTGAATTTGTTCTACATTGTACTGTGTGACTATTAATGTACTTAAATTATAAAAAAATCGTAAAAGTAATATAAACTTATCAAAGGAAACAATGAAAACTGACAAAAAGGAAGTAAATTCCAAGGATCGATATTTTGTCATGTTCCTTCCCAGATATAAACATTTTTTTGTATCTGTTGATCATTAAAAAATTGCCCTTTATCACATACATAATTATATTTTAAGCTGAGGTTAATTATGAGTGGGCTTAAGGGAGCACCTGACCTCCCTGAAATTATATGTAAAATTGTACATATGAGCATATGCATTTTTTTCTGGGGAGTAGGGCATAATTTCTCAGATACCCAAAAGAATCTATAACTCCACACATTTAAAAAATTGCAGTAAATTTGCACTATATATTTTTTTCTCCAGAAAAGTACTTTCCCTGGAGGCATGGGGGATGTTGGTATATAACTCGAACTATGCCAGGGCTCATCATTTTAATTTTTCTGTCTGCAGTGGATTTGACTGTTCTTGTAAAGGGTTAGGTCAGACTGTCTCCTATAGCACGTAGCTTTTGGACAACCAGGTAGCAGTTTAATTTCCGTATTTCCATGATTCTGTTAGATGTATGTAGTGGAAGGAGGCATGGAGGTCATTGCTCAAGGAGACAAAATGTGGGGTATGTGGACAAGCAGCAATTCCACATCCTACAAGGGAAGGTCTGATGTGTGCTGGGATTAGAGTTCATCCTCAATATCACACCTACTGCAGGTATATCATTTCATCTACCTCTCCATCTAATCTTGCTGTTGTAGAATCAACAAATAGTTATTGAATGCTTTTAATGGGACACAGTCATAATTATCATTTCTCTTTGGCAAATTAGGGAAAATGATGCTCAGAAAAATCCCTGTGGTTTTCTAAAGTTCCCAGTGGCTGAAAATGAGAAACCTGGAATTTGAACCCAGGTTTGGTGACTCTAATCCAGAAAGTTTGCCCCTGAATCATAGCTTATCATAGCCACCTGGGTTTTTATTTTGGGGAGCAGTTTCCATTTGGAAAGGTTTTTGAATGGTCAGTTGATTTCTGTAGGCACTTGGTGGTGTCCAATGATAGCAAATAAAACTAGATCCTAGATTTGGTTTGATCATTATCTCCTCACTCATGAGAGCAAGAAGCAGGTGCATAAGTGAAAAGAAAGAAAGAAGTTTCTTTACTTGCTCTGTATTTAGGATATCATAAAAATACTTCTAGAAAACTAACTGGATGAGAGGACCTAATTTTCTAAGGATTTATCTCTATTCTGAATGTTATGCTTAATACGTCATTACAGGACTCTTCCATTTCTGTGCTTAGAACATTTTCCTCTAGTATTAATGACATTTACCTCTCATCACTGAAGATAAGTGTCCCACTGGAGAGAGAAAGGGGCAAGATTTGTGGACTCCGACAAACTTGCAAAAGAGAAATGAGGCAAATATTTTATAACAGAAAGATATTAAGAAGTTAAATTCTTGAATATGCAGGTATATTCCTATATTAACAGAAGCTCACCTTTTAGATAAAAATGTGCTTATAACAGACACAGTGAGATTTTGTAATTATCCTTATTATTTGAAGATTTGATTTACATCAATACAATTGATGAAACTGTTTAGCAATAGATTCTCAAAATGCTGTACTTTACAAATAGCACATTCAATTGATTTTCTCATTTTTATATATTACAGTTTAAATGTTTCTCAAATGCTTTGCAGAATATTGAAGATTTCAGAAGACAGGAATTTTATCCAGTGCAGTACATATACCCTCTAGTCAGGCTTCTTAATAGAGCCATACATTTTCTGGGAGGAACAATTAGTGTTGGATAATTAGTTACAGAAGGCACAAAAAGGTATCCAAAGATACCAAGGTAAAAAGTCTTGAAAATCAAGTCCAAATTATTTAACAAAGATGCCATATAGTAATATATTTTTGTAATCGCACCAGTTGTTTTGTACCATTTGATATTTTTAATGTACTAGGTGCAGTTGCATATACACATACACACATATATACACACATATTTATTATACTTAAAAAATTAACTGATATTTTAAATTACAAAAGTTATATATATGTTCATGGGAAAAAATTAAAACTATACAAAAGACAGAACAAAATTTCACCTCCTTATTTCTCAACCCTCTACTCAGAGATAAACAGGGTTAAAATTTCCTGCCAGCAATGTTGACTGTCATGGGTGTGTATGTCTTTTAAAAAGCTCTGCAAATGTGCTTATAAGACTGTTTACCATCTTGCTTTTTCAGTAAACAATGTCTTCAATGTCAGCCTTCTATATCTGTATACATAGATCATTTTCCTTCTTTTTGGTGGCTGCATTATATGCCATTGTAGGAATGTATTAATATTTACTTAATCAATTCCCTACTGATGGCCATTTTGATGGTCTCTACTTTTGTTTGTTTGCTTTTTTCCTATTGTAAACCTATGTACAGGTACACTCATTGCACCAATATCTTTCCATACATGTGTGGGTGTAGTGTTGGATGGTTGGGTAACTTCCTGGAAATGTAATCTCTAGGTAAAATGACATGTGCATTTTTAATTATCTAGTTTTTTTACCTTTAAGAAAATATGGCTTGTAGTAAAGAGATCAATCTATACAGAAAGTGAAAAGCAAAGGTTCCTATCTCAAGCTCTGAGCTTCCCCTATAACCACGGTTAAGTTTCTTAGTAGACTGTTCTAACATGAATATAGTACAAATTTTATACGTGCATTTAAAAAATACAAGTGGAATGATTCAATACTGGGTATATTCACTTTACATTTGATAAGTACTGCTCTTCAAAAAGATTGCAGCAGTTACATTCCCACCAAAATTGTGGGTGAGTACCACATCCTCGCCATCCTTGACAGCATCCCTGGATACGATCACATTTTTCATGCTTTGCCATCTGTTGGATGAAAATGACATCTTTTAAATTGGCATTTCTTTATTTATTTGATTGACTTCCTTACTGGTTTCTGGCCTTTCTTGGCACAATCACAAGCAGACATAAGTATTTCTACTGTTACTTGAAACAAGATGCCTACTCTGTCCCTTGATAAGATGTTAGATTTCCTCCCCCTCCTTCATGTTCCTTTAATTCCAAAAATGAGAACTTTAGAGTATGTTCACACTCCCCTTTCTCTATTCCCTTCCTCTTCCAGGTGAGATCTTTGAAGTCTTTTCCTTCCCTTCCCATTCATCCTCTGCTCTCATCTTCCAGGTTAGACTGAGATATTTAGTAATTTTAGACTAATAGTAATCTAGACTATTATTTCTTCAGATGGGATCCATGGGTGATATATTCTTTCAATCCTTCAATATACGTATACATCAGCCTTGCACCTCTACAGGGTGATAATATCTTGAAAGACTCTGGCCTTCTAAGCTTCCTATTTCTTAAAAACCTGGGATGTTATTTCAGCTTCCGGTGTTGAGGATAAATCCAGTGTCAGTCTGCCTCCTTTGTGAGTTATTCATTCTGTTTAAAAGCTGGACAGCTTTTCATTTTATCCTTGTTCAGGAGTTTTACAGTAATGTTCCCAGGGGTGTGTCTTCTATCATTGAACTTGCCTGTAACTTGGTATGCCCTTTTACACTGCAGACAAAGGAATATTTCTTTCATTTGTTTAATTATTACTTCTCCCTAATTTGTTCTTTTTTCTCCCCTTAGAACCCATATTATTCACGTGATAGAAAGCATTTAAGTCTTTTATATTTTTTCCTCATAATTTCTATCTCTTTGTATTTTTGTTCTTGAGATGTTTCTTCCTTTTGGCCTCTAATTCATACCTCCACAGTGACCAGCCATTATCTTCTTCAATTCATCGAATATATTTTTAAATAAAAAAAATCATACTTTTAATTCCAGAAAGTCATTTTGTAGCATAATTGAATGTCCTTAAGTGTTCTTATTAATTTTTAGATAGAATTAAATAAGAGACCATCTAGATAGATGCTTAGTTTTTACTGAGACCCAGTGGAGTTCTTAGGTCTTCTCACAGTTAAAGATGTAGATGAAATCTTGGCCGCCTAACCTCTGATACACATTTTTCCTTTCTCTGCTGGGCTATTCACAAGAAACAATTTTGATAATGTCTAAATAAATGCTACTCTGAAGGTCTGAAGGCAAGGCATTTATATCTATTGACATTTCTAAAAGCATGTAGGATAATGTTTTTTTTTTTGTTTTTTTTTTTTGAGACAGAGTCTCACTGTGTAGCCCAGGCTAGAGTGCCGTGGCATCATCCTAGCTCACAGCAACCTCAAACTCCTGGGCTCAAGCGATCCTCCTGCCTCAGCCTCCCGAGTAGCTGGGACTACAGGCATGTGCCACCATGCCCGGCTAATTTTTTCTGTATATTTTTAGTTGTCCAATTAATTTCTTTCTATTTTTAGTAGAGACGGGGTCTCGCTCTTGCTCAGGCTGGTCTCGAACTCCTGAGCTCAAACAATCCGCCCGCCTCGGCCTCCCAGAGAGCTAGGATTACAGGCGTGAGCCACCGCGCCCGGCCTAGGATAATGTTTTAAAGTTCATGGACATATAATGGATATAGTCGTGTGAATTTGTGCTATGAGAATAACTCTGGAAGGACTGCTATCAGGAAGTTTCTGATTTCGCTCATATACTCTCTCCTAAGTTTCACCAAGTTCCATTCTAATATGATTCATAGACTGTGTATCAGAACTGTCTCTGCTCGCTCTAGCAATGTCTTGAATCACATCACATGATAGTTAAATGAAAACGATAAAAGTTTATGGGGCAATTATTCTCAAAGTCTCCTCACTCAAAACTAGTTTGTGTGTCTTTTCTGCCAGCCCACTAGTAATAATTACGTATGAAAGTTATATTAGGCACAGTAGATTTAGGATGTGGTAAAAGTTATTGAATGATGAGGAGGGACTGGTTATTCCAATGGAGAAGAATGAACATGCTTATTTTGGGTCCTTTTCTACTTACATATCTGTCTCCTGGATTACTATTAAAATATTCTGGTTTTTTGCATTCTGTATGCTTAAACTATTTTGTATCTATTATTTGATATTCAAGGTATTCCACCAAGGTAGGGAGGAAAATTTAAGATATTTTTCTTGATTTTTTATAACTGGAAAATTGCAGTGTAAAAAAGGTACCAAATAGTGTCTCTTGGAGCCAAGAAGGAAAGCAAACCACTTGCTTTCAGGGCTATTACATCTTCTCTTTGATTGTGAAGCTCTTTAGTCAAGAAATAGAATATGCACTCCTTTTTTTTTTTTTTTTTTTTGAGACGGGGTCTTGCTCTGTTGCCCTAGCTAGACTGTGGTGGCATCATCATAGCTCACTGCTGCAACCTTCAACTTCTGGGCTCAAGCGATCCTCCTGCCTCAGCCCCCCAAGTAGCTGGGACTACAGGTGTGCACCACCATGCCTGGCTAATTTAAAAAAAGTTTTTTAGAGACAGGGTCTCACTATTGCCCAGGCTGGTCTCAAACTCCTGGGTTCAAGCTATCCTCCCACCTTGGCCTCCCAAAATACTGGGATTATAGCATGAGCCACTGTGCTCAGCCCATGCACTCCTTCTATAACTTTTAGACCCAAGTTATTATACAACTGGTTCCTTTCTACTCAAATCCACTGATATTTTCAACTCCTCCTTCTCTTTAATGTATTTATGGCATCTGATGTTGAGAATGCTACCCTCACCCTCCCAAATCCCTTTTTTCCCTTGGATGACATGATACCATGCTCTGTTGAGTTTTCCTTTATCCCTCTGATTACTCTTTTTCTGTCTCTTTCACTGATTCTTCTTCTTCCTCTCATTGTCTAAGACCCAGTTCTTGATGACATGTTTATTCATTCATTCATCAAGCATTTGTTGAGCACTTACGATGCACCAGGCACTGTGCTAGGAAGTGTCATAAAAGGATGAACAAGAAGGTGGTATCCACTTTCCTATAGCTCACATTCTAGCAGGGAGACAGATGATAAGAATACAAAAAAATAAAAGAATGACATTGCGATAAGTGAAATTAAAGATTGTGATCAGTACAACTAAGGAAATAAACAGGGTTTGGTGAAAGAGAATAAGGGGGTTTGAGTCCACAAGCCCTGCTTTAAATAGTATAGTCTGAGAAGACTTCTCTGAGGAGGTGAGACCTGCAGTATGAAAAGGAGCTGCTGGGTGAAATATGGGAAGGGAAGTCAGCCCCAAAGAGACAACAGGTGCAGAGTCCCTGAGGAGGAGCTGACAGAAGGTCCTTGTGGCGGTGACATAGCGAGTTAGTAGGAGGTGGGCATGAAAAGTACAGTGAGAAGAATAGATAGGACTCAGATCGTGCAGAGCATGGCAGGCTACGTAAGGAGTTCAGACTTAACCTAAGTGATTAGGAAACCTTGAATAGTGTTAAGTAGGGGAACAAGTAGGTCAGAGTGCATTTTTAAAAGAATGCTTTGGTTGCTGTGTAGGGAATGGACTCTAAGGAAGCAAGTGTGGAGGCAAGGAACATGTCAGGAGGCTATGCAAGGTGCTGTTGGTTGGCTACCAAAAGTAATCCCCAGCCTCTTTGCTCCTCCCATACTGTCTAGAAGCCAAGGTTTTATTTTTTCAACCTCCCTTGGAGCTGGAGTTTACCATGTGACCCAGATCTGACCTCTGAACCATAAAACAAGTCTGCTGGAAGCCTTCTACAAGAGATAACTATGTTTCCTGATAAAAAGAATGGATATGACAGCTGGCTAGTGCTGCCTCTCTCCCCATGGGCATGTGTCCTTGCTTTCTGCCTTTGAACCAATGATACCTGAAAGCCATTTTGTGGTCATGATGAAATGAACAAGAAAGTGACAGAGACCCAGATGTGGAACCACTGAACAAACCCTGGCGTTATCTTGTTCAGATGTCTTGATCTAGAAACAATTTGATGCCTTTATTATTTAAGCCACTAATAACCAGCTAAGTTGCTACCTATAGCTGAGAACATTTCTAACTAACCTGGAGGCTCTTGTAGGGTCAAGGTAAGGAATTGGTGGCTTGCACTAGAGTGATAGTGCTGAGTACTAACTTTATGCAGACTACTACCATACTTCATCTTCAACCCTGATCTCTTCCCTCTCTCTTTCTCTTTCTCTCCCTTTTGATTGGAGTTCATTTGCTTGCAGCTGATCTCCTCATGTCTAAACACTCCAAGAGCCTTTCAGTGTCCCAGTGTCTGGTTGATCCTTTCTCCATTCCATCTTCCCATAACTATCAGGACAGTATCAGGGTGATCTTCCCACATTCCTGTTCAGGAACCAACAGGGGATCCTGGACAAACCTGTGATTCAGCCTTGTATTCAAGGCACTCTATCAGATGAACCAACTCTGTTTGTACAACCTCATGGCTTTGTTAGTCTTCAAATACACACTCCCTACTTCAACTTTTGGTTAAACTTTGTTCTTATTTATCCAAAATGCATCTATATGCCTTCCATGTCAAACACTTTGTTAAAACATGATGCTGTCACCTGTGTTGAACTAATTTAATCTTTACAACCAGGTTTTATTATCCTCATTTCACTCATGTGGAAACTAAGAGTTCGAGGGGTTGCCTTGTTCAAGGTCAAAAAACTAGTAAGAGACAGACCCAGGATTTGAAGCCAAGTTCTCTGATTCCAAGCCCAAGCCCAAGTGTCTGTTCTTGAGCTTTTATGCTGCAGACTCTGAACTGTCTCACTCTGTGATGCTCTCTCTTTGGCTTTCTGTCAATGCCCATCTGCCTTTACCTTCCACCCCTTTCAAGAACTTTCTTGAAATTCGCCTCATCTGGGAGTCTTTGTCATGTTTCCTCATTGCTTTGAAAATAGTTGGAATTATATCGTTATAGACTGTTTTTTATGATGGCAATATTTGTTGCAATTGGTTCATTAGTTTCTGGTAATTCCATATCTCTAGGGTCTATTTCTTCAACCAGATCTCAAGCTTCCCAAGGGTAGAAGCAAGCAACATATGCTTCCTTAATTTTTTGGTATTAGCTTTTAATAATTAGAAAAATTTAATAGGTGATTAATTGATGCTTGTCTAATAAATGGCTAACTGGATAAATAAAACAATAAGAACCTTGTGTTAAATCTATGTATCTGGCTCCAGATAATTCTCTACATCCTTTGATTTCATTCTCACTTACATTCACAGAATGTAAGTCCTAATAAGCACCATTTCCTTGTCTTTTTACAACAAAAATTTCAACGTGTTTCCTATTGTGGTATCTTATTTGATAACCTTTCTAATTAGCATTACATTTTAAATGCTTTTAAAATGCCCCATTACGTATTTGTCCAATAGTCCATGACAGTTCAGATATGTAATTGCTATTATGGATTACCTGGTGACCATCATTAAGTAATTAGAGAGACTTAAACATGTGTAATGCTAATTAGGAAAGTTATCAACTATGGGCAGTTAAGATAATAGGGAACATGATGATGATTTTGTTTTGGAACTGCAGTAAAAACATGGCTGCAGGGAAACGGATGAATCTTTTGTGAATTTAGTGCTCGAGGAAGTAAGGAGTCATTTTAACAATGGAGAATTTGGCACAGCAGAAAGTGACTGTGTGACTTATGCCCTTTTTGTGTCACCCATTAATAACTGACTGTGACTGCCAAAATACTCTCGGGCTGTGCTAGGGGAGCAAAAGGGGTGAAGCCCAGAGCAATATACAACCAGAGAGAGCCCCATGTCTGCTCCTTTGGAGCACTCCCCCAAATCAGTATCACTTTATTTTCAGCCTTGCTTTCGTAGCCTTGCCATCTATTAGGTCTTTACTCAACATGTTCTATTAAGTGGTGTGGTTTTTCCCCCGACCCCCTGAAAAAATGACGACTGCTTTATTAAGAATCATCCAAGATTGTCCCAAATTCCTACAAAGGCCACTTGACCCTAACCATTGTTTCGAGCAGTTCTTGGGATGTTGGAGAATTGTTAAAAGCAAGGAACAGGACATGTTCTCAAAGAATTGTGACATGGTTTTGGAACATTTCGTTTTTTAAAGAAATAGTGTTTTACTGTTTCTAAATGGTAAGAAGTAGATTTGGTGGGAGTGTTTAGACGTTATTCTGGAAACTATACGAAATTATATGTGAAACTTTGTACCTACATGTGCATTTTTCTTAGGAGAAGGACTACACTTTCATCAGATTTTGTCCTTGAGCCTTTTGGCAAGCTGGGAGACAGATGTACACTACATGCCAGGCACAAGGGAACACTACCATGTGGAGGCTTGGGATGCTCTGTTGTTAATGTTAGTAAAAAATAGTCGTAGCTAAAATCCAAATGACAAGGCAAGCATTCTCATATCACAGAGCTCTTTCTCATAATCGTATGGCCAAGAACTATGGAGACTTCAGGGTCAGTTCAAGGTCATTTTGTCCATCAGGGGCCTGTTGGCTGCCTGGAGACCTCTCTGGGGTCTTGGAAGAAAAGAGAAGAGGCTGAAATTTTACTCCTCAGTCACAGAATGTTCCAGAGTCCCTTTGCCACCTTATGACTCAGATAGTCATGACTCCTTTCATAGCTACAACTTTTAGGTAGGTTTGAGGCACATCTTCCTGGAACAGGGGTAGCTGTCCTCTGAAATGATTGTGGGGCCAAGGTCGCATCCATGGTTCATGTGGACCCGTATATGTGCTTTAATCCCCCTTTCCCTTCCACCCAGAGTTGGTGACCCAAATTGTGTGTTCAGACACTGAGCATGCCACTGGATTTTATTCAATCATGTCCATGAACACAAGTAATTTTAGGGCCTGGGAAATTTCTGACTTCTTCATACATGGAATTGAGAATGAGATTGGTAAAGACAAGATGAGCATTTTGGCAGATATTTTCCCTTTCGGGGGAAATCAAAGTATCTTTATATATTGCCTCCCCTTCCCCAAATTGAGAGTCTGTTCAGGTTCTGCTCTCCTCTATTCAAGTTGGAAGCTATTTTCTGGTTCATTCTTTCATTCTCTTAACTTGGCAAACATCTGTGGCCCGCTGCTGTGCGCCTGGTACAGACTGTGCTGTGACAGACGTGGGGAGGGCTGGTGCCCTGCCCTGGGCTGTGGGAGAAGTAACACATTTCATGGGAAGTTCAATAACGTAAGCACTGAACAGCAACTCAAGGCAGCAATACGGGAGGCGTAACAAGGCTGTTTATGATCATGATATTCCCCCAAAGGAAATGAGAGCTGAACTGGGTCTGGAAGGATGGCAGAGAGGAGGCAGGGAGGACGTCTCCAGTGGGGCAATTGGTGTGAGCAAAGAAATGGGGTGAAGGGATGCAGTTTGTGTGTGTAAAGCAGAGGAAGGAGGTAAAACTAGAAAGAAAGGTAGACTAGGACTAGATCATGGGAGACCTGGAATTTTATGTGTACTTAAAACTTGATCCAATAGATAATTATTAGAGAGGGAACCGATGGCTTGAGGGAAGAAATCTGACATTTGTAAAGCCCTTATGAGGTGCCAAGCTCTGTTCTTGGTCTTTTACTTATGAAATTTTTAATACCTGGAGAGGTAATCTCAAAATTACCTCTCCGGAAAGCATCCCAATTTTTCAGTTAAGATAATTAACTTTTAAAAACCTTTTTATTATAGACTCTTATGTGTCTCCTGATAAATGTACAAAAATCACTCAATAAAGTATCGTTGCCAAAAGTAGAACTTCTATGGTGCCAAGTCCCTAGACAGTACTAATAGTATACAGGACATGAGAGAACAGGGGAGCATGTTAAATGATACAGGAAATGCAAACAACAGAATCCAGAATGTGGGAAATTACAGAATTAAAAAAATTGAAAAGTTTATCTTGAGAAAATTAGAAAGTTTCAAACATATATAAACAGATACAAAAGAAGCGAAAATAGTATTACTATAATGAATCCTCTCTGTATCCACCACTCAGCGTCAGCCATTATCAATTTATGGCCAATCTCGTTTCACCCATACCCTCCGCTTGCCACCCATCTACTAATTACCTTCGAGGAAGTCCCAGTCGTCATATCTCTTCAGCCACAAATATTTCAATGCTTGTCTTTAAAAGATAAGGACTCTTAAAAAAATAACCACATTGCAACCATAGTATTACTGTCATCATATCTCAATAATAATTCCTAACATCAATATCATCAAATATCCATTGTTCACACTCTCTTGATTGTCACATAAATTTAAAACAAACAATTTCTTTTACTCCAATAACAATGCAAATAATGTCTATCCATTGAAATTGGTTGCTGTGTCTCTTAAGTCTCTTTGAATTTTAAAAACCTTCTCCTCCCTCTCCTTTTTTCCTTAAAAATTATTTGTTGAAGGTTTTGTCCTTAGCGTTTTCCGTTTTCTGAACTTTGTGGTTGTATCCCTTTATTTGGTGTACGTGTTCATTCTCCTTTGATTTCCTGTGAACTGGGAGTGATGGCTGGCTTGATCGGATTCCAATTTTTTGGTGAGGCTACTCATAGGTCTTATTGGGTTATTTTCACGAGGAGGCACAGAAGGTCTGGTTGTCTCTTGTTTTACAGCTCATCTAATTTAAGTGACTCTGCAACCAGGAAGTGAAGAGGCACTGAGTTGACACTTAGGTATCTCTGACCATCTCTTCCCATTGCCCTCTACGATGCATCTGGCAGGGAAGTAGGGAAAGAATCGACGTGTCAGAGGCTGGGAACAGTGAGACTAATTCATCTCCACATTGATGTGCTGGACACCTCACTGGGCAGCAAGACAGCCTGTAGTCGTAATGATCTAGGGAGGCAGCGAGGAGGGTGTGGGCAAGGGAGACAGCAGGGACCGTCGTCTCTCTGAGGAGCAAGGTGCAAACCACAGGGTCTGGTAATATTTTGTTTCCTGCAGTTGTGTTCAAAGAAGTCCCAGGCACTGACTATGCAGAAATGTGTAGGTTTCTGTGTTTTTTGAATACCCAGCTGAACCCTTGGGATTAACAAAGGAACTGGAATTACCCAGAAATGTTAGCAGATAATACTGATGACTTAAAATGCTTTTATTATTACTTTCTACTGTCTCTTTTTCCAAAAAGGAGTTGAGATGAAAAATTTTCCCTTCTAAATGGCATACTTTTTTTTCAGATAAGAGCATCACATGTTTATTAAAACACACACACACACACACACACACACACACACACACACTCTCTCCATCTCAGAAATGCTTAACATAGAAATCCCACCTGACAGATAAAATCTGCTAAACTGTTAACTCTAGTTGTCTCTGATAGTGGTAGGGGAGGGTATTACTGGAGCTGACATTTAGTGCTACCCAAGGTGTTTGGATTTTTTTCAGCATGTATTCTACTTGTAATTGGGAAAAAAAGAATAACCAATACAGATGTGATTAAAAATAATTATCATAAAATGGCACTATATTAGACATTATTTTACAAATTGCTTTTTCATTTAACAATATACCTAGGGAGGTAGAATACTTATTATACAGGCAGTTATAATATTTCTTATAACTATAGTTATTGTACAGGCGATGCTTGGAAATTGTAACCATGGAAGTAAAAAATCAAAATCATACTTCTTATTAATTGATCAGTGGTAGGCCTATATAATTTAGTAGTGCAAATAATTGATATGCTGATTCATTCTGGGAACCCAGAAGATCTAAATCTTAATCCTGCTTTAAATTTGTCCTCCCTCTAACCACTGCTTGGATTTAGCTCCATAGGCCAAAGTCCAGGAAGCCCTGTGGCAAGTAGACTTTTTCAGAAAACTTATTTCTATCATGGGCAGAATGCTTGTCAGCGGTTCTATTTCTTTTTTTCATCTTTTGCTCCATAGTCTAGGAGACAGAATCTTCATTCCAAATAACTTAAAAAAAAAAAAACCAAACACTCCCCTATAGAATGTCAAGGAGAGATGTGATGACAAATGTTTCGTCTTATTAATTGTGTGCCAAGTGCTCAGGACTTGAAGCAGGCACTGTGGTTCAAGCAAAAATAAAAAGCAGAGTCCCTGCCTTGAGGTCCCTAAATATATATTTTCCTACACAGCCCAGAGCTGAGAAGAAGCTGTCTTAATTTTGACAGTATTTCTGGGGACTGTGAGTCTGTCTCCTCTCTCTGAATTGCCGAATTGCCAAGTTGTGGGATGGGTTTGCAGCCAGGGATCGATCGCTGGGTTTCTGTATGCATCTGCATATTTCCTCAAATGCGGTGCACAGGCCACAATGCAATTAAACACCCAAACTGCCAAGTTTAGTTTCTGCATCCAGTAAATCTCCCTGGGCCTGACTTGCATATTAAAGACATCCACTAAACACATAATATTGATGTATAATCTGTTTACCTGTCATATGCACGCCCCCCAAGTATATCTTATTTTTAAATAATTATTTTAAAGATCAGACATCATAGATATGGAACTTAGAATGTAATTATCAAAAAAATTACTGATTTGCTAATAATTAGCAAAACAAAAGCCACCCCGGAAACTAAGTTCACGCAAGCGTATTTCTGCCAGCTTGGATTTTACATGAACACATTATCTGCTATAGTTTTCTCAAATGGAGTGCCATTTGCAGATATCTGCCAAGCCTCATCAAAACAAACAAGCCCCTAGAATCAGAGTTAGCATATAAAGTGAGGGTGGACAGAGCAACAATCTTTTCCCCAGGGCTCTCTTTTATCAACCGGCCCTGCCCAAAGAATAGAGCCCAGTGTTTTATGTTTCAAGTGTACCATATGGCATGATATGAGGGCACTTTAATGACTTATTAGCATATTCTTCCAACTAGGCTTTCCTAGTTAAACCAGCCTGACAAAATCTGAATTTTAAAATATTTGCATGAAACCTCCCGGAATAAACAAGGCTCGGTCATTTGTTTGCTTTTGCTAGTAGATGAAAGAGATGCCATTGATCCTTGATGACAACGCTCATGGAAAACATCGGGTTGGCCACCTCCTCTCTAGCCCTTAGGAGCTGAAGATTTTTGGAATGTCTGCAGCATTATTCAGACGTTTTGTCTCCCCACGGCATGAAGAATCCCTATTCTGCCTCGATTCTATGCTTTACGTAATGCTGACTCTGCCTTCTGTGACCTTGATCTTTCCTTCATGGGGAATGAGATTCTCTGGCTGAGATCTGGTCACCTGCTTGCCTCATTAAAAAGCCTTCTAGACTTTGGGGGAGGACCAGGCCCCAGATCAGGGCTTGGGGCTTGGGACTTCTCACTGTGCCTTGGCTAGGGAGTGATATGAACCTGAGGGGGAGTCATGTTTCCTTTGTGACTTGTAGGATTGTCTCTGTGAAAATAGGGTTGCAAGGAGGAAGGCAGACAGAATGGAGATGTCCATGCTACCTAGACAGAGGAAACTAGCCTCTCTGTGTGCTGTTGCACATGCTCCAGTGTTTATTTTTCTTTTCAGATTTGTATTCATGTAAATTTCTCTTTTTCTCTCTTTCCCAAGTCAGTTCTTGGTACTTTTGTGAATTGGGGTGCTCTTGGTGGAGGTTGCCAGTGATCACATATAATGAAAGTAACCATCCTTGGTGACCCAATAAAGCTTCCTTGTCATCTCTAGTACAACCACAATAACACAGATATGTGAATATTGTTTTTACTTTATTTATTTTTTTAGAGACAGGATCTTGCTCTGTTGTCCAGGCTCGGGTGCAGGGACATGATCATTCATAGCTTACTGCAGCCTCGAACTCCTGGGCTCCAGGAATCCTCCTGCGTCAGCGTCCCAGGTAGCTGGGACTACAAGCACGTGTGACCATGCCTGGCTAATTTTTAAAATTTTTTATAGAGACGGGGTCTTGCTATGTTGTTCAAGCTGGTCTCCAACTCCTGGCTTCAAGTGATCCTCCTTCTCTGGCCCCCCAAAGTGCTGGGATTACAGTTGTGAGCCACCATGCCTGGCCCCTTGATTTTACTTTAGGAAACCTTTTTACATTGCCACAAACCCCTTCTCCCTAGTTATTTTCCAGTTAGAGGTAGCATGTGATATTTTTATGGCTAAGGAAACATAGGTAGAAGTCTGTAGGACACAATTTCTAGGAAAGCTTCTGTTTTCCTGGTAAAAGAGACAAACTCTGTACCTTGCCTTTACTTTCATCTTCTGGTGTGGAATGTGGATGAAATGGCTGGACGTGCTGTGGCTATCTTGTAATCATGAGATGACAAGAAGTAAGATAGAAGCCTGCACACTAAACACAACAAATAAATCCCATATGTTAATGGCATTACTACTCAGGTTTTCCTCAATCCCATTTCTCAGATTAGGAAACTAATCTGTGGCTGAGTGATTTGCTCAAGATTAAATAAATTTCCTGACTTAGTCAAAGGTGATAGTTGTACTTTGTTGTGCTCTTACTACATGCTAGACCCTAAGCTAATCTTTCTACTTGTGTTACTTTATTTAACCTTTACACAAGCCCTGTGAAGTAGTGCTGTGGACTGAATTGTATCCCCCCAAGATTCATATATTGAAGCCTTAACCTCCAATGTGACTGTATTTGGAGACAGGGCCTTTAGGAGGTAATTAAGGTTAAATGACAAAATAAGGGTGGGACCCTAATTCATTAGTATTAGTGTCCTTATAAGAAGAGAAACCAGAGAACACACCCTCCCCGAACCTCTACCTTATACGGCAGCCATCTACAAGCCAGGAACACAGAGAGCCCTCGCCAGAACCTGAACTGGCTGCCACCTTGACTGGGATTTCCCAGCCTCCAGAACCATGAAAAATAAATTTCCGTTGTTTACACCATCCAGTCTGTGGTATTTTGTTATGGCAGCCCGAGCAGACTAAGACAAGCAGGTGCTACTATTCTGCCCCTTTGGCAGCTGAGGGGACTGAAGCAGAGAAAAATTAAGTATTTTCAAGGCCACATAGCTAGTAAATGGCACTTTTCCTTTCTTCAGGAGACGGTATCACTGCGGCCAGTATGTGGTCAGTCCTGCTAGTGCGTTTGATTACTTGAATTTCTAAACATAAAACAATAACACTTCAGAAATGGGGTTAGTGAACTTTTTCAGTAAAGAACTAGATAGGAGATAGTTTAGGCTTTATGGGCCACATGGTCTCTGTTGGAACTGCTCAACCGTGCGCGGTGAGAGCAGCCATGGCCAATCAGTGGGGGTGGCTGTCAGATAAAGCAGATAAAGCTTTATTTGCAAAATCAGGTGGTGGGCTGGATTTGGCCCATGGCCCAGGAAACAGTTACTTTAAAACAATATTAAAATGACAATGCTTTCTGAATGGGATGTGCTGGGTTCAAATTCTGCTGTGTGACTTTGGGTAGATCCCATAATCTGGGCCTCGTTTTCCAAGTTAGAACGGTAATACCCTCCCTGTCAGCCTCCAGGGTCATTGTCAGATCTCGAAAGACAAGATGTGGAGGAGCTCTGAAGAAGAGCGAATGCTTACGCAGATACAATTTGATACCCGTATCATTTGATACCGATGTAGTTCAAAGTCTCCCTGGAAGCCCCAGCCCACACAGACCATCTTTGGTTTGAAGACTGGAGTGATCCGAGGCTGTCCGGGTCCCTCCAGGGAAGGAAGCTCTTCCTCTCCCCAGGGTCTTTGGGTGCCCATCAGGCTATAATCAATCTTCAGTGAGGTCTGAAGCGGAGCCAGCCCTTGGGTTGAGTCCCAGGTTCCCTGGTGTGCAGAGCTCTCCTTGGCTTTGAGCCTGTGTCTTCAGTGACTGAGTTGCATATTTGAGCTGGGGAGAAGTACCGTGGGCGGTGACACTCCTGGTAAGGAAGAAATGGGTCAGCCTGCATCTCTGCAGTGCACGAGTCCAAAAATGAAAAAGGGTTCTGCCTCCTTGCCCAGGCCTTAAGAAACCATGCTGAGGGCAGCCAGAAAAAAGTCTGCCCCTCCCTTCCGTTCTCTTTGCTTTTGCTTTCTTTCTTTCTTTTTTTTTTTTTTTTTTGAGACAGAGTCTCATTCTTTTGCCCGGGCTAGAGTGAGTGCCATGGCGTCATCCTAGTTCACAGCAACCTCAAACTCCTGGGCTCAAGCGATCCTCCTGCCTCAGCCTCCCGAGTAGCTGGGACTACAGGCATGTGCCACCATGCCCAGCTAATTTTTCTATATATTTTTAGTTGTCCAATTAATTTCTTTCTATTTTTAGTGGAGACGGGGTCTCGCTCTTGCTCAGGCTGGTCTCGAACTCCTGAGCTCAAACAATCCGCCTGCCTCGGCCTCCCAGAGAGCTAGGATTACAGGTGTGAGCCACCGCGCCTGGCCTGCTTTTGCTTTCTTAAAGTATTATTTATTCCCTAAAGTGAGATCATATATGCAATTTCTGAGAAATTTTTTGGTCTCTGAGAATTTTAGAAAGCCAACTCCTTGAAAAACTGGGGAAGAAAGGGTAGAAGAAAACCCTTAAAAACATGTCTTATTTGCAACAACACGGATGTATCCAGAGGACAGTAAGCTAAGTGAATAAGCCCGGCACAGAAAGATGAATACCGTATGATCTCACTCATAGGTGCAATCTAAAAAAGTCAAACTCAGAAGAAGAGACTAGAATGGTGGTTACCAGAGGCTGGGGGTGGGTGGTGGGTGGGGAAAGGGAAGAGATCAGTCAAAGGGTACGAAGTTTCAGTTAGACAGGAGGAGTAAGTTCTGGTGACTCATTGCACTGCATGGTGGCTATGGTTGATAATAATGTATCATATATTTCCAAGTTGCTATAAGAGTAGAGTTTAAGTGTTCTCATCACAAAGAAAGGATAAGTGTGTGAGGTGATGGATATGTTAATCAGCCTGATTTAATCATTTTACAATGTATATGTGTTTCATAGTGCCACATTGTACCTCATAAACATATATAATTATTCTTCGTCAATTAAAAATCAATTTTTAAAAACTAAAATAAACCCCCCAAAACATGTCTTAGGGGGCCAGGAAGGGCTTCTCTTAAGTTGTTCTTCTTCTATGTTGAAACTTGTCAGCGTGCCATTCGCAGGCCAGTCTTTTAAGCTTCCCCTCCTGCCACATTCCTGTCTGCCCCATGTCCAGTCACCCTGGGTCTCTCAATCCCAACTGTATCATGCGGTCTAAGCGTGTGCCTTTGCTCACAGTTCCGCTTCCGGAAATGTTCTCCCATTTTCACCTCCCCTCCTTGTAACATACACTTCCCTCCTGCCAACTCTGGGCAGCTCTTATTTCTCGGAGGAAGGTTCCAAAACGAGACCCCACCCCCAGGCAGCAGGGCCACTGCCTCCCTCTGCTCTCCCCCTTCCACGCTTCGTGTACATCCTTAGCTTAACCCTGAGGTTGTACCACCTCATTCATCTCTGTGTTCTTCAGAGTTTCTTATACGCAGTAGGTACCTAATAAATACCCACTGAGTACAGAACGAAAGCAGCCATGAGTAGTGGACATCGATGACTTTGGAATGGGCGAACTCTGGTTCTCCTCTCTCCATTGAGAGTGAAACAAGATACTTCACGTGTGAGAAGGTGCTTTGTAAACTGTCGCATGCCACGCATCTTCAAAGTCTTCCTTCTTTAGAATCAGTTGCGCTGATAGCGTTCGTGCTGCTTGTCTTTAATTCCTACTGCGTGTTTCCTAAAGACATAGATCTCATGAAATAAAGTAGTGATCTGAGAACAAACCAGTGCCAGTTCTGCTCTTTTATCTCCCGTGAGAACTGAATCTTCTCTGAGATTCAGGAGATTTTATTTCTGGCTGTGTCCTCGTGTATCTCTATTTTCATGTTCTAAACCTAAGACGAAGGCTCAGTTGGCGTGTCAGACTGAAGAGGGTCTGATCTCTGAAATCCGATCCCGACCGGCCACTTCTCTAGCTCCGGAGCACCCACACTGCATTTTCTGCAGCCTCCTCCCAATGGTCACCCTGTCAGAACCTCCATCTGCTGCATGGCATCATCTTCTTAGCCTTCTCTATGGTCACAAAGTCAAGGGACAGCGATGCTGGCAAATCCTGAAGCTTAATGTGCCTAATTAACTCACATAGCTACAGACAGGAGCCTGCACTATTTATGGCACCAAGAAGTGAGAAAATGTCCCCTACCATGGGTATCGGGTAACTAACACAGTTCTGCCAAAGTTTGGATGTGAAACACGAAGCCTCTGAAACCCGTTGGTGTTAAGTGCACACCAAATATTCAATCCAGACATGGCGTGCTTGAACTATTCTGGGGCTCATAAACCTTTCATCAGAGTCAGAGGTGAAATATTTGGCCTTATTTGTAAGTCCCTTATTTCTAAAGACCTTGGGGGCTCATTTGGTATTCCCAGCAGAAGGTCACAAGTTTGGTTTTCAGGGGTCCTGATTTAGTGGAACTGATGATTTTAAGCAGGAGATACTTTCATGATTTTCCAGAAACCAGTACCTCACTTCTCTTGTATGCTGCCCACTTGGTCCCCTTCCCTCTCCCTAACTGCATCCTCCCCCCCAAAAAAAAACCCCTAGACACAAGCACTGTTGTATAGCTGGCCACACAGAGCCCTTACATTTTCTGACCAAAACACTCAACTTTTCATTTAATAGTAATATCAGGGAAGGTGTCTACCCCTTTTTAGGCACACTGTACTACAAAAGCCTCTTTTTTTTTTTTAAAGCTGTGGTTTTATTGGGGGAGGGAGGTGACTTAGTTTCACAGAAACATAAAACCTAAGTGTTAGCAGGTCCTTTGATATCATCTAGCCCACCCCTCATTTACACTTGAAGCCACAGAGATCCAGAGAGGTGAGGTGACCAGCCCCAGAGCACACAGCTGGGTGGTGGCAGATGTGTGCTATATTACATACTAGCTCTCAGGTCGCAGGTAAGTCTAACTGTTCATTGCCTCAGTTTCTCAGAGAGATTCTGACGACTGAGATAATTCATCCAAAAATAATTAGCACCATTCTTGGCCCAGAGTGAATATTAGCCGCTGATGTTGCTGACACTGCTATTATTTCCCAAGTCGCTTATTCCTGAGTCTCACTTCTCCCTGCACTAGCTCTGTCCTCCTGTCACCAACGGCATGCCCGCATCTGGGCCTCCGGAGCTGCCTTAAGATGGGAAGCTGTGATGTAATTTTAGAGGCTGCGATTATCTTACTACCCCAAATATTCAAAGCCTCCAGAGGTTCGGAAACCTCATGAACAAAATATCACAACAGCTCGCTCCTAGATTCCTATTATCACGTAAGTTAAGAGCTAGATTTTTTAAAAAAGAGGTGAGAACGTTTCCTTTATAAACCAGCTGCGTTCTTAAGATCACAGAGAAGCTGTTTTGATGCTCTGTTTCTGATGATTTGTTAGGGAGGCTTGGAGAACTTGCGGCCATCATCTGCAAGTGTTGTCTTCTCACGCTGCCTTCGCTGCCTGGAACGCACTTTCCTGAGACAGCCTTCCTTGAAGGCGGTGGCACTAGATCAGGCCTCCTCAGGATGTCTGTGCTTTCTCTCAGGGAAGGTCACTGTCCAACACACCAGTCTTCTGCGGGCCTTTCTTAGAAAATGCGCTGTAGCTCCCTCCTCCAGGAAGGAGGTGGGCAAGAAGGAACTCACGGCTTGGCCCATGGCTGACAATAATAGCTAATGTTTCCTGAGCACATATATGCCAGTCTTTGCTTTGGGCAATTTACATTTATTTTCTCCTTGAATCTTCATAGCAACCCCATGAGTTAGCTACTATTACCAGTTTCATTTACAGATGGAGGAATTGAAGCACCCAGAGGTTAAATAAGCTTCCTAAAATGACAGAGTGCCCTCCCAGTGTCCAAGCCGGGTTCTGACTCCTAGAGCTGTGCCCTGCAGCGCACTACACTGTCTCATCCACAAATTACTCATCTGCTTCTGGGCAAATCAACCAGGTGTTCGCTCAAAACGGCATTCAAAGGTGTGAATGATCCTTCCCGCTCAACCTCACAGATCCTGGTTGAGGTTGGATTACAGACAACTTCACCGACAGAGTTAACCCCCACCTGTGCCTCCCTACAATCTATTGCCTCCCTTCCCCCCTCACCTTAGGTGGCTGCTGCCATTTCAGGGACCAGGATGCATTTTTCCCTTGAATGTTTCTGTGTTTTAATTGCAAATGTGTGTACATACATATAATGTATAGAATTGCTTTGGGTGTTTATGTGTTATATGATACATAAATGGTATTATACTCAATCGGTTATTTTACAACTTAAAAAAACTCAACATTATGTTTCTGAGTTTTATTCACACTGATATATAAAAATCTAATCCATTCATTTTAACTGCTATATAATATTCTAATACATTATTATAGTATAGGTTACTTTTTCATTTCCTGTATTGATCAACAACACTGCTATGAACATTTGTTCACATCTCCTTAAACACACAGATGAGAATTTCTTTAGGTATATGTCTAAGAGTGAAATTGTAGGATGGGCTTGGTGGCTCACATGTGTAAACCAGCACTTTGGGAGGCAGAGATGGGAGGATCGCTTGAGGCCAGGAGTTCAAGACCAGCCTGAGCAACATAGTGAGACCCCATCTCTATAAAAATTAGAAAAACCAGCCAAGTGTGGTGGCACATGCCTGTAGTCCCAACTACTCTGGGGCCTGAGGCAGGAGGATTGGTTGAGTCCGGGAGTTTGAGGTTGCAGAGAGCTAAGACAACAGCACTGAACTCTAATCCTGTCTCAAAAGAAAAGGAAATTGTAAGGTGTGCACATCATTAACCTTACTAGATATTGCCTAAATCCTGTTTAGAATGAATGTACCAGTTTATACTCCTAGGAGAAAAGGGTAAGCATTTGTATTTCTCCCAATCCTTGCCAACCCTGATATTCTCAGGTGTTAACATTTTGCATTTCAAGTATTAGAGATTCAGCTTTTTTGGACATGCAATTTACAGTCATTTTTTGGTTTATAATTTTAAAAATTATTTTTAATAAAAGTAATATAGTACGTGGTTGAAAAATTCAGAGAAAAACACATACTATGAAAAGCAAGTCCACTCCCCACTTGTGACTCTCTCCCTCAGTTTTTCTTCCCAGAGGGGAAGGAAACTATTTTTATTTATCTTTCCAGAGTTATTCCAAGCGTTTACAAACATATATGCATGGTGTATGTATACACACGATATATATATATGTATACTGTACATATTGTAACATACATGTAATTATCATATCTGCGTGGTTCCATACCTTGCTTTTTCCATTTAATACAAGATCTTGGAGATCTTTTTTTAATTCAGTATTATTAATATTTACTTCATTTTTGAATGGCCAATTAAAAATCTATTTTCCATTTACTTATGTCTTTGGGAGTAGAACATTCCCCTTTTCCAGCATTATGCCTGATCTGGATGCTCACTTTTGCTTTTCGTATTTGTTTTTTTTTCTGAGATGGGGTCTCGATCTGTCACCCAGGCTGAAGTGCAGTGGTGTCATCACCGCTCACTGCAACCTCCAACTCCTGGCCTCAAGTGATCCTTCCACCCCAGCCTCCCAAAGTGCTGGGAGTACAGATGTGTGCCATCCCACCTGGCCAGGATGCTCACTTTTATTATTCCTACCTTGAGATGACCCACAGTGAGGTGCCTCCTAATCTCCTTTTTTGGCCAGAGCCAGACCTCTCTAGCTAAAGCTAAACAGTCATCCGGATGATTCAGATGGGAAGTCCTTCCTCGGGTAATCATTGTAAAAACAAATATTGGTAATGATGATGGTGCTGACAAAATTACAGGAAATAACCGAGGAATTTATTATCTTGTTGGCATAAAAAGAATGCAAAATAAGTATTTTGATGTGAATAATACCTGCCATTACTGAGTTCCTACTCCTGCCAGGCCTTGTATTTTACATAAATTATATTTTTAATCTTCTCAGCATTTCCATGAGGTTGACATTGTTGAGGTGATATTGTTATTATCACCCCCATATTATAGCTGTAGAAATCGGGGCTCAGGGCAGTTAAATAACTGACCTAACGTCTCAAAACTGGTAAAAATGAGTGTGGCCAGGATTCAAACCAAGTCGATGTGGCACCAAAGCTTGTGCTCTTAACGACTGCAACATATACCTCCACATCTATTTAACTTAGTGATTATAGGGGATATATTTTTAGGTGTCTGAAATATGTTGATTTTTACATTCATTTTTTATAACCATACTGGTTACTAAATGTTTTTATATCACCCAGCTCCCCACTGTATTGCTCACAGCTCTCTCCAACCTGAGTGATATTCTAGTTAAGTCTAACCAGTCACTTTTACCCAGATGTACCTTGTGTTTTCCTGCCTCCTAGTATATGCTTTGGTCCTAGAAATGCTGAGAAAAGTACCCATGTCAGTCAGTTCTGTTTTGCAAAGGTTCAGTTCGACAAACGTTCATAGAGCACTTACTAGGTAGCGACTAACAGGAAAACAGGAAAAAGGAAACTGGAAAAGATGGGGAATTTCAAGGTGTGTCTAGAGTCTCTGTTCATTGGCTGAGTCAACAGAGGTGGGTGATTTGAAGTGCTCCTTTCTGCTTTTTATCCTCTTCAGACACTCCAATGCCTCCTTCTCCTTGGAAAGAAAACAACCTCCTTCTCCATTATTTTGACTCATTTCCATCTTTCTCCTTTCTCTTTGACCCCTCCCTCAAACCAAGGTATGCTATCAACAAGGTAATATTCTCTTTCTGGATTTTTCTCCATCTTTAACTAAGAACAGAGTCTCTAACTGCTTTAAGCAGTTATAGCTTCTGCAATCTTCTCTGCGAAGCTACGCTTTGGTGATGGTGGAGTAGGGGAATGCAGGAAAGAACAAATGTTGCTGTGCATGATAATAGGAAGCAGGAACCCTGTTGTGAAGAGGTAGCCTTGTGAATTGTCCATCTACATAACAAACAAGAGAGAGAATCTCTAAAGGGAAAAGATATTTACTGGGGAGTAGGGCATTGCAATGGAAATACATGTGCCATAGTAAACTATGTGCATATTCAGGGAGATAAAGGAAGACAAAGATTTTTAAAGGAAAAATGGAGAGGATTGAATAATTGTTTTGAAATGATTATCCCTGGCTACAAGGATCAATAACAAGGATGATGCAAATCCAAGGTTGGACAGGCAGTTGCTAGGCAGATGTCCTTGCAGAAGCATTTTTTTGTGTCAGGTTGTGATGGCCTCTGTGCAAGGTGGTGGTTTTTGCAGTCTTTTGTGAGTTTATAGTTTTGTTATCAGGCATGTAAGCATGAGAACCCCTTCTTAGTGGCCTTTCTTAGCTCTATTTGTCAGGTTGGTTTTGTTTTTTTTTGTTTTGTTTTTTTAACATAAGTGACTCCATTTTGATTTTGACAACTTTCACAGATTTATGGGACTGTTAGGAAAACATTGCTCTTTATTCTTACACATTTGGAGATCACTGCTAGCAACAGTTAATGTTTGCTGTGGGAGGCTTGTGCGTGTGTGATCAACTGTCATTTGCTGAACAATCTGAAGGCAGAAGCAGGACAGCTTCCTTCCCTGTTAGCCTCCTTGTTACCCGAATAAACCTCACGGCCTCCAGCCTCAGGGCCTTTGTTCTAGCTCAAGGTTTCCCCACAATGGCACTCGACTTTTGGGCTGGATAATTCTTTGTCGTGGGGGCTGTACTGTGGGTTGTAGGATGCTGAGCAGCAGCTCTGGCCTTTGCGTGTCAGTAGCACCCGCCGCAGTCACGGCAATCAAACATGTCTCCAGACTTTGCTGGAGATCCCCTGGGGGACAAAATTGCCCTGAGTTGAGACCACTGCTGTAGCTGTTCCCTCTGCCTGGCACACTTTTCCTCCAAAGATCCATACTTCTACCCCCTGTGCTCCTGCAATCTTAGTGCAGATCTAACCCTGGTGAGCCTCCTCTGACCATCGTTTCTAATACAAACCGTTCCTTTCCTAACTCTTTCACCTCCCTTACCCTTCTCTACTTTTCGATTTTCATGAGAACCTAATGTACCATCTAATGTACTTATTTTTATGTGTTTATATTCGTCTTCTCTCACTAGAATGTAAGTCTTTGAGGAAGCAATTTTGTTTCCTGGTACTTCTAAGCACCTAGTGCATTTCCTCACCCATGGTTAAAAAAATAATAAAAGTACATATGCAAAAGGCATAGAGTGAGAAGTCCAGCTCCCGCTCTTGTCCTCTGTCTTCCCAGTTCTCCACCCCCAAACCAGCTAACCATTTTTATCAGTTACTGGTATAGCCTTCCAGAGTTTCTTTATGCAAAATCAAGCAAGTAGGAACCGATATTTCTTATCCAAACTTTTTCTTTTTAACCAAAAGTTGGCATACTTATGCACCCGTTCAGCACCTTCCTTTTTTCTTTTACGCTTACATGCATGATTGTAATAGTTTTTTTGTCTAGGAAGATTTTTGCTTTCCTGTTTGAACTTTTCCTCTTTGTTGTTGAAACTTGAAGATCCACAGCCTAGTAAATACTGGCCTGACTTCCCTGTCCCTTAACCAAGACAAAACTTGATTTTCCCGTTAGACTTGAATTCAGATTTCAGCCAGACCCCAGCCAGCTCTGTGCCAGTCAGCAGGTCTGCCTTCGTTGTGTCCTGCATGAGAGCTCTTCATTGACTCAAGTCCATATGTCATTTGATTATTTTGGAGTATGTGACAAGCTTCTTTTCTTTCCTTTCCTTTTTGATATAAATTAAGTTGGTTCCCTCTAGGACAGGGCTGAGCATTGGTACTTCCTGGAAATCGGCCAGCCTGTGAGTGTTGGGGGAGAAAGTGGGGGCCCCTGTGGGTGCAGACAGTATTGACCTGGACCTTTGGACAAGAATCCCCCTGGAGTGTTCCTGGACAACATTTCCAGTGGGGGCTGCTGGAGGGGAACCCAGGTGGGAGAAGTACCTCGCACAGCCTCGACTGCGCTGGAGGTGACCTAGACGGTCATGGAGAAATGACCCTTCTGGATTTCTCTGCAGAGAGAGAATGGCTTCCTCTGCCCCATTTTCACACATGGTGGGCCTCCAAGCAACCTCGAAAGGCAGAAACTGGGAGGCCCAGACAGACAGTTAGTTGCCTTAGGAGTCCAAATGTACAAAAGGCCCAAGATGAAAAATCTGGCCTGGTGCCAATGATGTGACTCTGTGATGGGCACTTCATCCTGTGGATGCAAATGAATGGCATATGTTTTAAAATTAAGCACTTAGCGATTATTACTTTAGAGGTCTTAAAATGTTTAGCTCTCAACTTATCAGGCCTCAATGTATGACATTTCATGTTAGCCAAAACGGCTGGATTTTTTAAAGACCTAAAAGATAAAAATACATACCAACCTTTGAAACTGTAAACAGAGAATTAGAATGACAGATCACTACTGGTTAAAAGAAGCTATTATCTTGGGTGTACATACAAAAGACCCTCTTCTCATTTGGGAGGAACATGTTCAGGTCAGTATAATTAAACATTGTTTTTCTCTCCTTAGTTCTAGAAAGGTTAGCAAGAAATTGTGGCAGACAAAAAGAACAGCTGGATCATGCATCTTTCAAATGGGAAAAACTTGTGCCCTTAATCACGGATGAACCCGTGAGGAAATACTTCAGAAAAGACTGAACTCATCCTTTCATTAGAATGTGCAATCTAATCAGAACTCCGAGAAAAGCAGAGGGGAAGGATTAGAAATAATAGTCTGTGTTTATTTTTGTCTGGGATCTATGGAAATGTAGGTTTATGACTTGACTCGAGGTCTCACAGTTAAAATATATGGCAGATAGAATAGCACTTTCTGCCAGGCCTGGGCCTGGCCTCATTGCATTTCACAGGTAAGCCACAGGCCATGGGTCCACTAGAGTTAGTTATGGTTTCCTGGGAAGAGAGATGTCTGTTAGTTTAGGTCTTCTTTGCTTTTTTGTTTTTACATATACATTATATACATTTTAATTTACATTGTGAAAATATACATGAAATAAACTACTAGTATTTTTTATTTCAAACTTGAAAGCAATATTCTACTTCTTTTTTGCAATTTGATTTCAGTTCTTTGATTTGCAATGTTATTTTTGGGAGGAATCTAGATACTTTTCAAAAAAACAGCTTCTTGAGATATGATTCATATACTACATAGTTCATCCACTTAAAGTATATAGTTCAATTGTTTCTTAGTATATTCAGGGTTGTGCAACCATCACCAAAATCTAATTTTAGAATATGTTCATCACCCCAAAAGGAAACTCCATGCCTATATAGTAGTCACTCTCCATTTCTTCCCTGCCCCCCTACTGCCAGTCCTTGGCAAACACTAATTTACTTTCCATCTCTGTAGATTCACCTATTCTGGACATTTCATATAAATGGAATCATGCAATTTGTGGTCTTTGTGTCTGGTTTCTTCTACTTAGCATAATGTTTTCAAGGTTCATTCCTATTTTAATATGTATCAGTACTTCATTCCTTTCTGTGGTTGTATAATATTCCAGTATGTGGTTAATAAACCACATTTTGTTTATCCATTCATCAGTTGATGAACATTTGGGTTGTTTACACTTTTTGGCTATTGGAAAAAGTGCTGCTGTGAACATTTGTGTACAAGTTTTTGTGTAGATGTATGTTTTCATATGTTTGGGCATATATCTAGGAGCGGAATTATTGGGTAATATGGTAAGTTTATGAAATTTCACATGTTGACAAATTTCCAAACTGTTCTCTGCTTTTTAACAAAGTGATAATGATGGTACTTTAACCAGGGGTCTCTGTCAAGATTTGGGTAAAGAGCACATATTTGAAACAGTTGGATTACAGTTGTATTTTTTCCTCCTCACTCCCATTCCCAATTATTTTATTTTCTCATCAATGTTTATGGAGTCAGGTTGCCAGTATTGGAAGATCACAATAAGAGAACAGCCAGACAAACAGTTATGAGGGCTCCCTGGGACACAGAAGCTCACACTGGGCCACGCTGGCCTATGCCTCACCTTGTATTCTCTTGGTGATAAACTTAAATTTCAAACATGTGTTCATGAATTTGTTTTGCTAGCAAAGTCTAAGGATAATCAATATTTTAACCCATCTCCCAAATAAGAAACGAGGCATGGTTAAACTTCCTGCTGTACTCCTCTCTTCAATTTTCTACATTTTAATCAAGTGTTTTATTTTTACTCTGTTATTGTAAGTCAATATTTATTTAGCTTTCGTAACACATACAACTGATATCCTTGCTCTCTATTGCTACTGGCTTCCCATTTTTTTTTCTGGGTTGTTTTTCTTTTGGCTGAGATATATTCACTAGTAATTCTTTCAGAAAGGATCTGGCTACATTTTTTTAAAAAGTTATTTTTTTTAAATTTAAAAATATTCAGGGGGTACAAAAGTTTTTGTTACATGGATAGTTTTATAATGCTTTAGTCAGGTTTATAAGTGTGCCCATCACCTGAATAGTGTTCTTTGTACCTGTTTTTACTCCTCCCCTTCTTCCCCCTCCCCCTTCTTGATTTCCAATGATTTTTACTTCTTTCTGTGCCTGTGAATTAGTTCCAAATTATTAAAGAGTACATGTGGTGTTTGCTTTTCCATTCCTGAGATACCGCACTTAGGATAATAGTCTCTAGTTCTATCCAAATTGCTGCAAAAGACTAATTTGTTTCTTCTTATAGCTGAGTAGTACTCCATGGTATTTATGTATATATATGTATACCACATTTTGTTAATCCACTCATGAACTGATGGGCACTTGGGTTGATTCCACATCTTTGCAATTGTGAATTGTGCTGTAATAAACATTTGAGTGCAGGTGTCCGTTTTGATAAAATGACCTCTTTTTCTTTGAGTAGATACCCAATAGTGTGGGATTGATGGATCAAATCAAGTCTACTTTTAGTTCTTTGAGAAATCTCCATACTGTTTTCCATAGAGATTGTACTAATTTGCAGTCCCACCAACAATGTATAAGTGTTCCTTTCTCTCTGCATTCACACCAGCATCTATTGCTTTCGGACTTTTTAATAAAATCCATTCTAACAGGGGTAGGGTGATATCTCATTGTTGTTTTAATTTGCCTTTCCCTGGTGATTAATGATGCTGAGCATTTTTTCACGTTTCTTGGCCATTTGTTTATCTTCTTTTGAAAAGCTTTTGTCTTTTGCCCACTTTTTAATGGGGCTATTTGTTTTTTTCTTGCTGATTTATTTGAGTTCTTTTTAGATTCTGGATATTAGCCCTTTATTGGATACATAGTTTGTGAATATTTTCTCCTATTCTGTACGTTGTCTATTTGCTCTGTTGATTATTTCCTTTGCTGTGCAGAAGCTTTTTAATTTAATCAAGTCCCATTTATTTATTTTTCTTGTTGCCACAATTGCCTTTAGGGGTCTTAGTCACTGTCATCACTTCTATTCAACATTTTACTGGAAGTCCTAGCCAGAGTAATCAGACAAGAGAGAGAAATAAAGGATATCCAAATTGGGAAAGCAGAGGTCAAACTATTGCTTTTCATTGACAATATGATCTTGTATTTATTAATAGAAAATCCCAAAGACTCTTGGAATTGATACATAAATTCAGCAAAGGCTCAGGTTATAAAATCAATGCATGCAAATCAGTAGCATTTCTATATACCAATAACAGTCAAGCTGAGAGTGAAATCAAAGACTCAATATCATTCACAATAGCTACAAAGAAAATAAGATACTTAGGAATATACTTAACCAAGGAGAACTCTGAAACCTGAGGAAAGAAATTGCAGATGACACAAACAGATGGAAAAACATATCGTGTTCATGGATCAGTAGAATCAACATCTTTAAAATATCCATCCTGCCCAAAGTGATTTACAGATTCAATGCAATCTGCATCAAAATATCAGCATCATATTTCAAAGATCTAGAAAAAATAATTCTACACTTTGTTTGGAACCAAAAAAGAGCCCAAATAGCCAAGGCAATCCTAGGCAAAAAGAATAAATTTGGAAGCATTACATTAGCAGACTTCAAACTATACTGCAAGGCTATAATAATCAAAACAGCATGGTACTGGTACAAAAATAGAGACATAGACCAATAGAACAGAACAGAGAACCCAGATATAAAATCATCTACCTACAACCAACTGATCTTCAGCAAAGCAGACAACAACATGCACTGAGGGAAAGAAGCCCTATTCGATAAATGGTGCTGGGAAAATTGGATAGCCACATGCAAAAGAATGAAGCAGGACCCCTATGTCTCACCACTCACAAAAATTAATTCAAGATGGTTAAAAGACTTAAATGTAAGGCATGAAACCATAAACATTCTAGAAGAAAATGTAGGAAAAACTCTTCTAGATATCGGCCTAGACCCATTTTATTTTTATTCTTGAATGATTGTTTACCTGGTATATTAAGTAAAAAGTGATTTTGCATATTTTTCATCATGTTTAGTGCAATACTATAAACCTTGAATAACACCATGGGACCCATATGAAGTGCCACTAGTGATGCTGGAAGTGCTCCCAAGAAGCAGAGAAAGTCATGACATTGCTAGAAAAAGCCAAATTGCTTGATAAGTACCAAGATTGAGGTCTGCAGCAGTGGTTGTCTACCATTTCAGAGATGATTCATCTTGTAAACTGACAACATAAATTTATTGATAAATTTATCATAAATTTTATCAATAAATATAGTTCAGTACTGTGGGGAAAAAAGATTAATAACAGTCTCTAGCTGCTGTCTCAAGGTTCAGATCAGTCTGAATAATGGTCAAAAACTGTGCCCAATTCCTGCCTTTTCTTCTTCTTCATTGTTAAATCTCTGTGGCTTAACACAATAAAATGAAATTCTCATTTGTGTCTCAGTCTAATACGTGTTGGGTGGCTCTCCTGAGTGGCTTCCCTCCACCCAGTGACTCAGGGATCCTTGCTCCTTTCATTTTATGATTCTGCCATTCTGAGTTCTTTCCAGGAAGACCATTGGCTATTTAGCATGTTTGGGTTTTTGTTCATTTGTTTGTTTTTTTCCAGACAAACCTAGAAGTGGAGCACATCTACTACATCGTGTTGGTCATAAATACAGCTGTGTGGCTCCAAAGGAAGTTGGGAAATGTAGTGATCCTGTGTGCTCAGCAGGAATGTTTAATGAATCTGTGGCATTGTCTCTGCCACATCAGGGCATAGCATTCTTGATTGGGAGTTAGTTTTTCTTAGTAGCTTAAAGATTTTATTTCATTTTCTTTTGGCATCTATTGGTGTTAATGAGAAATTCATAATCAGTCTGCTTGTTCTTTTGTTGATAATCTGTCTTTTCTCTCTAGCATCATTTAAAATTCTTCCATTTGTCTTTGATGATCTGTGGTTTTGCTCTCATGGGTCCCTTTGTAGCTTTGTTTTTATTTATCCTGATGAGAAGTCAACATGCTTTTTCAATAGGGGCAAACTTTTAAAAATAATCTGGAAAATTCTGAGTCAGGATATCTTTGAATACTGACTTTCTGCCATTCTCTGTTCTTTCCTTCAGAGACTTTTCAGTCTATTTTCTGTCTCTTAACTTGTTATTCATATTTTCCATGTTTAATCTATTGTTTAACCCATCTATTAAGTCTTATTTCAGTGAGAACATTTGTTTATTTCTGGGATATTCACTTTTCTCCCCCCCAAATCATCCTGTTCTTTTTTTCTTGTTTTATGAACTATATTTCTTCATCTCTTTGAACATTTTAAACTTTTTTGAAGGCCCTTCAGATTAATTTTCAAATTAAAATTGCTCTACTATCTGTAGTTTATTTGGTGTGAATTATCCTATCTCTTAGGTCTGTGGGCTAGCTTCCTTGAATCATTTTTTCCATGGGAGTCACATGGATGCTTTAAAATTGTTTCATAGCTTTCTCTGCTGGGGCCTAGGGTTGTTTTTTGTTGTTGTTGTTGTTGTTTTGTTTTGTTTTTTTAATGTTGCCCAGGCTGAACTTTGAATTCCTGGGCTCAAATGATCCTCCCACCACAGCATGCTGAGTAGCTGGCACTACAGGTGTGTGCCACTGAGCTCAGCTTGAACCAGTTCTTACGTTGCTTTTTGTCTTTGGGTTTCTTAATGGCAAAGATAGTATATACAATTTAAAGCTCATGCTCAGAAAGGCTCGGAGTTCTGCTTTCTTGAGAATAACTTATCTAACCTTTCTAATTAGGGAGAATTTAGCTAGAAGAAGTAGAATTAGAGGAATTTAGCTGGAAGAAGTAGAGTATGATGGTTAAGAACAGATTCTCAAATCAGACCGACTTGAGTTCAAGTTCTGACTTTATCAGTTAGTAGCTATGTGACTTCATTAAACTTATCCAACTCCTCTGAGCTTATATTTCCTCATTGTAAAGCAGAATAATACCTACTTCTTGGCTCATGGATGTTAGCTATGATTTCTAGCTGCGGATCAGGGACAAAAGAAAATTTCTTTGTACTAAATACCCTTGCCCAAGGAGGCCATAAAGTCCTGAAGGAAGACCTCCTGAATGAGTTGGTCAAGAGAAATATCTGTAAAAATTGAAGAAATGCCCTCCAGTGGTCAGTCTCAGGCAAACATCAAGGGGGAAAAGTACGAATGCTTAAGACATGGCTGTCTCCCCAGCTGAGTGCTGTGGTTTCTCACCATCTTCCCCAGCCGCTCAGTCAACAGGAACCCCATGGTCAATGGCAGCAGCATTTGAGGTATCCAGCTTCATGATGACCAGCGCAATCCACCCAACGGCAGAAGAAATTCTTACTTCCAGACTTTTAATAAGTGCTAAATGAATACTATAATCATTTAAGTATGACTTTTGAAGATTATTGGGTTGCAAAATATGAAGTGGAAACAAAATTAATCACTTTTTTTTAAATTGGTCTTTATCTCATCATTAATGCAAATCTTAAAGTGACTTCACTGGGAGTCTAAAACTAGCTTTATTTTTTTCTTTCTATTTTACTTTTCTCCTGTGTTCCCATCTCCATTTCAATGCAACTTTCCCCTAAGTATCTTAGTATCTTTGTGCCATGTTTATCAGTATAGAGGAAGGTTTAGCCAATTTACAAAAAAGAAAGAAAGAAGAAAGAAAGAAAGGAAGGAAGGAAGGAAGGAAGGAAGGAAGGAAGGAAGGAAGGACGGGAAAGAAAGAAAAAGAAGAAAGAAAGAAAGAAAGAAAGAAAGGGAAGAAGGGAGGGAGGGAAGAAGGAGGAAGGGAAGGGAAGAGAAGGGAAGGGAAGGAAGGAAGGAAGGAAGGAAGGAAGGAAGGAAGAAAGGAAGGAAGGAAGGAAAACACAGTGATTTTACATAAGCATTAACACATGTTTTACATGCTAATAAAATATAGTATTTCACTAATTTAGTTGAATCTGTTCTTAGTCATCTGCCACCTGGTTTGTGCTCTGAGTCATCCTTAAATTTCAGGTTACCATGGCTGACCCATCTAACCTCCCTAAAAGGTGAAAATCCAGATACAAGAGGCCTAGTTCCTATTCAACTTGTCGAAGAAGGCTGAGTTCAACCAGGACCCCATCTTTATAAGGTGGAATCTGGGAACTCTCCAAGCACCCCAGTAATACTGTGAGCAAGAGACTCCTCAGCCCCCCACCAGCTTTGCCCCAATACTCCTCACCACCCCCTGGCATGAAAAAAGCAAGACTCTGACAAATTAAGCTCCAACTTCTAAGTCTTGAAAAGGTCTATAGAAATAATTTCCTTTCCTATTTTTAAGGCTTCATAGCTCTAATTATGATCCTAAATATTGCTTACTTCATGTCTAATAGGCCTAACATCATGTATGATGGCACTTTCTCTGAGAAGGCATAAAAATAGAGCAAGAAATCATTACCAATAATGCAAAGCAAATCTGAAAAATCAGCAAAGTTTAAAACGAAATATTCCTAGTTGATTTCATATGCTACTTGCCTAATGATACTGTAATATACGATTATAACTAAATCTAGAGCTGTGTGTGCAGCCGAGAGAGTCACTTTTCCAACTCCCTGTGTAGTACTGCAAGGCTCGGGGGGACTCCTCAGCATACACCGGAGCACATCTGCGGCTCTGGAAACTCTTACTTCCCACAGTGTCATGGGCACCTGCTGTTTTTTTCTGCCCAGTATTCATTCCCTTCTCTCCAGTAACAGAAACAGATTCTCTGTAGGGAATTCCCTCTCGGTGGGCCTGGGACTGCCATTGCCTAGTTAAGTGACAGTCACATGACTCAAGCCTGGCCAATCAGATGTTCTCTTTTGGGAATCCGAATCTTGCATGGAGCCTATAAAACAAAGATGGCTGTTATCGATTCCTCCGACAGAGATGCCCTGAAGAGACTGTCCTTAGAGCCTGGAGCTACTCTGGTCCTGGTCCTACAGCCTTTCTAGATTTTTTTCCATTAAATTCCTTTACCCCCTTGTTTACTCTGTCAATTCACTTCTGTTGCTTGGAACAAAAACCCGAATTGACACACTGATACACACTAGCATATGCTGTCTCTGGTGCCTGGTGTGGCAGGGTGGCACTCACTCACAAGCCCTCCTTCAGAAGCAAAAGGCACTTCTACACCTTCTTAGAGCAGAATTTCTGAAGGGAAATCTCTGACATGGAACAACCAGACATAGAAAAGATAGGATCGCTTCTCTGACAACTTAACATTTGTAAATAAATGACAGAAGAGAGCCCCTCACCGAGCAACAGTGCTTCAGATTGCAACTGTGGTGCATTTGCTTCCTTAGGAGGTGGCACAATGTGTTGGGGCAGATAGTCCATGCTCTGGAGTCAAACTGCTTGTGCTCATATCCTGGCTGTGTAACTTAACTACACCTCAGTTTCTTTATCTGCTAAAAGAGAATAGTAGTATCTACTTTTAGGGTAGCTGAGAAAGCTAAGATAATTCACATATTAATAAAATGCTTAACACAGTGCCTGGTACATAATAGATCCTCAATGACATTGGCTTATTGTGACAATATACTTAAAATACACTTCTCTGGATTTCCTTTTATTTGGTCTATGTGGCATCATTTGGGGATAATAGAATCAAGTAAATATGATGTCCCTCAGATGCAAAAATACAATGTGGCTCACCACCAACTGGACATGCATTAGAGTTATTTAGCAAGTGGTGATTGTAAGAGCCTGAGTCAGGAACTGTTGAAATAAGTCTTGAGTTAGAGCTCTCCATATTTAATTACTAGCTATTACAGTCAGCCCTCCCTACCTGTGCATCCCACAGCCAAGGATTTAACCACCTGTAGATCAAAAATATTTGGAAAAAAATAACAATATAACATTAAAAAATAATACAAATAAAAAACAAATATAGTACAACAACATAGCATTTACATTGTGTTAGGTATTATAAGTAATCTAGAGCTGATTTAAAGTATTCGGGATGATGTATGCAGGTTATATGCAGACATTATGCATTTTATATCAGAGACTTGAACATCTGCAGATTTTGGAATTGGGCGTGGGTGGGTTTTGGAACTAATTCCTCAAGGATACTGAGGATGACTGTGCACTCTCTCTCTCTCTCTCACACACACACACACATTATCCCTTTTGATTCCCCTTTCTTTCTCACTTCTTTATGATCAAATCTTATAGCTGAACAGCCATTCTGATTCAAGAAGTAGTTACTGAGAGGCAGGCCCTGTCCGTACAGATGAATTGGGAGGCTTTCTGTCCTCAAGACCTCAGGCTGGTCCTCATCTTCATTTCCATTGCTTTCACCAACATCCAGCCTCTCAGGAACTCTTACCTGAATGGTTGAAAGGACTTCCTAACTGATCTTTTACCTCTCGTACCCCAAATCTCTCTGCTGGGTTAATCTCCCTAAAATTCAGCTCGGACTACATCCTTCTGCAAAACCCCCACTGCTCCTCGTTACCTACCAAATAAAGCCAACGGTCTTCTCTCAGGTGTGCGGGGCCCTCCACCATATGGTGTCACCTTTCTTCTCTCCTTCCTACTGTTCCCCTGGCCCTCATCTGTTCTTCCCCAAAAGGCTCCACATTTCCCTCTCCAGCCTTTGACCCATCGCAATCCCCTCCTCACATGGGGCAAAACCCCGCCCATCCTTTAAGGCCAGGAATAAAGGCCACTTGTCTAAGAAGTTTTTCCTGGTTTCCCAAAGCATGTAACGGCTCTCCCTCCTCTCAGCTCCTATAGCACGTTGCAAATCTGTTTCAGCTCTATAGGACTCTGCCTTGTTTCACAGAGTCCTATATTGCCTTATTTAGGTAAGATAGAAAGGACTCCCTGATTGTAAAAAAGGAGACTCTAAATATCTCCTTCCAAGGAAGGAAAGGGGAATTTAGCCTTCTCTGGAAATTTTGAAAAAAGGGATACATCTTTCAGGGAAATTTCACATGTGGTCTTGTCTGTAGGTCCATGAACTGATGACCACAAAAGGGTGTGGGTAATTAAAATTCTAGTAAATTTCTTAAGACAGTTTTAATTCCTTGAGATAGCATATGCATGTAGATAAGAAAGGAGAACACTAGAACAGACTCTAATGAAGGAAATTAAGGACTTACATGGAGCAGTTTTCACTTTGCCAAAGGAAATTGTAGCCAGGAGAAGCTCCTAGAGGCTGGGTTCTTTTGAGGTTCTCCACACCTTCTCAGTAGGTGAGTCAGTTTTCCTTCTTCCACAGTGATGTGGGCCTGGGATCCCTGTCCATTCATTTCCTGGTTCTTTGCAGAAACTTTGAGTACATGGGTCACTATCAGCAAACAGTGTGAAGAAGGGGAGATATTGTATTGGCAGCACTTTTCGCAGTGTTTAACTTCCATATCATCCCATAAGGCAGATATTATTTTCTTAATTTTTTTTAAGTGCCAGAATATAAGAGAGGTTTAGCGACTTGTCCAGGCTTATTCAGTAAGTTTAGAAAGGAGTATTCAAATTGAGGCCATGCTCTTTCTTGTTGCATTCAAATCTTCCCACCATCCCCTTCTTGTTTTCTGTTCTCCTTTTTGATTTTCTCTCCCGTATGGTCCTAGAACTGTACTGTTGCCCCAACTCCCACCAGCTTTTCCCACTGCCATATCAATCTAAGGCCTGTCCTGCACCTTCTTCCAGAATCAAAGGGGACATTCCTCGTGTCCTATTCCTCCAGGGCTAGGTTACAAGCCATCCCAGAGATGATTATGAGCTAGACTATCAGTGACATATCATGACTCAAAGACTATTATCTACCCATGATTGTGGATTTATTTCTCCTTTAGTTCTACCAGTTTTGCCTTATATATTTTGAAGTTTATGGTAATAAGTGCATACAAATTTAGAATTGTAATGTCTTTCTGGTGAATTAACTCCTTTATCATTATGAAATATTTTTCTTTATATCTGATAATATTCTTTGTCTTGAAGTTTATTTTGTCTAACAAGATGGCCACACCAGCTTTCTTGTGATTAGAATTTACATAATAAAATCTTTTTCCATCCTTTTACTTTCAACACTTCTGAGTCCTTATATTTAAAGTGTGTCTCCTGTAAATAATATACAGTTGAATTATTGAGTCTTTTTTTAAAAATAAAATCTGATAGTCTGTCTTTTAAATGGAGAGTTTAGTTCATTAGCATTTTTATTGTATAAATTTAAGGTATACAACATGATGTTTTGATATACATACCCATTCGTTAACATTTAATATAATTACTGATATAGCTGGATTTATGTCTTCCATTTTGCTATTTTAAGATTTTTGGTTTTCTTTCTTTTCTTTTCTGAAAGAACTGCATTTGAATAGGAAACTCCTAGATACAATGTATCTAATCTTATTTGGTGATATTTTAGACTATCATAGCAGATAAAGTAAGTGGGTCTTTCTAACATTTCTCAAGTGTTGCCAGGGAAGCATTTACATTTTGTGGCCTATAAATAAGGAAATGTCCTAATTATTTAACACTTAGATCATTTTCAGGTTTTACTTCCATAAATAGTAGCTCAAAGACCACCTTAACATATAGCATTTTCCCCTGTTTTGGGCTGATATAATAGGACAGAGTTCCAGAAAGATTATTGGGTCAAAGAGTATTAAACATTTGTAAAGCTAATGATAGACATTACTGTACTGTTTCCCAAATGGGTGGTACCAATTTACCATGCAACCAGCAATACATGAGAGTACAAATTTTGCCACACTTCTACCAGCATTGGATGTTATCAGTTAATTAAAATGTATTTTATTTATAAGTTTAATTATACCATAACTTCTGGGATTATATTAAGTGTATATTAAATTTTTGATGTGCTATGAGAACCTCAGAGCAGTAGGGGAAAATGCAAACTATCTTGTTTACTATGCTGAGAATTCTAAAGAATGTTTTTATGGAGGCAGAATGAAAAATTGTGGAGTAGATCTGGGGAGACTAAAGAATTCCCCAGTTGGTTCCTGAAGAACACAATTGCCACTTAATAGATCTGTCTATCCTCTCCCCTTCAAAACCTCATGCCAAATATATATTCTGTTTCATTTTAAGCCATTGTCTCAAAACGAATTTGCACAATGCAAATTTTGATGTACCTAAGGGGTAGCTATGTGCTTAGAATAGTGATTGGGCCCCCATGACATCAAGGGAAAATGAAAATCTTTGCTAATTAGGCACCTTTATAATAAGGAAACATAACGATTTCTATTATGCAATCAAGTACGAGCATTTCTTTCATAATAAACTGCAATTTTTCTTTGTTATGTGAAAGCAAGAACTAATTTTATTTTCAAATCAATAGTTGGTGTGCTGAGTTAATAGATGTGAAATGTTAATATAGTATAAAATAGCAAATTAGGCTGCTTGGGTTTGGGAGCATCTTTTTAATCAGACCACACAGCTATGGCCAAGTTGCATGAATCTCCGCAGCTTGCTGCTCTGGAGTTTCCTGGATTACACAGATCTTTCTGGTTGAAGCAGTCCTCCTGAAAAATCACAGTGGGGCTTTGAATAAGTATTTTCATCTCTTAGGCTTGTCTCATAAAATTGGTGTGGTTCTGAAATATGTTTTCTCAAGGGGTATAATGCACATTTGCTCTTTGTTGGGCAGGCCCCAAAGATTATGGGCAATGCAGACTCATTTCCACCCTGGCCAACACTTGAGGATCCTAGCCCACAACAGCCGGCTCCCAACACCTCAGCTATCATAGGGACACCGGGTGACACAGACAGTTAATCCCCCCAGCTTTATTCTTTTTCTTAACCTGTCTTTCCTCTAAATCCACCCCACCCCTCCACCCCGACACACACCATCCAGCTGCCTCCTATAAGCAGGAGATACATTAGTTTTAATAGTGTCTGAAGTTCTAGTGCTCTTCATGAAGCTTTAAAAAATCATCGAACATTTCTAAACTATTTTGAGTTGTACTAATGCTTTGGATCTATTATTTCACTTAAGTCTTACAAGGATATTTTGAGGTGATTGTTATTATTCTTCTTTTACAGAGGAGGAAACTGAAGCCCAGCAAAGTTAAACAACTTGCCCAAGCTTGCACAATTAGTACATGGCAGACATGGGGGCATTGAACCCAGGTCTTACTTAACTTTAAACCCCATGCTTTTTCCAGATGCCACTTTGGCTTCCAGGGAGAAGTAGGTAACTCAACATTTACTTTAACCTTGGCTGGCCCAGTGAATAGGTAAATAGTTCCTACCCTGCTTGCTCAAATGAAAGGTTGAGTTTAGACATGCTTTATAAATGTAAAATGCAAAAAAAGCATAATAGAAGTATAAGTGAATATCATTAACATATGATATGATTACTTGTCCTTCGTTTGAAGGTTAATAAAAACTTCTAAAAAGCCCCAAGTATCTCCCAACAGCCTTGCAAAGTTTCTAGAAATTTCTTTATACCCATTCCTTGGGTTGACGGGTCAGGTCCGCCTTGTTTACTCTATTTTTACCTGCCTTAGTCAGGGCCGAGTTACACATTAGGCATAATAGGCACAGTGCCTAGGGCCCAGGGTACTTCTAGAGGCCCACAGAAATGTTTACTTCTTTCAAAATCAGAAGGAAAAAAGTGAATATGTATCAACTCAGTTATAAACTATACCTCTCACCACTCAGAAAAATATAATTTAAAACATATTTAAAATGGAAGACACAGGCCATGAGGACAAAAGTGCCTGGTGCTCACGAAAGTCGTGATGTGGCTCCGACCTCAGCTCCTCACGGCGGGGGCCATCCTGCACTCCAAGCCCTAGCCCCTACTCTGGGGGGGTCTGGAGCTAAGTCAGGTTCCTGTGACTCAGGGTTGGGTGGCCAGTCATAACCAGTCATAGCTGACTTGTGAGCTCTTGTGTTTGCTCTGCTTTCCGGGTCCTGGGACTTCTTTCTCAAGCTGCTTTCTCTGTCTGGAACATTTTCCGTCTCAGTCTTTACCTACCTAACACCTGCTCAGCCTTTGGGTCCTTATCTGATGTATCAGTTCCTTAGAAAAGTCCCCCTTGACAAGCCTTTCCCAATCTAAACTTCATATTCTTGGTGTACTTACTCTAGAGCACCCTGATTCACCTCACAGTCTGTCGCTATGTGTTTATTTGTGTGATGCTTGTTGGTAGCTTGATAAATACTTGTTGGCTGAACGAGTGATTGAATAAACGTTTTCATAGCCAACCAAGTCCTGTATCCGGCAGTCCAGGACAAGCCCTGGGGGCCACCATATCCCATACATCTCTCCCTTGCTTTCCCTGCCCACGGGATGGGTTCTGCCTTGACTCATTGTGCTCTGGCTTGCTTGGGTACCTTGTATAGCACCCCAGATTCCCTCGGACTGGGGCTTGTTACCCTGCCTCCTAGTCACCTCCACCTGGACCAGGCAGCCATATTGAAGGCTTGCCCAGTTTACTTCGGTGTCAGAGGGTCAGATCTTTGGCAAGCATGACTAGTTCCTACCTGGCCCTTGAGCAATCACCCATTGTAAGCTTTGCTGCAAGTAATCAATTCTTATCTGAATTCACCCATTTTAAGCTTTGCTGCAAGGCTAGCCTGGAGCTGTGGTGGTTCCTGCTTGGCCTCAGATTCTGTTCTGTCCTCCTTGGTTTTGCGTCTCTCCATAGACTTCCTACTGTTGCCCACCCAGGATAAAAGAAGTTTCAGAAAGCCCCAGCTGAAATGGTAGAGGCTTATAAATATTAAGCATTATCAATCATTAATACCAAGTGATTTTCTTTTCCGAATTCCTGTAATTCAGGTGATACTGAGGAAATATGACAGACATGATCAGTACATTTTTTTTTTTTTTTTTTTTTTTGAGACAGAGTCTCACTCTGTTGCCCTGGCTAGAGTGAGTGCCGTGGCATCATGCTAGCTCACAGCAACCTCAAACTCCTGGGCTCAAG
>NW_012140080.1:3749095-3843432 GCF_000956105.1 Propithecus coquereli
TAATTACTCCATGCATAAAGAAGTATTACTAATATTTTGGTCTATATTGTTCAAGTCTTCTTTCCCATGTCTAGGTAGAATTTTAAAAAATGTTTACAGGCACACTGTTTTATAACCTTATTTTTAAATTTATCCTCACATCTTAAGCATCTTTCTACATCATTAAGATTTTGTCCACATAATAATTTTAAATGACTGTCTAGTATTCTATTGTACAACTATAACATAGTTTATTTAAACAACTTGCTACTGTTGGACATTCATGTTGGTTCATATTACACTGTTATTAGTAATACTAATGACTATTTCCTTTGAGAAAATTCCTGTAAGTAGAATTGCTCGGTTTTTTGTTTGTTTGCTTGTTTTTACACATATCAAGGATATTTTTATTTTAGTAGGAATCAAACTGTTAAGCCAAAGGGGTGGAACATTTCAGAAATCCACTAGTAGGCAGGGAAGGTAAGGGAGATAAACGGGATTCTTCTTTGCCTGAAATCTCTCCATTTGTTACATTCTTCTCTGGGCTTGTTGTCCAATATTAGGCATAATATGCCTAAATAGTAGTGCTATGAGATACTGTAGATAAGAAGACACTTAATGTAATGAAGGACCAAGAAGCGCCAAAGGAATCTGCAATGGGGCGTCCATTTCCAGCTCACCTTCCAAGCAGGAAGTGACCTTTCCCATAAAACAGATTTCCAATGTTCTCCTTATTACTACAGTCCAGAAAACAGGAATCCTGAAGAGAAAATCCACCAGAGAGAATAGAGACACTTCTAGAATGCAATAGAACTGTTGGGTAACAGGAAGAAATAGAATGTGGCAGAAAATCCACAGGTCACAGACACGAAAGGCTTGAGTTCCTGAATGGTCACTTAACATTTTTAAATTTCAGTTTTCTCATCTGACAATTGGGGCTACTCAGCTTTGCCCTCCTCACCTCACAGGCATGTTGCAAGAATGACATTAATTAAATGTAAAGTATTTGTATTATCCACACATATGAGTTGTCATAGAGGGAATATATTTGTCCTATTTTCTGAAAAAAACCTTTTAAGGGTTTTTCATGGTAAATCTGGAATTGTTTTTGTTAAGGTTTAACTTTGATATCAAACAACGCAGAAACTCAAAACCGGGACTATATGCTGGTAAAGAACACTCTCTGTGACTTCCCGTTACTGTCACTTTTGAGCATCTCCATTGTCTAAGTGGAGACTCTCCCCTATTTTCTACAGTTTGGAAAGGGCCTACTGAAACCACACATTGGTCACCATTGCCAGTAAATACTCTTTCATTATAAATTTCAGATACCTCTCTCGAAGTCCAGATGAGAAGTAGAGGGTGGAAATAAAAAACATAGAATTTTATAATCAGAAGGGAACTTTGTTAAAGTCTGTCATTTATTACGTGAGATACCAAGTGGTTGGAAGACCTTCCTAAGGCCAGTAACTATGTCTCATTTTGGGTCCCCCCACAGGCAACTGTGAATCAAGGAGGAGGTGAAGAAGTGGCACAGGAAGGGTGGAAAGCTAATACAGGGCGCATTAGCAAGGGAGCCGCAACTGTGGGAGGTTGGAGCTTAATTCTACAGGGAAGATACTGGGAGCCAGAGTAGAACATGAACCCTAGAGTATCCCCCTCAAGGTGAGAGAGCTGGAGTTTTTATATCCTCATTATTTGAGGGCTGCTCCCAGGAGGCAGTAGTACTCCAGCACTTCCAGCCTGCTGTGGCATAAGAATGCCTCCAACATTGTCAAAGCATGCAGGCGCAAGCGCTGGCAGACAGAAGTGAGGGCCTCGTGCACTGACCTAGTAAAAGGGAAGAGATACAGGCGGGGCATTGAGAACATCTGTTACTTACTATGAAGTGGCTGAGCCAGGACCTGGAAGGCCAATCTCAGCGCCATCATTGTTTATAAGGGAAATTTATGATTTACACTCTGCAGAGAAATAGTACGGACCTATGGATTTATACACTTCATTTATCACATCTTTAAGTCCTAAGTCATTTTTCCATAGGGAGTGGAGATGACCTGGCAACCCAAAGCTCAATATGGTTAAAAATCATGCAAATAAGTCACATAGCTTAATAGTGGGGCTGAAATAATAACAATAATAAGATAAGAGGCTATCATTTTAGCTACCATATTTACTAATATCGATCCCTCTGTAATAAGCAATGTGAGAGATTTTATTTTTGAATTTTTAATCATTATTGGCCCTACTGTCATCTAAGAAGCTTGTCTTTATGGGTATGAATCTCTCTCCTAAGATGCAAGGGCATCTTCTCTGGCTTCTCCCCAAGCCATGCAGAGAGAGTGAAGACTACTCCATGGGTGGAGGTGCTCTGCTCACCAGTCACTGCGGGCCCAAGCACATCCTGGCTTTACCTCCTTTCCGTGAGTCCAGGAAGCCACACAGAAACAATCTGTGAGTGAGAACTGATTCCTTCTTCCCTTCTCTTTCAGTAACTCACCGAGGAAGTTCAGGCAGACACATACTCTCCAAGGAGAGCAGGCATTAGTGCTCCCTCTCTCATAGAGTGTAGGACACTGGGAGTTGTTTGGCAATAAAATAATGTTTATCCTTGGGAAGTGCTGATTGATAATGATGCAAAATCCTGGAGTAGACATGCAAAAGGATGATACCACTATTTTTTAATGTAAAAATAATTTAATTGTATAAACATATGTTATAGAGAATTTCAGAATTTTCCTTCTTAATATTGCTGTAAATTTAATGAACACTTAATTTAAAAAAAACTTCACTATCAATTAGGAAGCCCATTTTCCTAAGGTGGCACCTTTTATTTATTTATTTGTAATTTTTTTTATTTTTAATTATTATAGGTACAAAATAGTTGTATCTATTTATAGGGTACATGTGATTTTAAAAGAAATTTCCAAATATTAAGGGGGTACAAATGTTTTTGTTACATGGATATATTATATAATGTTGAAGTCAGAGCTTTCAGGGTGCCTGTCACCAGGACATGTATCCAATAGGTAAGTTTTAATCCCTACCCCTCTTCTTGGGTTCCAATGTCTTTTACATCTCTTTGTGCCCATTTGTACCCATTGTTTAGCTCTCACTTATTAGTGAGAACATGTGGTGTTTGTTTTTCTATTCCTGAGATACTTCACTTAGGATAATGGTCACCAGTTCCATCCAAGTTGCTGCAAAAGACATTATTTCATTCCTTTTTATGGCTGAGTAGTAATCCATGATGTGTGTGTGTGTGTGTGTGTGTGTGTGTGTGTGTGTGTGTGTGTGGTGTGTTTTCTTCATCCACTCATAAATTGATGGGCACTTAGGTTAACTCTATATCTTTGCAATCATGAATTGTGCTGTGATAAACATTTGAGTGCAGGTGTCTTTTTGATAAAATGATTTCCTTTGGGTAGATACCCAATAGTGGGATTGCTGAATTGAATGAAAGGTCTGCTTTTAGTTCTCTGAGGAATCTCCATACTGTTTTCCATAAGGATCATACTAGTTTGCAGTCCCACCAACAATGTATAAGCTTTCCTTTTTCTCTGCATCCACACCAGCATCTGTTGTTTCTGACTTTTTAATAGTGGCTATTCTGACAGGAGTAAGGTGGTATCTCATTGTGGTTTTAATTTGCATTTCCCTGATGATTAGTGATGTTGAACATTTTTTCATGTTTCTTGGCCATTTGTCTATCTTCTTTTCCCTACTTTTCGATGGGGTTGTTTTTCTTGCTGCTTTGTTTGAGTTCTTTGTAGATTCTGGATATTAGTCCTTTGTTGGCTATATGGTTTGCAAATATTTCCTCTCATTCTGTAGGTTGCCTGCTTACTCTGTTATTTCCTTTGCTGTGCAGAAGCTTTTTGATTTAATCAAGTCCCATCTATTTATTTTTGTTGTTGCTATATTTTCCCTTGGAGTCTTAGTCATAAATTCTTTGCCTAGGCCTATGTCTAGAAGAGTTTTTCACATGTGATGTTCTGATACAGGCAGACAACGTGTATTAATCAAATCAGGGTAATTGGGGTATCCATCACTTCGAGCATTTATCATTTCTTTGTGTTAGGAGCACTCCAATTCCCCTCTTGTAGTTATTTTAAAGTATACCCTAACTTATTTTTGATTATATTGTTGGTCTTTCTCTCTCTCTTTTTTTTTTGGCATGCCCACACTATGGTTTGAATGTTTGCATCTCTTCCAAAATTCATGTTGAAACTTAATCCCCAATGCAACAGTATTAAAAGGTGGGGCCTTTAGGAGGTGATTAAATCATGAAGGTAGAGTCCTCATAAATAGCGTTGGAGATCTTATAAAAGGGCTGGAGGAAACCAGCTAGACCCCTTTTGCCCTTCTAGCCCTTCCATCAGGTGAGGACTGTGTTTGTCCTCTCCAAGAGAAACAGCATTCAAGGTGCCATCTTGGAAGCAGAGAGTGGGCCCTCTCCAGACTCTGAACCTACCAATATCTTTATCTTGGACTTCCCAGCTTCCTGAACTGTGAGAAGTAAATTTCTATTATTTACAAATTACCTAGTCTCAGGTATTTTGTTATAGCAGCATAAATGACTAAGACATTTACTTTTAAGGCTTTATATTTATATTTGAGACCCAAAGTATGGGGCGCTATTGGTAGAGTCATCCTAGTGGGGTCCTGAAAGTGAACAGGAAGAAAAGAATATGGTTATGAAGGGCCACAGATCTGGGTTGGGTAACAAGGATCATGGAAACTCTACCAAAGTAAACACAGGTAAAGCCATGACAGACTAGGATGAGGCAGAGTTTAGCTTCTTATTGTGGATGCTTGTATCCATCAACCAAAATTCAAAATTTATTTTTGGCTTTAACTCTTTTCCCAGGCTCTTTGCTTGAGTTCCTGATCCTATGCTCAGTCACATTGCTGTGTTTTTAATTTCTGTTTCACTTTTGTTTAGGGCTGCCATAATTTGTGCAGGCTGTGTACTGTGTGTTCTAGGGGACACCACTCACTGTAGTTTGTGAGGTGCAGTACACAGCCTGCACAGCTCTTTGCAGTGGCCTTGTTCCTGCCAATCTCTTTGTTGTGATCCTGCTCTTCTGTCTCTTAGGAGACCCCTTGCTTTTCAATATTTTGTTTGAACCCTGAATTAGCTTTTCACATAAATTCCAAATACTATTCCCATTCATTTGAGAAGGTTGGTGCTAAGAATGCAATAGAGGAAACTTATGTTCTAGATGAAAGTTTGGGCAAAATAAGTTTTTTTAAACTCAAACTATCTAGGCTTCCTATAAGTCTTTCTTTTTTTTTTTTTTTTAATTTGGCATGGGGACCAGCTGGAATCAGAAGCAGTAAATATAACTGATCTTAGAATACATTAAAGATTAAAAACAAAGATCTAACTACCTGGTGTGCAATCCAACCATTCCAAATACTAAAACTTTATGTTCGGTCGTAATATTTTCCTCTTAGAATAAAAACATCTGAGTGTAATAGTAAAGCAGCAGGGACTCACCAAAGAGTGAAGTTATCAGTTGCCTGCAGAAGAGGAGATGTTTAAAAACACTCTACTCCTTGTGGACCTCTCTATTATAAAAGTTTCATGATAAATCCATCCCCAGCTAATGCCTAGGGTGATTTAAATATATGGCAGCAGAGTCTCCAGTGGTCAATTGAGGGATAATGAGTTGTGGAATAACCAAAGTGAACAGAAAATCCTCTCGGTTCAAGCTGTTTTTTTTTTTTCCCTCTTTTTGAAGTGGTGTACACATCAATTGTGAAGGAGAAGAATATATGAAGAGGAAAGGGAGGCTGAGAGGCTAAGGAAAAGACTGCGTCTAGGCTTTTGTGCTTATATAATCCAATATATACCAAGTAACATGCTGGAAATTGTCTCTCAACAGGAAGCTCATTCCATACTGATCGAACATCCAGATGGAACAACATCATTGCGATGTTGTTCATAAAGAAGTATACTTGATATAAACAAATCTTTGGATACTGTTTGTGAAGTGGATGATGATAGAAGATTCAACTCTAAGATCTACCTGTTTCAGGCATGGTGCCTCACGCCTGCCATCCGGCACTCTAGGAGGCTGAGGTGGGAGGATTGCTTGAGCTCAGGAGTTTGAGACCAGCCTGAGCAAAAGTGAGATCCCGTCTCTACGAAAAATAGAAAAAATTAGCTGGGCATGGTGGTGTGCGCCTGTCCCAGCTACTTGTGAGGCTGACGCAGGAGGAAGGCTTAAGCCCAGGAGTTTGAGGTTGCAGTGAGCTAGGCTGACGCCACTGCACTCTAGCCTGGGCGGCAGAGTGAGACTCTGTCTCAAAAAATTAAAAAAAAAAAAATCTGCCTGTTTCACCTGATACCCCCCCACACACACACATTCACTCACACTGTTATGACGTTCTACCTCTTCATATTTATATTTTTCAAAATATGAAAAGCCTTGAGGTTGGAAATCTTCCTTCCCTTCAGTCTTAGATGTCCCTTCCCCTGCCCTCTGTGAGTACAATTACCAATTACAATCAGCTTCAAAATGATTTTCCCTTCAAAACATGTTCCAGTGATGGAAAAATTATTTTTCATTTGTGAAATTTTACCTATAAGCAAGTGTAAACACACATTTGTTATATAGTTAGCAGTACTTAGTAAATAGGGGCCCTCAAGAAAAATAAATTGCAAGTCTAAAAGCTTACATACTGAATATTTATACTAATTTCTAGACTGTAACTTCCTTCAAAGCAAGGAGAGTATCTGATTTATGAAAAAATTATTTCTCTATTATATATCCTTGGAATCCAAAGAACCAAGGGTCCAAGGTAGAAATATATGTAACTACTCTTACACCTTATACTCTGGAAGGAAGGAAGGAAGGAAGAAAGGAAGGCAGGCAGGCAAAGAAAAATAAAAAAGGAAAAGAAAAGAAAAAGATAAATAAAAATCCCTTAAGCACTGGGGCATAGAAGGTTCTTAATAAAAGTCTTGTATTTATCCACATTCTCTGACTGATTTTAAGATTTTTCTCTTTATTACTAGTTTTATGCAATTTGATTATGATATGACTTGACATAGTTCTTTCCATGTTTCTTGCACTTGGGGTTCATTGAACTTCTTGGATCTGTGGGTAATAAAATATGAAGACTTTTTATATATCACTTCTTCAAATATTTTTACTGTCCTTCCCTTCTTTAGAAAGTTACATGTATATTAGGCCTCTTGAAATTATCATATGGTTCACTGATACTGTTTTTTTTTTCTTTTACTTTTTTATTCTCTCAGTATTTTATTTTAAATAGTTCCTATTGCTATGCCTTTTAGTTCACTAATTTTTTCTTTGGTAGTGTCTAATCTACCGTTTTCCCATCCAGTATATTTTTCATCTCAGACATTTTAGTTTTCATCTCTAGAAGTTTGATTTAGATCTTCTTTTCTTGGCCCATAATAATACTTTATACTGCTATTTTAAGAGACTTTATTTTGAAATAATTTTAGATTTATAAAAATACAAAGAATTGTAAAGATAGTGTAGTACATTCTCATATACTCTGCACCCTGTTTACTTAAATGTTAACATGTACATTACCATGGTGCATTTATCAAAACTAAGAAATCAGCATTGGTATAGAACTATTAACTTAAGTACAGACTTTATTCAGATTTCTTGGTTTGCAGCTTTTAAAAATATCTTCCATGTTTACTAGTCTTTCATGCTCAGCATTTCTTCTAGTTTCTTGACCATATGTAATAGTCAATAGTCATATATTATAATAACTAGTTTTTAAAAACATCTTTATTTACTAATTCTATCAACTTTGTCATTTCTGGGTCAGTTTCAACTGGTTGACTTTTCATTATGGGTCATATTTTCCTGTTTCTTTATGTGCCTGATAATTTTTGTTTGGATGCCAGACATTATGAGTTTTACCTTATTGGGTGCTAGATATATTTGTATTCCTATATATATTCTTGAGCTTTGTTCTGGGATGCAGTTAAGTCACTTGGAATAGTCTGATTCTTTCAGGTGTTGTTTTCAATCTTTTTTTAGGCAAGACCAGAGCTTTAGTCTAACCAGAGCTTTACCCCCACTACTAAGCTTGCCCCACTACTGAGGAAAACCCCATCTGAGTACTCTACCAAATGTCATATGAATTATGAGTTTCTCTACTCTGGCTTGTGGGAACAGGAACTATTCTGGCCCTGAGTAATTTCTGGAGATTGTTTCCTCTAATCTTTTCAGGTGTTTCTCTTCCCAGCCTCAGGTGGTTTCCTCACCCACATGCACTAATCAGTACTTAGCTAAAAATTTGAGTACTTAGCTGCAAACCTATGAAACTCTCTGTACAGTTTTCTCTTCTCTGTACTCTGTCCTGTGTACTCTAGCTGCCTCGACCTCCTTGTATTCCCAGCTCTGCCCAACCCAGGGAGATCTGTGGGCTTTTTCTGGATTTCCTCTCCCTATGCCACAGCTTGGAAACTCTCTCCAGGTGGTAGACGGAAGTGATTGTAGGGCTCATCATGAATGTTTCCAATCTTTCAGGGATCACTGTTCTTCATTGGCTTATGTTCACTGTTTTAAAAACACTGTTTCATATATTTTGCTTTTTTTTGGTTTGTTTTAGGCAGAGAGTAAATTAGGTTCATATTACTCTATCATGGCCAGAGCATAAGTCTTAGTAAGTTTAATAAATATTTGTTGAATGAATGAATAAATGAACTCCGTTTCTGATTATAATGGAAACCATTGCTTTACAGTTTGCTTACTATTCCTGTCCTGTAGTGGGAGTTCATTAAAATGTTTTCACTGAAAATTGTTCTATTCCTTGAAAAGCAAGGTCAAGACAGAACAATAGTAGCTCCTGGGGGCTGATGAGTTGGAAGCATTTAACCATTTTGTCAGGATCCCTTGCTGTAATAGATAATCTATAACCATTTTTTCCTGTCCTTGTGACCCTATGTCAAAGATTCGAAATCTCCAGAACCCAACCGGTCCGGCTTGGACCACATGTTTTTCTCTTGGCTTGGGAATGCCAAGGTGCCTTGGTTGACAATCCCATCAAAGCTACTTACTGTGATGGGAAGGTAAGGCTCTAAGAGAAAACGAAGATGCTCTTTCCAAACAAAGGAGATGTCTGTGCCGCCAAAATAATACATATTTCCTGCTAATAGTCATTTATGAAGATGTTTATTGGATTTTTTCATATTGAAATTTTACTGGCTATGATACCATGAACCTGTAGGTACAGTTGATCACTTTTCATTGTACACTAAAGCATTTCTAATGGTATGACCCTCAAATGATCGCTATTTCCTCCTATTCACGGGAGAATTTATATTAATACATATGTGTTCTGCTACAGACATGTGACTGTATTCTGAACTTCTAAACATTCTTTCATACTTAACATATTTTAGCATCAGGGTGGCTACAAGACAGGACGAGTCTAGAGACCTCTGGTCTGGGAAACAGGCCAGGTTGATGGGTCAGGCAGAGAGCATGAGGTGAATGTAAGAGTTTATGAGTGGGAAGGTTCAGAAAGGATAGTTGTAAAGGGGAGTGTGGGTGTGTGTGCTGGAATCCAGAGGGCATGATTAAGATCTAGGCCTGGGTGTCTCTGATGTTAAGATAGGCAGACTATGAATCACATGTAGGCAGAAACAGAGACTAGGTACACAGGTGCAATTCAAACTGAGCTGAATGGAATAAATAGAGAACTTAAAATGAGAAGCCACAACAACACATGATCCAGTACATGTGAGAGACACACAGCACCATAATTGCTTGTGAACTTTGCGGATAGACCATTGGTTCCCCAGTGGCTGGTGATTAGAGCATTGATCTTCTGTGAGTTCCTCAAATTTCTAGCATTCAGTATTTCTAAGTAGCTTAGTTGATCCTCAAACTCATTCCTGTGGTTGGACACCTGCATGTCATGGTGGTCTTGGTAGAATCTCATGAAATAGTGATATGGCAAAATATAACAAAATATATACTTTCGTGTTAAGTCAAATGTCATTTTTACACAGACATGCAGTAGGATATGTCAAAGATTTTAGAATAATTTATAAGATAAAAACTTAATAAGAAAATTTTATGCATTATTTTAGCATTTTGTTCTGTGAGAATGGGGAAAATCAGTTTTCCATTTTTCATTCGTGGAATGTTTTTATTTAATTTATATAACACTGGGGTCTCTGAAAGTAGATGTTGAGACATCTAAAGTGGATGGCACATTCTTTTTTCTTGAAAAACCCCTTTTTATTGAAATGTAACATAGTGTATTTCTATATGATGTTATAAATAGTTAATATATATCCACAATCCACCTCTTGTACCACATGAATCCACACACCACTCAAACCCCCTTTAGGAAAGAACTCATTGCCCAGCGGCAAGGAGTATGGCTACTAGCAAGCCTCTCCCTGTTAACCGCTTTGGGTCCACTTCAGCTTTTGAGCTGAGGACACTCCTTGTCAAGGTGGCCCCAGCCAATGGCTGAGCAAGACTTTGTTACAAGGACCTAGTCATCTCTACCTACCTCAAACTCCTCCATCGAGCCGTGTTAGCCATGGAGCTGTTGACAGGCTGGCAGAGACTTTGCCGGCTCTGCCCAAAGGTCTGGCAGCTTTCCCCGCCCCTGCCTGCTGCCCCCTTCTCATTGTCACAAGCGTTACTCTCCAAGGAACATTTTGCACTCCTAACTCCATCTCATGTGTGCTTCCGACCTAATTGATTGAAAAGTGTGCATGCCACAAAGGTATGGCTTGATGAATTTTAACACACTGAACACACTCGTGAAACCAGCACATTAAGAAGATTATCAGCAACACCCTAGGAGTCTCCTTGTGCTGCCTGCCTTCCAGTCAACGCCCCCCCAACGACCAGCCGCTGTCCTAACTCCTAATGTCATGGGTTAGTTTGTCTTGTTGTAACTCACATAAATGGAATTTTAGGATATCTTTTGTGTTTGATTCTTTTGCTCAAGAGCGTGCATTCTTTTAAATCCCTTTGAACTTGTGGTGTAAGTTTTTAAGTAAATGCTTGCACTTTTTCATCTTTCCACTCTGGGACACTCTCTCACACATACACATGCACACACGGAGCGAACATAATGAATCTTTTGCAGTTTGATTTTCAGTCTGATGTAGGATATATATATAATAATGATAAAAATTGCATGGGATGTTCAATATACTAACTTAGTAAAATTAAAACATGCTGGAATTGTCAATGCCTCTGTTTTTTTCATGCTTACCAAGTTTTTTCAGTTTAACTTCCGCTAGATCTGAGTCATCAGGGATAGGTCACCTTTTAATGTTACAGAGGACAGCGACTGGTTTCAAACAACTACAGATAGATAATCGATAGCTGCACCTATGTTAAGCAGGTCTTTCCCGAGTTTTACTTTAGTCAATTCTCCAGCTTTGTCCTGGAGAAATGAGGATCTTACTACACAATCCTTTCTTGCTCAATTCCAAAGACATTTCTTCACTCGTTATCTGCCTCCTGGTTCAATAGCATCTAGAAAAACTATTTCTCAAGCTGCTTGCTATTCTAAGATTTCCCCCATTAAGTATATATTTTTAAAGAATTTCTCTGCTTTGGTTCTTACTTCCCTACCCAGTTTAAGCGTGTTATTGAAAATAATAAAGGGAAATTTAAAGGCATTTCTTGTACTTGAGTACCTGTGCTTGTGAATCTTATAAACAGTCCTCTGGTAAGAGGGTGTTTTTCAAGGTCTTTTTATTTATAGCTCTATTGTTGGTGTGATTATTTGCAAAACCATTTTAAAAAGAGAACTCTTCATTCCTCTCTAGAGGAGGGAGCAGCTTGCTGTGCTTTTTGCATATGATTTTGTTTCAAGCTCTTAAAACCAAAATATTGTTCAGTGTAGTTAGCATTCACTTTCTATCCTTGAAAGCACTCACAAATAATCATAGTAGAACAATAAATGACATCAGGGTTCTTGCACTTTCAAAAATATTTTGTTTCTTAATACAGGGACCTGTCAGTATCACTGACCAGATATGGAGTTCATTGGCTTTCTTGGGGAATCACACGCTGCCCTGTTCCCTGAGTAAGTGCTTACTAAACCTGAATAGCATAAATGAATAAATTGATAGAAAAGCCTTTTATGTTTATGTGTTTTAAAATCTAATTGTGATTCTAAAAAGAGAAGGGTAAATGATGTGTATTTTGCTCTAATATTTCAAAAGGTTTCTGTTTTTATGACTGATGCTTAAGAGTGGAGTCTGTTAGGAAGCAGATTATTTATATGTTAACTTGGGTAATTCCTTTGAGATCTGATCTGAGAACAACAATGAAGTTTCATAGCCCTTAACAGAGTTGTGGTTTGAATAAACGTACTTATAATATACTATAGACTTTTACTACTTTAGAACCAAAAGAAAACCTGAGGTACCTTAAAAAGAAAACCCAAGGTACCTCCCTTCAGCCGCACCTTTACCGATGGGGAAGTTGAGATACAGAACTGGGAAAGTACTTTTCATGTCCCCCAGCTGAGAGGTCTGGGGTTTTTCACTCTGTCCCCACACTAGGGACTCTGGCTAGGCTGGACTGTTGCTCTCCAGAGCTTTTCAGTGTATTAACATCTAATTTAGATGTCCTCAGTAAAGAAATCACTGACATCAAAGCGTCATCTCATTTACCTCGACAGTTGAGGTTATTCTAATTGATTTCAATAAGTTTCTATTTTGGTGCCCATAACATACATTTAAAAATTCATCCATCCAACCAACATGTACTGGAGGAACCAGATGAGGGCCTGCCTGCGCAGTTGAGAGGAGACAGTAGTTCCTGCAGCGTGGGGAGAGTGTGACAATCAAGGTAAATTAAGGAGGGACCCTTAACCATAACTTGAGAAGGGGACGGTGAAGGTGGAGTAGGGGAAGAGCACCTCTAGGAATGGGGAGAGCCTGCCATGTCCAAGAGCCACACCCATGAGTCTATTAGGAAAAACGTTTTTAGATTTACCCTGGAGAAAAACAAAAAGAAAACAACAGAAATTCTGGGAAGATATGTTTTGAGTTGAATAGAGAACTTGATCTAAGGGTAAAAAAACCAACAAGTTCTGACGAGAAGAGCACTAAATGAGAAGTCTGGAACCCGGGCTCTCCTCCTGCGTCTGCTGTTAACTGGCTGTATGACCTGGATAAGTCATGTCACCCTTCTCGGCCCCAGGTTCTTCACCTGTAAAATAAGGAGTGTGTGTGTGTGTGTGTGTGTGTGTGTGTGTGTATCGAGGGTGATAGCCAAGGTCCCTCAGGCTCTAGCATCTGAGGAGTCTATGATTCTAGGTAGCTTTATGCACTATGCCCACTGCATAAGACAAAGTACTGAATGAAATTGCTAAATTCTATCCTGTCCCGGTCAGAACTAGGTTACAAGCTAATCAAGCTGGTTTAGAGAGGTGTAGGCAGTATAGATTTCCCACTGACTTCCGTTCCTTTTGTAAGGGGGAAGAGAATAAATATTTATAATTGATTGTGTTCAGGCATTTCATTTAGCTGTTATAATACGATAGACTAAGTATTATTCTTCTCGTTTGCAAGTGAGGGAACTGGGGCCCACAGATCTAAGTAATTTGTCCTCCTGTCAGACATTGAAAGTAGTGGTGCAGGGATTTGAACCTGAGTCTGTGTTGACCAACACTTGACTTCTTTCCACTGATGCCATCTCAAAGCAAATTTCTGTTAGAGAGAATCATCACCGTGTGGGAAGATACACTGTGAAGATGACTTCCGCTTAGGCAAAGGCCCTCAGGGTCAGCTTTCGCACCCACCGCCAAGCCCCTGATCCATTTTATGCGGCATCTCACTTCCAGCTCAATTCCCTGAACCAAACTGTTCTCTGCTGCACGAGTCCAAGCTCAGGTTGTCAAGTGGAAGAGAAAAACCAGGGAAGAGGGCTAGAAGAGCAGGTAGTTTAGTTCAGAGACTACTCTCTCAACCAGAATGCCTTTACTTTTACTCAGAATGAGGGTGGAAGTTTCCCACTACCCAGACTGGAAGCAGAAATTCCACCCTGTTTCAGGAGTTTTAAACAGGAGATCTCACTTGGCATGACTTTCTCACATCTATCTTTTCTTGCCGATCTGTCAAAGCCCCTCTCTTGGTCACAGACATTGCTTGACAGTTTGACCTGTTAGCAGGTCCTTATTTAAATCCCTGATTTATAAAACTTGTTCAGTTGCAAACAACACTGAGCTACTCAAGCAAGTTCAAGAAAGAGTTTATGTAAGGATTAACATGGATCTTCACGTAATTCCAAGAACATAGCTAAAACAGGGCCGGACCAGCCCTCACCAAGTCCAGAATTGGAGGGCATTCCTGGATCTCAGGTGGCCCTAATGGCACAAGGACGGGGGGTTATGGAACCTCATCCTGAGGTTCCCCAGTGATATGACTTAGCAATCTGGGGATCTGTTCTTCTCTGCCTCTGATTGCAAGTAGCTCCAATGCACTATTCTTTTTTAAAAAATTGATAGTTTTTGCTTTCTCATAGCTTCGGCTTAATCATAATTTCAGCTTGCCAAGATCCCTCACAGCCCTTACTCTACCTCCCTCTCATAACCCCAACACCACCTCACAACTTCTCTTTATATGTCCTTTAAGTTTCCGCTCCTTCTGTAATTCCTTATATTTCTCCACGTTTCCCAAATAAAATTCCCAAGGAACTATCCCAGCTCATCTTTCATGCGAACAATGCTAATCTCTCCCACTCTCCAAGTACTCCCAGATCAAGGGTGGGAGAACCTCAGAGTAGATGATTCATTGGCTAACACGAGTGAACTAACGACATAACCTGGAATGAAAATATGAGTTGAGTTATGAGTAGGGGAAGACTTCGTTCCACTTGGAAAGGTGTGGGCATCACAACCGACCTACTTTGTGTGACTACTACTGATCCATCCGAAGCAGCTTTTCCCAAAGTCACACCTGCTGCTCAATCGTTCTATTGGATGCACATTTGAAGTACCATTTTGGGTTAATCCAACCTATACAAATTTCTTAGATAGAGCCGTCAATATGGTGAAGTGTATTCTCAACTACCAAGTGGAGTATAAGGAATGCAGTATGTTTTACTCAGGGTAGTAGATGCTGTCTGTACCATACCCATATGTTCTCAGCACACACTTCTATGCCTTGAAGGCTGCTTTCTATGAGCTCCTGCAATTCTTTGCCTGAATGTTTTTTTTCTTTTTAGTAATGGTGGTGTGGGCCCATGGGAATATGCTCAACCTGTTAACAGGCAAGATGAAAGAACAAGCACCGCCAAGGCAGTGCTTAACCAAAGGTGAATGGGGAGTTGACGGATATGTTTCTCAGTTGCCCGTCAGTTAGGAAACTGAGGCATGTTCCACGATGCTTCCCAGAGTTCCCGAGTGCAATTGATTCCAGCTGCCGAGAGTGGTAACGGACTTCTTACGTTGGCTTTCTTTCTCTCCCTGTTTCACTTCTCCACTCCCTGTCTGTGTTTCCTGGGATCACCTCCTAAGTAAACCATTTGCAATCCTTGACTCAGGCTCTATTTCAGGGAAAACCAAACCAAGACCTTCCTTTTACTGGGGGGATCACATCTCTTAACATCTAACAGGCCCTGTGAAAGATTGAGCTAATGTACACAGGAGCTAGGGAAAATGACATTTATATCAAACTGATTGAATTCCCTGAGACTTGTTGATAGTAAAATGGATAACACAAGCATTCCTGATTCAAGGTGTTCTCATTGGTAGTATTATATTATAACACATGTAAGCATTCATGGATTTTAGATGTGTAACTACTCCATTTTTGTGTTACTCTCTCTCTGAAATATGATTTGCATTGCATTCTTTTATATTACTCTATCTCACAAGGAAGACATAATGGAGCATTTTTCTCAGCATGACCGTTAATCCTGATTGTGTTTTTGAGCTTTGCTCATCTTAGGGGTGTCATTGTGGGGACTACCACAAACATCGTTGTGATGTTAACAGATGCTACAGTTTGATCTGTCGGTGTAAGAATTTTCTCCATTATAAGATTTAGACTCATAATGGTTTTCCAAGATTGTATATATTATCCAAAGCTTTCAACTAATATATTTCTAGCCATTGATTATGCTGATCTCCAGATTTACAATTACATGTTATTGTTAACATACTGAGGTGATTTTATATTGGATCTTTCAGGTACTTTCAGAAAGCACAGAATCTTAGCTGCTAGACCACAGGGTGGAATACTCTTTCAGGGACTTTTGGATCTAGATAGAAGAGGATTCTCATTTGTGAAAATAAAGTATATTTTTTAAGGAAGCTGGGCACCTCGTAAATATAATAGTATCCTATAGTTGTTAGGCAATTTAAGATATATTCAACTGATTGTAGCATAACTTGAATTGAGGTATGTATCCAACCTGTTTACCTGGACAAATTTTCTATTAGATGTTTGGCTGCAAGTAACATGAAACCTCAACTCAACTATCTTGAACAATAAGGGAATTTTATTTTCTTACATAACAAGAAGTCCTGAGACATGGTGGCTCTAGGGTTGATGAATCTGTCCACTCATTATCAAGCACCCAGCTTCCTGCCATCTCTCTGTCATTCTCAGTGTGTTGGCTTCTTCCTGAGGCTGCTCACCTCATGGTCACGAGATGATGCTACCCACTAAAGAAGAGGAAGCGTTTCTTAATGTGCTTCTCTTTAAAACCAAGGAAACCTCCCTGAGAGGGCCCCTGGTAGACTTTCCCTTGAGTTTCATTGGCCAGAATTGTGTCACATGCCCCTTCCTAAATCAGTCACTGGCAGAAGATGGCGTTACCTTGATTGGCTTGGTCTAATCAGGCTTCACCCATGAATTGCATAGAGGAAGGGAGGTCCCCAAACAACATCGGGGCTCTCTTAGCAAGGAAGCGTACAGGGAATAACTCTTGGGCAGACAACCGGCCAGGGCTGCCTTCATCCCCTACACTGTTTGTCCTGGGATGACCAGAGCAAACAAAAGCAGCTCTTAAAGCACTTGCTTCTGTAATGTCTAAAAGACACAACCCATAAAAGGATTAGCAATGATGAACTATTGTGTTGTGACTTAAAGAGGGCTACTGAGCATCGTGTGGTGTTCAAACTTCCTGATGTGAAGTTTGGTGTGGTAAGAAGAGGAATGGATTGGAGACAGAGGATCTAAATTCATTCCTTGACTTCAACAATTACCAGTTTGACCTTAGCTAATGAATCAGCTTTTCTGAACCTTAGTTTAGTCATCTGTAAAAGGGAGATTTATCTACCTCAAAGATTGCTGGGAGGATCAAATAAAACTTGGTGTAAGGGCAAGTGCTTTGTAAACTACAAAGTGGTTCACACATGAGAAAGATTTAATTTAATTGATTAATTTTAATTGACAAATAAAAATTGTACATATTTATGGTGTATAACATAGTGTTTTGCTATATGTATATGTCACGGAATGGCTAAATCAAGCCAATTAACATCTCCATTACCTCCCAAACTTATTTTTTTGTGGTGAGAACACTTAAAATCTACTCTTTTACCAATTTTCAAGTATATAACACATTGTTATTAACTATAGTCACTAAATTGAGAGATATATTTTAAAAGAGGAACAATAACGTGTCATTTATGCAAGCAAAAATATCCACACAAATCTTGGCGATAGATTGGCGGAGGCTCTAAGGGAAAACAGCTGGGAGGAATATAGCTAATGAGCAGGTTTTTCAATGAAACAAAGCGGATTTAGTAACCCAAACAAAGTTAGTCTCTTCGAACTTTCTTTTTATGTTAATAAGTTCAGAAGGGAGTTTATACGTGCAAATGTGTAAGCTGTCCTTCCAACTTCTGGGCTTAAAGATGATCAGGTGAACAGGAATATATTGGTTCTAATTAAGGAGCACGTTGTCTTGTATTTAACATCATTAAAGCTGAAAACCAAAGCTCTTCATCTCTACAACAGGTTTGCACCCTTCATTACGGCAAAGTTCTTGCTCACTTCTGTCACCTCATTAGAAAGTTTAGTCACCTACACAAAGTTCTAATTCACTCACACCTGCACATTTCCTATACCTCCAAATAGCCCACCAGAAAAAATATCTTTTTTCCTAATTAATAAGTTGCTGTGATCTCAGTTTCTCTCCCCGTGCCCTCAGCACTTCAGATCCTGAATTATTCATGTCCAGCCTTAGTGCTGGGCACCAGCTGCTCATATGGAAGAAGGCTCTGTTGACCTTGAGCTCAAGAATTTGTATGTGCTATAATATGGATGTCATTAAAATATAACACTTACCTGCTGAGAACAACATTATACTATTTATGAAACCATATAATTTCAATAACTAAACTCAGCAAGATTTTATTGCTCTTTTCCACCTGTAATCACAGAAGTGCTGACTCATCACTTGAGAGCCACTGCTCACCAACATGCAGCTTCACTAAAAATTTGCAACGAGTCTTCTTTTTTCATCATTTCTATGTAGCCCTTTTTTTTTGGCAGTTAAACAGCCCCCTTCTAAAGGGTTATAATTAATTAAAGGCTCAAATTAACACCAGGAAAACTTTCATGTCACAAAATCCTCAGTGCCTCCATGGTTAGGAAGGGCTATATTTTTAATACCATGATGATAAATTAAAATTCACGAATGTCTTTAAAATTTTTATAGGTATTTTAACAGTCAATTTCACTCTCTCTAAAGATATACTAAAAGAAGCCTTCTTTAATGTACTGAAGGAATTTCTTCCTCATTTCCTTATCCCCTGCTCTAGCTTATTTATTTTACTTTATATTACACACACACACACACGCAACTTTCTTCTAAATATCAGTCCCCTTCTGAATGCTTAAGTAATTTTATAATTCTCTTAAGGGCTTTTAGACATGGTCAAGTGACCATTTATGCTGCATTACAACTTGGCACCCCCTCCCAAAAAGGGAGGATAAATAAAACTTGCCACATAGAAACGGAAAAATAATTCAGCCAATCCCATTTTCACTTTGAAGCACAGTTGAATTCTGTATGGTTAAGGAGAGATGAAGGTATGAGAACAGCAGAAAAAGGCAATTGTGCACTGGATATCTCACCAACCGAGTGTCAGTGGGGCGAGGGCATGGGAAACATCTTCCTGACTTCGGCGGTGATACGAGTGTAGGAACAGAAACGTGAGGATTGATAGAGTTCACCATCGCTAATGTCATTCTTATCTGTAGAAGCATTGCATCATTTAAAAATTTTTACTAAGCCGTTAGCCTCAATCATGCCCTGAAGCAGTTATTTCCACAGGTTAATGACGTGTTATATAAAGAACGATTTCCTTTTTATTCATGGTGAATTTCCCTTTTAATTTCACTTAGCAACCATTTTGTCTTGCATGATAGAATGGTGTAGACTTAAATTAACTCTCCCAAGATTGATAAAAATCGATGTCTGTTAGCTGCACTTCAAACTAGACTCCAACCTTACAAATGGAATCTGCTGTTTTCTTTTAGAAGGGAGGATTATAGAGAATATTTGATTATTTTGATAAAGACAGGCTTCGCTTAGTAAAAGAGCTGGTATGTTATGAATGACGTTTATAACCTAATGTTATTTAAAGTGAGGGAAAAAACCCTAAAAGCCAGCAGGACCTCAATGAGGGGAGCAAATCTGGAAAACAAGGAAATCTGATAAAACGTAAGGCAACCATTTTCACCTTGTGCTGTTGTGTGAGGCCTCGTCCTTACCTGCTGGAGAACCCTGGTAAGTCGGTTCAGTAAGAGGCAAGTGGATTTATTAATCATTTCAGGAAAAATGAAGAATGCCTTCAAAGACAACACCCTCTCCTTGGCTTCAGGAATCTTTTTAGGTTTTACTGTTAATAAGATTAAATAGGAGATGAACAGTAAAGATACTGGAGCAGAGTTTATTGTAAGGAAAAGTACACATTAAGAATAGGACTCCCCTACCACTTAGCTCAGCACTCTGTGTACACATTCTTCCATTCAGATTTTTTTATTGCTGTTTGCTTAGGGGAAAAAAGTCCCTGTTGAAAGAATGTGGGCAGGAATACATTAGTCACCTTTCCAGTGCTCTCTCTGTGGGGCCGGGCCATGCACCCCTCCCAACCTTGTAGTTCTCTGCTAGTTGGGGCTGGAGGCCGCCGCTGGCCCAAACCCAATCTTCTCCTTGCAAATAAAGGAGTCCTCTGACAACATTGTATTTGTTGGGACTTCTGAGCCAATCAGAGACTGCCCTTGACCGAGGAAGGAGGAGAAGTTTATAATAGGATCAGTTTTGTTTGCAATTTGTTTCTAATAGATGCCAATAAGCCAGTTAACTAGGCTCCAGTTAATGGACATTTTATTACCCCCTCCCCGGGCCGTGCACATGACCTTTCCTTAGAAGCATTTGCGATGCCTGAAAACATGTTATCTGCCGCCTGGTAACTGGAGGACTCTCTCTGCTCTAGAAAACTTGTTCCCCAGCCCAGAGCTGCAGACCAGGCCCAAATACTTTGATCATCCTGTCAGTGGGAAATTTACAGCAACATTCGGGCTTTTGTTCCATGTGTATTTCTCCAAATATAATATCTCCCTCAAGAAATCAATGATAAGCTGTTAAACTAAAGAGCATGGTAACATCCACAGAGCAGTAAATTAATGGTCTTTTGTGGATAGATGGTTACGGATTTCATCATAAAAAATGGATAAAAGATTACATATCACACAGAGCGAAACTTTTAATAACTCAACATGACTTGTCTTAATGGGTTTTATTCATTTTAATCATTATAGTGTCAATGATGATTATAGCCTTATTAGATTGTAGTGATTGAGGGGCCTGTTTATGAGATATTGGAAATCTCAGGCTGTTCAGATAGCCTGGCGGCCTGTGTGGGTTTGATGTGTAACTTTATCTGAGGGAGTGGGGCTTGTCAGGAGGGTTTCAATTAATACTTTTACTAAATTGCTCCTGTCTTTAGTGACCTAGGTCACAGATGACTTAAGGATTCCACAACATCAGCTTTTCAAAACAGTTGAGCTGCAGCAGTGTAAATCAAAGGAGGTTGTGAGTGTGAGAGAGAGAGAGAGAGTTGTGTGTGTGTGTGTGTGTGTGTGTGTGTGTGTTTAAATTAAGGTGGTACCAGGAAAGCCCTCGGGCAAAGTGGCATAAGTCCTTCCACCTCACTGTGCAGTCAGTAGAGTCCTTTTTTCGCCTTCCTGGTTCCTCCTTAGAAAGGAGTTATTTTAATAACGGGATAGAAAGTTGACTACGAGGATCTAGCAGAATCTGGAAGTTTCTCAGTTTTTCCCTCCATGTCTGGGCATGTGATTAAAATAAAAGTCAGGACTCCATTAGTAATTAATAAAGTGCTGTTCTAGAGAAATGCCCCAAGACACAGTCATTCTAAAAGAAATTATTATAATAAAGGTGTCAATGATGTTCCTAAATTTAAAATAACAATAATAATAATAAACAAACCTGCAAATGAATACCTTCAGTGGGACTGAGGTCATAACAGTTGATATCCTCTTGATTTAATATTGATTCTTCAGAATTTCTATTTCCATTACAAATAATTCTACCACCTAAAACTTATTCCAAATGTTTCAGTATAATGAAAGCCATTTATAATAGGCCTATGAAAAGCAGTGCACCATGGTGTCACAGGAGACCTGGTTTTGAATTTGGGCTGCTTCCTTAACTAGCAGTGTGTTTTGGGACAGGTAACTTGAATTGCCTCAGCCTCTATTTCTTCATCAATAGAAACAGGAATAATAATAATACCTTTTTGCCCATCTCCTTCATAAGATTACTAACAGAATAAAATGAGCCCGCACATGTGCTGAAGAAACTCTATGTTTTCAAGTTAATCTTTAGATCTTCACTAAGATCAAGGGGCCAGGTGACCTGACTTTTATACAGGGTTCAATACTATATCAAGAAATTTAATGAAGATCTGGAAAAGTCAATTCAATCCAACTGTAAGTAATTCATCCTCAAACATTGGGAAAAAGAACAATAAAAGTCACAAGGAATCTAGGACAGCTTTCCTTTCCTTTTCTAGGGGAAAGGAAAGTGAATATTTGAATTAAAAAGGATAGTGCAAGCCAGTAGCGATGGCCTAGGAAACACAAGACACAGCAAAGTGGGAGTCTGTGTGGAGGGAAGAGCATGGGCCTTGGGATTGACAGCCCTGGTCCAATCCTTCTCCACCACTGTCACGACGGCCCCCCAGCCACCAGCCCTACTCAACATCCACTCACTTTCCAAGGATGTACCCCATGGAGTCAGTCACATTTACATCTGCTTGGGGTAGATATAGTTCACGTAGTGGTTGGGGACACTCAAATGGCCTGAAAATTTAATTCCCTCTGCCCACGGACTTCTATTCTTGACCTACACATGCTCCTTGGGAAATCTCATTCAAGCCTAAGCTTCCCCATATGCCACTGTCTCCCAGATTTCTGTCTCGAGCTCCAACTTTCTCCTGGGGTCCAGATGTAACTTTCTAACTGCCCTACCGGCCATCTTTGCGTAGACATATCCTGAATTTACCTTGTTCTCATCAAACCTGTTCTTTCTCCTGAATTCCGATCCTGGGTTAATAACACTTCCACTGACCAGGTGACCAATTTTTGAGTCATCTTCCACTCCGTCACCCTTATTCCCCACACTCTTCTCCTATTGATAGGTGGGTCTGTGTCTCTTCCCCTGGAAACTGGACTTCTATGACAGTTTTGACTAATAGAATTTGGTAAAATGACACCTTGTCACTTCCGAGGCTAACGCATAAAAGGAGATTTAGCTCCTTGGACCACTTGTACTTGGATCTCTGAGCTGTGTGAGGCAAGCCCTGAGGCCTCCATGTTGTGGGGAAGCCCAAACTAGCACGTGTGGAGGAACCAGAGAGAGGCCCTGAGACTACAGGAAGCGAGAGAGATGCTTGGCTAGCTCCTGGCTGTTCCACCCCACTGCTGTTCTGGTTTCTATCATCATCTGACTACAACAGTGATAGGCTTTGCCTACCTGAGCCCTCCCCAAATTTCTGATCCAGGGAAACCATGAGATAGAATAAAGTGATTGTTTTTGTTTTAAGCCACCAAGTTTTGGGGCAAACGTAACACAGCCATAGTAACTGGACCGATTACCATCCAACTCCTCCTCCCTCCCTGCAACCACCTCCTTAGGTCAGGCCCTCATCACCTTGCCTGGCCCTGTGGCTTGCACCCAGGAGACCCAATCAGCATTTTGGCTGAATGAAAGTCAATTCCATCACAATAGGCTTTGTGGGTGAGATTAGGAGCTTAAATCTAGTTAGAATTTTGTGGTAATGGATTTCTCCCTGCTGTTGTAAAACTGCTGATGTATGAGCCAGATGAATCTAAGAACTAGCATGAGACACACGCCTCCCTCAAGATGAAGCAACGAAGGGGAAGAGAAAATGTTAAAAAATAAGCATTATCAAGCCTATAAGTGTGATTGGTTTAGAGTTGGTTCAGATCATTTTTTTTTGCCCATATTTATTTATTTATTTTGTCTTGTTAGTTGAAATCAGTCCAGTCACTTGAGTCTTTTTTCCAAAATGGCAAAACAAAGATTGTCTTATGTTTTTTTTTTCGTGCCAGCTGGTGCTACCCAGTCTCAGTTGGACACATTTAGATCTTAATTTCTGTTAATCCTTGGACAACACTAAAAGGATCCGGAGAGCTGCTGATTTATACAGTCAGTGAGAAACAGCCTTCCAATTCTTATAGCCTTTTACATGTTCCATTTTTCAATTTTATCTATTGGAATGTAAAATTTCAGTCCTTTTATAAATTGCCTATTAATATTTAATTTCTTACATCATTGTATTGTTACCAGATAACCACCATCGCTACACGAAACAATAACAGAAGATGCATTAACTATCAATAGAGGAGGACACAAATAGATAGCAAAGGTAATATACATGAAAAATAGTCTGTCAGGCAACGTCAGCCTCAATGAGCATGGATTTACAGTCGCGTACAGTAGCCACAATGGTTCTCATTGTTGATTCGTCCTCTGATTACTCTGTTTGCACTGCAGACAAAATAGTCTAAACGAACACCAGGATAATAAGTGAACTATCTATCATCTCTTTTATTTTTATTCCCAGCTAGGAGACTAGGCAGAAAGAGAACAGTAAATGGAGATTCCTGCTGCTTCTGTGTCATAGGATCCTTTTAAAACACTGAAGGTGCTGTGAATTATTTAAGACAGAGAATAGAAAGTAGGACTTTGCAATTTAGCTGAAGCTTTATGTCATGTTTCTTACCCACACTTCAACCACACTCACCTCAGACTAAGGTTTTGTTGTTGTTTTTGTTGTTCAAAAGCTATCAGTACAAGAACATTTGCTTTCAGTTAAACATAGAATGGCCAAGTCAGGAATTAGTGAAAGGATCAGGAATAGAAGCAAATATTGCAGATGTAGGTTGAGAACTCAGAGGAATAGTTGTGGTTAATCAGAGAATCACACACAGACCCCTTTAAGTAATTTTGCCTGCTTGACATCTCTGTTGGAGGTCCCACGGGCATCTTAAACTCACCATATTTAAGATAAGACTTACTATTTATTCATCTCTCACCATCCCATAACAAAGCGAAACTGACCCTGTTTCTTTTCATCTTGATTTTCTTTCTTGCCTTAATGGCACCATAATTTCCCCCCTTACTGGGGCTCAAAACCTGACTTGGCGTTTCTCTGCCCACTTACCACAGCCAATCATCGCTGAAAGAGACAAATTTACCAAGAAGCAGAGGAAGCTTAACTTTCAGGGCCCCTCTTGTGCATGGGCCTTTTCCAGGGTTCTGGCAGCAGGGTGGGATGGGGAGGTTGGGCAGGGAAGGTTGCAACGTGTTCACTAGGCCAAAGGTTTTGTAAATTTTGGAAAAATGAGGTACTTTAGATGTCTCTTTCTACTCCAATGTTTCCTCAGCCACACTGTGCTTCTTGCCAAATGCCAGTTTGGAGACTGAGCTAAGAGGATGCTGAATTGAGTTTGGGGACGTCTTCATTTGGGTTTAATGGGACATATTTCTGTGTTTTGGAGGCTCTTCCGTTTGCAGGGGGCAGCTTCCACTCCACTCCCACTGTGCTGACTTACCTGGCACCACACCACAGAGAAGCAAGGCCGGAAGGACGTCACACGGGGAAGGTGTGAAGGAGGAACAAGACGTGAATGTGTGGAGCAGTGGTCTCTGGAAAGTTCTTTCACTTCTCAGGCATGTAAAATTGTAAGCAGAAGATTCACTTCTCATTGATACCTGGTCAACATACCAGTTCCATCCTATCAGAAATATACTCTAAAATGTATTTTATACAATCGTGAATGTATAATGATGGAAATAATGAAAAAGAGAATTTATCGGCTTCTGTTCATAGGGCACAAACCTGTAGCAGGACTATAATTAGTAAGCATTTCTATAACAACTCACCTATAACAGAGACAATTCGAAAACAATCCTAAAAATGTCCATGACTTCATCAATAATGAGTCGTGAGCCAAAAGAAACTTTTCTGAACTATCAATAATAGAAAACAAATTTTGATCACCCATGCCCGAGGAAAGACTGAATCATCTTTCTATTCTCTCTGTAGAAAATACTATTACAAAATATTTTCATATGAAGAAGCAAAAGCAAAGAATATAAAGCCAAAAGTGTGCAAAAATAAGAATTAGAGGCTTGTCAGGCAGCTTGTTAAAAAATGGGTTTTTTTTGGTGATGCTAGTGGTATTTTTCAGGTTTTCCAATTTTGTAATTTCTTATGATTTCCTTTCTCTAAATAAATATTCACTTTGTATTTATTATTTCATTCTTTTTCTTTAAAGAGGGGGGCCCCAAATTATATAAGCTTCTGACCTCAGCCAACCTGGGTCCACCCCGGCCCAACCCTGTGGATTATTCCTGCACGGGGCTTCTTGACTTTGCAGCGACTTTCCCTTTGCCACTGTCACCTTTGCTCAGACTTCGTTTCCTTTCGTGTGATCTAGCAGGGTAAGTGCTTCAGTGGTTCTTGCTGCACGTTCTTCTTCTCCTTGCCCTGATCCATGCCACCCCTAGATATCAGATCATTCTTATTAATAACAAAAATAAGAACAACTTATGCGGTACCTGTAAGATGCCATGTGCTTTATATATATATTATCTCTAATTCCCACAATCACTCTAAGGATGTAGTACTACTACCACTGTATAGATGAGGAAACCAGGACTCAGTGCTGAAGTAACTTGTCAAAGGGCAAAAGTTTACCAGGTAACAGAGGAGAGTTTCAAACTCAGCTCCTCCTGTTCTCATTCTACTTGCAGCGTGTGGTCCTCTCTATTCCAAAACAGCTTCTTTCATTGCTTCTGGAAAGAAACCTTAAAACCTTTAGCCCTCTGCAGTAGGATGCTGGCCGTTTCTTCCAGGTGATTGTGTCACCTTTCCTGTATATATGCCCTACAGTCCAGCCACGTCCAACCTCTCGATGGTTCCTGAATATGGCACATTTTTTCCTTGGTGCAGATCCTTGCCCTCCATCATAACCTCTTCTCTACTTTCCGGAACCCTTGAATGCCAGTTTCACAAGCCATCTCCACAGTTTCCCAAGTGGACGTGATAGCGCCTCTTTAGCTCCCAAAGCACTTCAGTTTTGCTGTAAGAGATTATAGCATTCACTGCATTTCCCTTTATTAAGGAATATGGTATTCATCTTTACATTATTGCAATTGTCTCATTATATATGTAGTTTGTTTATTTCATTTACCATCATAGACTCTTTCCATATTTCTGCATAGTCAACAATTTCCATGTTGAACATGATAGTTTATGTTATTGACATAGCTTATTTAAATATTTCTCTACAGTTAGACATTTTTTGTTTCAGTTTTTGTTTGTGTTTTTGTCGTTGTTCATTACTGTTAAAGTCAGCATTGAAAAGAGCATCTTTGGAATATAGATTTCTTTCCTCTATGGAATTATTTCCTCAGGATAAAACTCCAGTAGTGGCATTACTGGATCAAGATGCATGGACATTTTACGACTTACGTGGCTCTGTTGCTTTCCAAAGGTTTGCATAAATTACACTGTAATTAGTGGTACATGATTGTACTAGTTTCACCTTGCAGCATTGGATGGTATTATTTAATTTTTCTGTTTTTGCCATCTAGTAGATTGTTCCCTTAGATTTTTTGCTTTTTGAGATTGAGTGTCTTTTGAAATTGGGACCAGGAGAAAGAAGGCAAACCAGATGAATTATGTGAATAAAATTGCTTTTAGAAATTTTAATTTTAAGATGAATGATAGAGGAAGAATACATGAGAAAAGTCTGTGAATAATTTGATGGCAAATTGTAAAAATAATTTGGTCCACAAATGTATCAAAGTCTTGAAACCCACACAGCTATTATCTGACAACAAGGTTCAGTTGGCTGATTGGCTGAAGATTTGCAGATGCAAATAATAGCACTCTGCCAGATGTGTAATTGGACAGTCACTGCCAATTAAAGGAGACAGGAAATTAAAAAGTTCCAGGAGATAATTGATTCTCCAAATTAGTAACTCAATTGGCCAAAATTACAATACCTGTTGAAGTTACTTTAAATTATGCTTTAATAGTAATTAGAGGCTTTGCCTCATGTTCTATGAAATATTTCCCTTTGCCAATGAAGTACTAAGGGACTGGTAATTTAGGCAAATAAATGATGATTGCCTGATCAAAGTCGTTAAATTAATATAAAATGTAATGGTAGTAAATTCTCCAATAAAAGAAAATGGTTTAAAATCTCTGTAGGGAGGTAGCCAAAAAATACATTCTGCAAATATTTGGATACATTTTCATAAGGTCCAGCAGCCCATTCCATTTTGCAGATTGGCTTGATAGGTTCATAGACCCATCTTTTTTCTTTTACTGTAGCAATAAGTAATTGTGTCTATTCCATGCCTTTGTCATACCTAATTGCCACTTTATTGTTCCCGAAGGGCAATTGGAGGAAGACTTTTAAAAAGCTGAATTTAAAATGACTAATAAGGATTAAAAGAAGGAACCCAGAGGTTGCAGAGCCTGTCGAAGTCTGATGCGATTTTCTACAGTTATATTTTAAGGTAATTTACAATAGGTCTCATCATCCCACGTTGTTGAAAGAGTGTAGTTTCTCGAGATCTAAACTTTAAGAACCACATATTCACCCTCATTGGCAGAATGTTCGGAGTCTCAGACACCTTCAGCCAAACTTTCATACCCGACACTGTCATTCATTAGGAAAAAAATGATCCCAATGTAGAGCAGGGTTCACAAAGGAAAATGAGTCTGAAAGAAGAACAGTTGCTTCACACACTGGGAATTCTACTTACTATGCAGCACTTAGAGTATGATAGGGTTTCTGGCATCTTCTCGTGACTCCTGATTGCTTTATAGAAAAGAAGATTATGTCCCAGTCCATGCTCCCTAGAACAGAGGTGTCTGGAGAGCACTCATTTTTTCATTAAGAAGAAAAAATTTAAGTACTTACTAATTGCAAGACCAAGTTCTGTGCCAATGATGCTTTGGCATAGAAGAATAATTCGGCTGCCTTGAACAAAAGTTATAGTCGGAATTGTTCCTGGAACTCTGGAACATGTAAACATTGCCTAAAAGTATAACTTTCTAGTGCTACAAAAGCAGTGAGAAAATTAAACATGATTTTTGGACTATTTTTTAAGAAAGCAAGTTTCTTCCGGATGCTGGGTTAGAGCACCTAGGAAGGAGGCTGCATATTTCTGGGTTTAGAACTTGTAAAGAGTTAGTGAATCTGTACCTTACTCATTGCAATTCCAGTTGGTCTGCCCCAAGTCAAACACAAAATCGTATTTTACAGGGGTGAGTAGATGCTTTAAAAATGTTTTCAAAATAAACGTTCTGAATGTCAGTTTGGTTTCTGAGTTAAATTGCCTCTAAATGACCCAGTTCTAAACTCACATTTCAAAGCTTTGGGAAACCCTGTCTGGGGCCTGTCTAGACCTCAAACTTGGCCTGGTTTGTTTTAAGGTTTCAGCAAGTGCCTGGCCTGCTGGGTTAGCCTATTGCCAGGGCAGAGAGGCATGTGTGAGACGTGATGCAGATTTCTCAGGTACTGTTTGGTTTTGCTTTGTTTTTTCATTATACTCTGGTGGAAAAACAATTTTTAAAATGATATCATGGTATGTTCCTGAAATTGCATCATTCCTTGGCTTTGGAACTTCCAAAGCGGTGAATCTTCACCAAGGATCCAGTGGCATCAGAGACCTGAATTCTAGTCTGACACCATAACTAACCTACTGTGGATGCTTGGGAAAATCACTCAACCTCTCTGGGCTTCATTTCTAAAATGAGGCATTTGGAATATAAACTCTCACAGTCTCTTTGGTTCTATGCTTCTGTGATATTACAGAAAGTGCTAACAGGTTTTCTAAATTGTATCAGCTGTATGCTTATACTGGAAAACAAACCAACAATTCAGCACTAATTATATACTGGGCAAAACTGAAACTTAGAATGGACTTAGCAGCTGGCCAGTCATGAGGTAGCAAATAAGGGTTTATGGAGACCCAGAGGCTCATGCAATTGGGCACTCAGCTAGGCTTACGCCTCTGTCACAACTGGTGTGTTGAAAGATTCAAATTAAATAAACACTTTGAAAACACAGACACACTTTGGTTATTATTTTTTTAAAAATAAAGTTTTGGAAAGAACTAGAGACATTGATCAAATCAATTAGCTCATACCTTAGCAGTTCTGCATTGCATGCATTTGACAGGGTGGAACATTCATAAATAGGTATATTTAAGCCCCCATCAGGGCTGGATTGTGTAATGGTCTGGCACGTGTGACTCCTACGTTTCTTTAATTACTGCTCCATGCAGCACCTGCGGCACAAGTGGGGCACTGTGGGCCTGGCGAGTCTGCCTCACACCGAAGGATGGAGGGTGTCACTCGTGTCTGTTGCCTGATCCTTTCAAGTTGAACAAGGCAAGGGGGCCAGTCACTGGGGGATTGGAGCACTGGGCATCTTACTGGACCCTGTTATTCCAGCCAACAGAGGTGTCGTCTCAAGAGCAAAGGCATTTACACAGCAGCTGTGAGCAAGGAGGCTCACGGCACACCACGATGCCGCTGCTTCTGGCATCTCCATGGCAATACACAGGTTCTTGCTGTGTGAGAACACAGCCTCGCCTAGACAGACATAGTCACCGTCTTTATTTAGGGAAGATGAGAAGTTTATTCAGGTAATTGAGAAAGCCACGCTTTCATCTTGAATATTGAACAGACTCATTGGCTAATTGTTAAACTCTCTTCTTACAGACAGATTTGGTGGTGTGAATTTTCTCTCAAAAGGTATCCCTGAAACTCTGTCTCATAAAAGAATTGACTCCAAAATGAAAAGTGAATGAAATCTGTGAGAATGGTGTTTTACTTTTTTTAAAAAATTGAGGGGAAATTCATATAACATAGCAATTAAACATTTTAAAGTGTACAACCCAGTAGCATTTAGTGCATTCGCAATGTTGTGCAACCACCACCTCTCTCTAGTTTGAAATCTTTGTCGTCACCCCACACCCACTGAGTAGTCACTCCCCATTCGTCCCATCCCCTATTTCCCGCCAACCACTAGTCTACTTTCTGTCTTTATGGATTTGCCTACCCTGGATGTATTTTATGCTTTGAGAAGTGACTTTTACTCCAAAGTACTCAGCTCCCAGAGGATAGGAAGGGAAAGAGCGCGTATCTGTGGCCCCATGATTGTTAAATATTTACCTGTCGGGACCTCCTGCTTCCTTCCCCCTGCAGCACAACTACCTTCAGACGACCACAGGCTGTGGACCAGATCCAGGACCTGTGCCCAGCAGCCCAGTCCAGGAGGGAAGAATGATGTCCATTTAGAGTTCCAGGAAAGGTGTAAGTAGCACTGAATAAAATGATTTTAGGTGGAATTTGGCCACATTCAAGGGCTAATTAATGGGGATTAGGAACAAAGTGAGGAATGTGCTCTTGGCTGCCACCGAGTTATCAGCGTAGTAAAGCATGGCCTGCGAGTTTCCTAACCTCTGCAGAAGGACGCCCTTGCGCTCCATCCGGCACACTGAATCTGTTAAGTGCTGAAGAAAACTGCACTCTTGGAAAAGAATACGGAGTCTTTTATTCACTCGCTGAGAGGTCGGTGCTTAAATCTGCTGGAAGCTGGACATGAGACTCTTTTGATCTTAAATCTCAGAGGAAGTGGCTCGGTCAGCAGCCTCTATTAGGGTGCCCTTCTGAGGCTTCAGAAAGCAAAAGAGAGGATTGTTACTTGTCCCCATCCTCCTAACGTGGGCAGTTACCAGTTCTTACAGCTGAATTGAAAATATTTCTAGACAGGTGCAAAATGAGAAAGAAAATATTCATGGTCCAACAAGAGCAGCTCTGCAGGCTTGTTTCTCCTTTAAGTAATTTGCAAACACGAGAACTCTAAGAACGCTAGCTAAGAAGCGAAAGAGGAAATGAGGAAAATAACCCCAAATGGAAAAAGGTCTTTTTTCCCTCAGGCATCATTTTTCAGTGAGTGAAAAAGTTTCTAAATATCTGTTTGTGTTTCAGGATCGTTTAAGCCATCTTAATCAACTCACCTCTGTTTCCTTATTATTGCAGAGCCTAGTCATCCTTCCCATGTGGAGTTTAGCAGCAAGTTGCATTGCGTATGGAGATGCATGGGTTTTATCCAAAGCCTGCGGTTTTTCTTACGTGGGCTATTTCTTTACTCACATAAAGTAGCCTTGTACATGAACATTTAAAATTTGCCAACCAGTAAGTTTTTAAAAAGTAACTTGCCTTCCCCCTAAAGTTATGCTCAGGGAATACAATAAATAAAAACTGTATTCTTTACCATCTAGCTTTTAAAACTGGGCAACAGCGAGCATTCACTGAACTTTGCTCTAGTGCATGGGGTATAAACACTGTTTTGAGAGAAAAAGGGAATGTAATCTGTTTTCCTACTCTTGAATTGGAGGAGGAGCTATTCTGCATTTCCTTAAAGTCTAGAAATAACTGGGACAGGTTGGGATGGGTATGTGTAGGTCAAGAAGATGAGGAAGAAGAGAAAGAGAAAGGAGAAGATAACAAAGGAGAGGAAAAGGAGGAGGACGGGGATGGCTGTCTACAGGGATTTCCCTAAGCAAGGCTAGTGCAGTATAGGCAGTGTCTGAAGAGAGAAGAGCTTACTGGAGGTTTGTGACCATCTCCCCAGAGGGCATCTTCCTGGTGAGGGGCTAGAAGAGGCAGAGTTTCATGCATGTGTGACTACCACAGTGCCACGGGGCCTGGTGCTCAGAACATCCATACTTGGTTTAAGGCTCTGCTGTCATCATCCTGAAATTCTTCTTTTTTGTTTTTTGAAAGGGTCTTGCTCTTAGTCCAGGCTAGAGTGCAGTGGCATCGTCATAGATTACTGCAACCTCAAACTTCTGAGCTCAAGTGATCCTCCTGCCTCAGCCTCCCAAGTAGCTGGGACTATAGGTGTGTGCCTGACCAATTCTTGTACTTTTAGTAGAGACAAGGCGAGGGGGACGGGTCTCATCATGTTGCTCAAGTTGGTCTTGAACTCCTGGCTTCAAATGATCCTCCTGCCTCGGCCTCCCAAAGTGCTAGGATTACAGGCGTGAGCCACCACCCCCAGCCTTGAAATTTTTAATGATCTTATTGTTGAACTTGTGCTTTGTCCATAAAGTCTAATGGGACACAGAACATGTGCATGAGCAGAGGAGACAGGTGCAATATTAGTATTTGCTGTTATTTACCACCTCATTTGCATATAGAGCTCATGATACCCCATGAGCATAGAATTCCAGTGGACCCACAATGCATGGGAATTCAACAAGACTTAAAATGAGTACAAGGTAAGCATGTTATGCTTAAACCTGAGTGAGCGGGGGATCTGAAAGCCCCAAGAGGCCATGCTTTCCATTCAAAACTTGCTTCCCAGGATTTGCTTCGAATGCAGAAAGAAGTACTGGAGTTCTAAAAATCACAAAGGACCAGGGAATCCTGTCACATCCTTTGTCATTCATGTTACTTCCCTGTAATAGTCACCACTTACACTGAAAATGATGACATAAAGGGAAAGGAAAAGATAGGGCAAACCATTGTTCCTTTTCCTTTCTCTTCGGCAAGCCAAAGGTAGAGCATTGGTAGAATACGCACTTATATCAAGAAGTGAGAGAAAACCAGCTGAGTTCATTTTGTGCAGCATTTTCACTGCTCTGGAGAGAATGAAATACATGTGCATGTATGAGGTGTAAAATATGAATTATGGAATTTTTGTGATTCCATATATGAGTTAAATGCTCCTATATATGCATTTAAAATTGACATTACACGATATAAAGATGAGTGGTCAAATTCGTGCTGAAATTTCAGTTCTTTATTTAGTACATTATATAGCAAATAAGAACACACCATGATATGTCAAGAACCTGGAGAAGAAAGGAAAAAAGCTTTATAATTTAGTACCTTTAATGCCATTTCCCTCTGGTTTTTCAACAAGGGCCCCACATTTTCATTTTGCACTGGGCCCTGCCAATTATGTGGTTGGCTTAGGGGAAGGTGGGCTGGGGTGGTGCTGGGACCCAAGGGGGTGTTGCTAGAACCGTAAAGCTGATCCACTTATATTTTAAAAAGCAACTCTAAGTTCCTTGATAAGATACACCTTTCTTTTTTCTTAGTAATTTCCCTTAATACCAAATACTGTGCTTTTCCTCCAAAGCACTTTGCCTCTGGCATATTTCCATGAGATGGGCTCATTGCTTGTACAAGGACAGTGAGCGCCAAGGATCGGCTTGGTCTTGGCTTCTGCTCTCAGGGCCAGGACAAGGGCTGAGCTCTTACGCTCCCTCTGTTATTTATGTAGAGTTTGGCTGGTTCCTATGAACCTCAGGTTGAAGTTTGTTATTTTATGGTCCATTAAACAATCTTTTGTAAAAATCTTAAAAAACTATAAAAATGTAAATGTAAACCAAAAGGTAATGCAAAAAGGTAAAAATAAAATCATTTTGGTGACTTTTTTCCCAAAGGCCTAAAACCACAATCAGATATTATTATAATTTTGAGTGTCATTAGTTGTATCTTGCATCTGTTTTCATGTTTATAACTCTGTGGGATTTACTAATCTCAGAAATCTCAGAGCTATAACACTTTTTATAACATAAGTGGAAGCTGTTTCCTAGGTTTGATTTGTTAGTCTTCTCCTCCACCATGAATTTATCGGTTTGTTCTACATATTTTACAAAATCCCAACCTTGAAAAACAAGGCTTGACAATTTAGCTCCATATACACTTTAAAACTTAAGAAATGGTTAGATGTGTTTCATTTATATTCTTTATTATTCATTTGACTTACAAAGTATATAGGCATGGAAATTGCCTGTCAGTTTTACTACTGAAAGCTCCAGCTACTCTTACTTAAGATTAAAGTCATTCTTTTTATAATCACTCACTTTCCTCCAAGAAAATTCTCTGTGTGGGGGGAAATCTTTGGTGGAGAAGGATTCTGTATGGACTTCCAACCCTTTAACCTAGATTATAGTAGGATGTTAAGTCAGGAAATGACATATCGGGGCAGGAATCAGTTGTGCTCCCTCCCAAGTCTATTTTAAAGCACTTTCCACTTTAAATATAGCAATAAAATATCAGCCTCGAAATGTCTGATAAGGATAAAGCAATAGATCCAAATCCAATCTAAATCTGACACCGCCAGGAACAAGAATTCACATTGGTAAGTCAAGACTCATTTATGGGGCCATAAATGGGTGGGCCAGCTATAATTTGGGTATTAAACTTGTAAAATATATTGATGGTATGGAAGAGCTAAATAAATAATTTACTACAAGAAAATTGGAAATCTTTACATGGTACTTAATTGACCACTTGGTCTCCCAGATTCTCAGTGCTCCTTGCTTTGCATTTATGTGTTTTTCACAGGCTGGTTTTTCCTTTTCCTCACTTGAGTTTAATTTTCCTCTGCAATGAATGATCACAAGTTAGTGCATTTCTGAAAACACACAGTTTCCATTTAAAATTTTGTCAATCCATTACATGTCTTTGACAATTTCATTTACATGTTAGGAGGATAAATCTACTCCACATTCTGTCTGTTCTAGGATTAGACAAATTTCTTCCTGGCCCCAAAAAGCCTTTTCAGTACCTCATCTCAGATTCCTGTTATGAACACAGAATGGGAGGGGCTTCAAGGAGATGCTTTACAAATTTTACTCAGTCTTTTTGTTTAGTTTTCGGGAATCTGATGAATTGGGAGAAAAATGATTTTAGAAAGCTCTGTCACCGCCTCCCACATGTCTGTGAGGTGCTAAGTATGACTGGAGATGGAAAACATGGAAACTTAATCTAAGACAGTGTTATCTATCTACATGTATCCAAGAAAACAAGTAGATTTTTTGGACAAGTTTTTTAATTTATTTAATCTAACAGTAACAGCATCTCATATGTGAATAGTAATTACATGTTTCAAAAGGCTTTCATATCTTTTATTTTTTCAACCCTTGTGATATTCCTACAGAGTAAACAGGACAGGTATGGCAATGGCTAGTTTTGCTGGATGAGAAAACTGTAGTTTGGGGAAGTTGGGACTTGCACAAAGTAATTTATATAGTAAATATTTAAGCTGGAGCAGGGAGCCCAATTCTTTAGAATCTCAGATTGACTCGAGTGTGGAGGGCCATTTTGTGCTTTCAGCTGCAGATAATAGAGAGCCCAACTTAAACAAGTTAAACAACAAAGAGGGATGACCAGAGGGAGAGGGCTTCAAACTTGGTTCCATCTAGGTTTTGACTCTATTTCTCTGCTCTGTGCTCCTCCAGGAGCTGACTCTGGCTTCAGGCTGGCTTTCTTCATGGCTGCAAAATGCCCCACTTGAGTAGCAAGTGCGGTAGTACATTTCCTAGTTCACCCCTGGAAGGTTGAGAGTCTGATTTCCCCATTTGTTTCTTGAAAGCAAGGTAGAGCTTTTCTAGAAACTTCTAGCAACCTTTTTCTTTCTCCAGAATTGGAGCATGTGACATTCTCAGTCAATGACTAGCAAGGACCATGGGGTGACTTTGATTAGCTTAGTCTATCAAAGCCATCCTTGAGTCACAGTTATTCAGTAGAGAGAACTTACCTGAACAAGATCAGGGTTCTTGTAGGAAGGAAGAAGTGAGAATGGGTGATGGGTAGACAATCAACAGCATCCTCCACAGTTACTCGTGTAATTTTGATGGCAACGAATTTGAGAAAATCCATGTTTGTTATGGAACAAGGTAGCAAAAAGAGACTTTTTGGTTTGGTCAGAGGGACTAAATAAACAACTAAATTTTGGTTGTTTCACTGTGCCTTATGCCCTCCTTTATTTCCCTAGCAACATCTCTGCTCTTCCACGTAGCTTCTGCTTGGCTGTGTCTAGACCCTGGACTTTTCCTGAACACACTGGCTGTGCGTCACCCTTAGGAAACTCAGGAGTTCTCCAGAAGCACCCACTCCCCTGGAGTCCCTAACTTCATTTTATGCTAGACCCCATTTCTAAAGTGAAAGTACATAGAGGAGTTAGTCTTTTAGATCCTGAGCAGTTCCAAGAGGGAAGGTGGATGAGGGTTCATTGTTTTCCCCGAAGCGAGGCTTGGCAGTCCAAAGTATTCTCAAATATGCTGAAGGTGAATTTCCCAACAATGTGTTTTTTGTATATCAAACTACTGTTCCAGCTACTACTTTACTGAAAAGAGTAGGGCCATATAGCTAACACTGTTCTATTTAGTATCTATGCTCTCTGACAATGGTCTTATTGAACAGTACATACTAGTGAGCTTTTATTTTTTTGTCTGGAGAACTGCTCGTGTTCTAAGTATGCAAAGTCTTCATTGAAGCAGGCACCTGCCTCTCACCCTGAAGGCCAGCAACCCTCTGGCCATTAATCCAGAGTAGGTCATACACACCGGGCGCCTGATCGACTGGATCCCACCATGCAGGGGACACATGCTCAGAGAGCAGTGGTCCAAATGGCATCATTGGAGATGCTGAGAAGGAGAAGGTACCCAGCTTCCTTTAATATCATCGCGTGTTTTCAAGTGGAGGACTCATTTAAGCAAGGGAAGATACTTTCTCTGTAGGCATCAGGCTCAGGTAGATAATAAAAAGCAAAGAACACAACTCCATGTGCCAAACACTATGTCTTTTTAAATGAGGTTTGAGGCTTAGTTACTCACGTGTGACTAGCAGGACTGGCGTCATAATTTGCAGGGCCCTCTGCAAAATGAAAATGTAGGCTCCCTGTTGAAAAATTATTAAGAATTATAAGCCAGTGACAGCAAAGCATTAAATCAAGCATGGAGCCCTTTTAAGCGTGGGGCCCTATGTGACTGCACAGGTCTCATGCCTGTGAAGCTGAGCTTGGTGACCATGCTCTTTAAAGTGACAGAACAATTTTCTGTCACCAGTTACCAAATCTATTTCTTAGCCCTAAATAGTGATTTCCTTCCAAAGAGCTCTGAACTTGAAACACAAAATTGTTTAGATATTAAGACTCGTTTTAATTGAAGGGGCAGAGCCTAGAGGTAGATTTAAGAAAAGCTGAGATTGCATAAATAAAATTGTGTATTAGTTTTTGTTCTGGAGTGAGTCTTGGTTTGCGAAATCAAAGCTGGTTTGATTATGCTTTAATCTCTGAATGGCCGTCGGTGAATCACTTGAGTCTCAAAGTCACAGCCTCATTTTCTCTAAAGTGGGGATAATCCTAATGCCTACCTTCTTGGGATTAAATGTAGGGATTAAATGCAATAGTGAATATAAAGTGCTTAGCGTAATGCCTAGCTCATAGTCATTGCTCAATAAATATTAGCAATTGCCATAATAATTATTAACAGTTCCCAGGGAAAAGTGGTGGTTGAAGACTAGGACTCCTCCAAGGATGCCTTGGGGTTACCAGGCTCAAGCTGTGTTGTCTTTTCCTGGGCCTAGTTGCCACTGGAAATTTTTTTAATGTTTATTTTTTTCTGATAATATGCTCATGATTTGTAGAAAATTTTAGAAAAAAAAAGTTTAAGTGAAATTTACACATGGATTAATTATTCAAAGATAACAACTGCTGGTATTTTAATATATTCCCCTCAAAATTTCTTTTTTGCACTTATGTATATAAAATCGTGTCCTAGTGTATCTGCAGTGCTAGATCCTACATCCTCCCTTCTGTGAATATCACTTCATGTCATTAAATGGTCTTCAAACATTTTTTTATCACAGTTTAATTCTATTTTGGGCAGATGTTCCATAGTGTATGTGCTCCCTATCTCTTGGACTCTTGTTTCCAATATTTCAATGTTGTAAATTATGCTGCTGTGAATGACCATGTGTATATATTCCCCAATACCTCTGACTATTCCTCCCTTAGAGAAGAATTCTCTCATAAAGAAGGGTAACGAGCAGGAACCCATTTAAGCCTCTTGACATGTACTTCCAAAAAGATTGCACCAGTTTCTCTCCCATTGGGAGTGGATGGGAGGATCTTCTCTCCTGAAACCCTCACCAACATCAAGTTATTTGCAAAGCTCTGACTATTTGGCACAAAAATTGTCATGTCTATAATACTTTGCTTTGATCGACCATGAGGTTGGGCATGTTTCCATGTTTGCTGAGTATGTTTACTGTTCACTGAGTATTTGTATGACTCCATGAATTGTAAGTTCATGGCTTTTGTCAGTTTTTCTATTCAGGAATTTGATTTGTGCCCTGTATTATTGTTAATAATGTACTCCAAATTCTTACATCTCCTAATAATGCATATCATATACATCAGAGAGTTTTCTGTAATAACGTATTTTTACTTCTAAAAACATATAGGACCAGAGCAGAGTATGAAGTGGTAAGATGGTAAGGTATTTGACAAATACAGCTACAAACAGCTTCTTTCGCCATTGTAGTTATATTAGGTGAAACTTGTCTTTTAAGAAAAATTATGGCAATACTAATAGAGAGCAATACTTCCATATTTTACATGCTTTTGAGAAGCTAAGGGGTTATCGTCAAATGTTAATAATAATATTTTTTTCTGTGTGATAAATCTATGTGATTTTTATTTTATTTTATTCCTTGTACTTTCCAAAATTTCTATCCTGAACACATATTACTTTTTATTATCTCTTTTATACTTAAACAATGAAAACAAACAAATCCAAAGACCTACTGATAATTAGAATAAGCCTATAATATTTTTATTCCATATGATTTAACAAAACTGAAGTTACATGTCAAATTAATTATTTGACAAATTACAAATGAGCTACTGAGGCCTATTGTCTTTTCAGTCTTTATAGAATCAGGTTTTGTAGTTGCTGGCATGCCCACGGAGGGGGTGTGATGTAGTCGGTGCCACCACAGGATTTTGTGTCAACTAGATCTGAGGTCAAATCCACATGGCCTCATATTGGTTGCATGACTCTGGATGCTAATGTTTTTGTGCCTCAATTTTGTGTCTTTAAAATGGGAACAATAATATCTTCCTAATAAGGTTGTTGTGAGAAATAAATGAAATAGAATATTTAACACAGCCATAGGCACACAGGAAGTGCTCAACAAATGGACATCATTATTATTAAGTTGAGCCGGTGCCACACCTACTTGAATGAATACATTGGATTGAGTGACAGCACTGAAAGCCAAGTCTATAGAGGTCTTATTTTACCCCTCTTGTGCCTTCACCCTGACTGAGCGAGTGATGTAATGGGACAAAGTTCAGTGTGGTCCCTCTTGCCCACCTAATCAAGTCTCTTGGAGGCCAAGGATGGAACGGATCCCTGTCCTCATAGGAGAGGCCCGTGTGGCTGTGGGCGCGCACTCCTCTCTCCCTATCCCCAAGTCTCTCCCTGGCGCGCCCTCTCCCTGTCTCTCTCTCACCCACCACACACTCACACGCTCTCCAATCTCAGCAAGTTGTTTTATGTAGGGGAAGAAAAATATCTTTTCCTTCTACTCTTCTTAAGTTCATTGGCTGGGGCTGCTGTAACAAAAGACAGAGAAATGCACACACATGTATTTAATATAAGTTTTACATCACACGGGAGCCTTCATTAGGAAATAAAGACCTAAAGAATTAGTTTAACCTGGATGTTTCTATGCTAGGTGTGAGGAAGAGTGGAAAGTTGAGGAGAAATAGGACAAAGGGAGTATGAACTAAGTGTAATCAATTGGGGAAACTTAGCAAGGCCTATTGGTTCAGATTCCTCTCGGCATCCCAGTATCTTTGGAGATAAGGCTGCTCCTTTTCTCTGGGTGCAGGGACGGCACCTCTCACATGAGGGTCTTGTGCCCTGCTTCAGGGGAAGGTCAGAAGGTCCTTCCTGCACATGCTGTTTCTCAAATTTCTTCAGCTTAAAATATTCGGTGTGCCCAGGTACCATATTTTGGGGTGCCGTGTCCTGAACCCCATCACATGCATGATGGAAGTTATACATTAATTGATTACTTTCAACTGATTTTCATTTTACACATGGTTGTACCCACAAATATGGTGGCAATCACTGAGAAGTTTAAGTGAAAGAAGGTGTTCCCTTTAAAGGCAAACATACTTTTAAGCACACTTTATGACTGGAATGAAGCATTAGAAAGCAGATGTTCTGCCAGGCCTGCTTGAATCAATACACAAACCAACTGTGCTTAAGGCAGAGCCCTGAGGTTGTACCCCGGAGGCTGATGCCCTTAAAGCAGCTCTCTCTCCCAAGTAGATGGGCAGGCCCTATTAATCTTAAACTAAAATGTTGCCTCTCAAACTGGCAAAGAATCACAACAACTTTAATGCTGGTGAGGGGAAACAGGCATTCGAATATTCTACCAGTGCGGTATAACGTGAGACTGTCATCTGAAGGGCAATTTGGCAGTACAAAGTTTGATCGTCAAGCCCGCTGTATATCATCAGTGAGGGTACTTCTAGATGCAAGTAACAGAAAACCTAAACAAAAACAACTCAGACAAGAAGGAAATTCATTATCTCACATAACAAGAAGCTCAGAGGTAAGGGAGATCCAGGTGTTGTTAATTAAGTGGGCCTCTGTGTTCATCAGGGTGCCACGTTCTTTCTGCCTTTCTGCTCTGCCATCCCCAACATGTTGGGGGTGTCCCCATGATTAATTCTTTATGGTCATAGTATAGCTGCAGCAGTTCCAACCATCACAGACTCATTTGACAATGTCCAAAGGCTGGAATGAAGAATGTCTCTTTCTTGTGTCCTTATTTAAGAGGAAGAAAATTTCCAGAAGCCCCTCTGTCTGCTCCACTCTAAAATATTCCTTCACGTGGTTTATCGACTAGAATCATGTCACATACCTATTCTAAACCCTGTCGTTGGCAAGGAGAATGAAATGACACAATTGGCTTGGGGCTGGGGAGAGACTTGGCTCCCTCTGAAGCACAGACCTTCTCAATATCTGAGTCAGATGTGAGTTCAATTAACAAGGAAGAAGTTGGTGAATTCTTATTGTCTGGGCCACAGATAGGCAGTGATTAGAGAGTTTTCCACAACACAGCACACGTAGAAAATTCTAATACAGTATTTGCATGGCACTCTGGGGTAAGTTAGAGGGGAATACGGAGATTCAGTATGGGGCTTGGTGAAAATAATCACTATTTTTTTCTTTATATTGTATAATTATGATAAGAAAACTAAAATACAAAGTATTAAGAAAGATATTAAACATTGAATTTGTATAAAACTTTCAAATAAAACCTTTTCAAGTTTTAAGATGAGAAACTTCAACTTGCTTCTATAGGTGTATATTTAATATTTTTCTATTTCGGGCTTTATGTTGGAATGGCTACACTCAACTCCTGATCCAGACTTTTCTTGAATGATGATCTCTTCAAATTCTTTACCGTCACCAGAGAAAAACTTGATTCCCAAAGTAGGTGATAAAAAAATTTAAAACTGTTTTTTACAACCAGTCAAACACTTTTTACAGTTGCAAATCTATTAAAAATTTTACTAGGTCTTCCGTTTCATTCACTGAAAAATATAACATTGAAATTGGGTTTCAAACTCATTTGAACTTTTTCATAGCAGGATTTTCAAAATAATGACAATGTTCTAATGCACATATGAAATGTTAGAGGAGGCATCATTACCTAGCCTAGAAGCTGCTACAAGGTACCTCAGGTGTGCACGGACAGAGGTGTCTGGTGTATACGAAGGAAACGGTTCCCAGGTGCACCCTTCCGGAGCCTCGTTCAGTCTCCATTTTGCCCCTCCGCTCAGAAACTGCACTTGGGACATGATCAACTCCAGCAGCTCCACGGGTCCTTGTCTACCAAGAGTGCAGTATGCTCTGCAGCCGCTTGCCTGCGGAGACAGAACAGTATCGTCGTCCCCAGACTAGCAGCAAGAGCATCATCTGGGAGGTGGTTAGAGATGCAAAGTCTAGGTCTGCAGCGCAGACTCTGGGGGTGGGCCCTGCGTTCTGTGCTGTAACAAGCCCTCTGGTGATCTTGCTGCACAGTCAGGTTTGAGGACGCGGTTCCCAGCACTGGAGACCGGTGTTGCTCATCATGTCATCTGTGGGGACTATGGGTGCCCCGTTAGTCCTCGCTCCAACTGTACACTGACAGGATTGGTATCTCGTGGTGCACTGTGACCCACCCAAGGCACGCGGGGCCTCTGCTCCACAGCAAGGGACTGTCTTCAGATCCACTTGCCTCTGCGAGTTTTGAATGAGATAGCTGGGGGCAGAAAGCAGGAGGCATGTTAGCAGCAGCCGGGGGAAGGAGGCTTAGGCAATCTCCAGATTGGATCAAGGACTGTGATTTGTTTCTGTGGCTGTGTAAGTCACATTTTCCTTCACCTTGTTTGAAGTTGTCCAAGATTGACAATGGTGACCAGCCTGCCATTGTCCCCATCACAACACCAGAGCACTTCCCATTTTACATAGACACACACACACACAGACACACACACACATACTCCATTAGCAGTTGACACACCCGGTCATCATTGGGCAGGAACTGCCTCACAAGGGTCTCACCTCCTATGGGCTTGTCCCTTTGTTCATGAGGACAGACAGGGGACCAACATGCTATGGGATTCGAACTCACTTCATTTGATCACAGGGTGCCTGGAAAGCAAGGTTGGATTTTCTGCTTGAGAGAGAAGGTCTAGCAGACACCTAACCACTTTCCTGATGTCCCTGAGTCCTCTGCTCAAATTCAGGACATTCTTTCAAGGGCAACACTTCCCGGTATTCAGCAAAAGGCACGCGAGAGCAGAGGGTGGCAATGGCCCTAAAGGTGGGCTCTGTCTCCACCCTCCCAGTGTGTTTTTTCTGACCCTTTGGAGGGCACTTACTCAGGATCAAGAGCTGAGAGGGTGTCCACGGGCGGAGTGGCTCCATTCTCAGCTTCATTCCTCACCGGCTGAACACAGCAGCGCTGTACCTTGATACCGTGGCACTCGCTGTGCCACAGCACTTGGCGCCTAAAAGGCATTTTCATATAGTGGCGCTGCGGACTCTCCCTAGGAGGGCAGCGTGAAGGAGAGTTTGGATCTCTGAGTGCAAGCAACTTGCCCAAGAGAATATATTTGATTTGTGGTAAAGCGGGGACACGAACACAAAGTATCTGGATCTAACACTGTCCTCTTCTTGCCTCAACACGAGACCTCTTTGTCACTGCGCCTTACTCATCCTCCGCAGGTCAGGGTCAATTTCCTTCCTACAGACCTCGATGGTAGAACTTTCTGAGACTTGCTTTGTCTAAGAAAACCAACCCCACGTTGTTAGACATACTCATGCTTGGGAAATTCTTTCTCATGTCAGACTAATATCCTTTCTTTGTAAGTCAGTCCATTTTTTCTTATGCTTTTCTGGTAAAAAGTGGAAGGGGTAACAATAACAATAACTAAATTCATTGAGACATCATTATGTTCGAGGCACACTTACATGCATGTTGTTATCTAATCTTCATCCCAACTTCATGAGACAAATACTGTTATAACGCCATTTTACAGATAAGGAAAACTGAGGCACAAGGTGTTAAGTAACCAATGTAACTGGCCCAACAGGAAGAAAACTGTGGCACAGGGTGTTAAATAACTGGCCCAAGATAAAATGGCTAATAAATGGTTAAGCAGGGATTTGAGCCCGGGTGGTTTGACTCCAGAATCTATGTGCCCACCTCCAGTGCCATGTTGACTTTAAGGAAAGAGATCCCAGATAGATTTCTTTTTGTATCTTAGTATAATTCCCTCGTTCTATCTCCAGATAAATCCAGCTGCTTTTGTATTATAGTTTCCCCCAAGTTTTACCAGTTAATCTCTCTTTTTTTCCCTGTTAGCTGCACTTCAGCAGTAAACTCGTTCGGGAGCCTGTTCTAACATTCCTTTGCTCCTGGGTCATTACTTCCACTGTGGCAAAACTGTTACACTGAATTTGTGTAGACCTTCCTCAGAAAGTGTTTCCAGAGATCCCTTACACAACAGCAGGAATCTCCAATCCTGTTCCCTCTACGCAACATGCGTCGACTCACAAGTTCACTCAGCCAACCATTACTCTTGAAGTTGCTATAAAATTTCCCAATGTAATCAGTACAACAGATTTTTTATTATTTTGAATAATTTTCAGGTTGATTTACATAGACTAATCAAAATAAAGTCAAACCAAAGTCGAAACCGTCAACTGAACCTGTTTTAAAAGCTTGTAATTCAGAAACGTTGCAAGGAATAGGATTAAGCCTAGGCTATAAAGCTAAGAAAAAGTGCTTTTATCATTACTCCTAAAAATCTGGAGCATTTCTGAGTATGAGATTGGGGAGCAGAGACAGGGATCCCCTTCAAACGACACCAGCTGTTCCCTTGGTCTGAAACTTCCTCCTTCTTTGTTCTGGGCCACCCCTGCCTATCCTCACAGTCAAATGTCCACTTAGAAATCTCCTCCTTTCTGGGGAGCCTTCCCTGACTCTCCCCCAGCCCCCAAACTGGGTTAGGTTTCCCCCTCCTGAACTCTCCCAGTATCTTGGACTTGCTCATTCTGCTGAACGGCCTGGCCTCCATCCTCCCTAGGTGGCAGGTCCTTGTGGGCCATGACCTTGCCTTGCCCTTCGGTGGTTCCTAGTGCTACCTAATAAAGTGACTGCTTCATAGATGCTCAATAAATATTTAGTAAGTGAATGAATGCGATCCTGTTAGTGCAGACACTTTTTGTTTGTTTGTTTACTTTTTCATCTCTATAAAAGAGGTGACCTGACTTTCCTAATTACCTTGGTGAACGTAATTACAGACTTTTCTCCCTGACTTCTCTCCTTTCATTAGGTGGGTAGTGAAAAATCACAAAGTACTTGAAAAAAATGAACTGGTTCAGAACATCCCTCCCAATTACTCACAGCTCCCGAGGATTCTACAAGGCGATTTTTATGATACTCTCTTTTCCTCAGTGATGTTTCCAGAGCCTGCTGGCCCAGAAAGAACGTCTAAGAAGGAAAAAAAGAGGTGTGCTTTAGGGGCTGGTTTTTCAACCCAGGTTCCTGGCCAGGCCTTTTTCCTCTGCAAGTTTCCCAGAGATCAAGCCGGTGGCTGCTTCCTGCCCCCTGCTGAGCTGGACCTGGGAGGTGATGGTTTTACTGTTCTTCAGAAAGCATGCAGATTCCGAGCTGCAAGTTCAGTAGCTTGAGGCCTCCCTTAAATTGACAGGGCTGGAGCCACACATTCCACAAGCGGTTGGAAACGTCTCAGCCTTTGGTTCCTTATTATGAGAATGTTATTGTGACTCTGGGCTAGACAATGAATATAGCAGTGGTTTTGATGTCTTTTGTTTCAAGCAGCCCATAAAAAAGCAGCCTGGCACCCCACCCCACCCCTACTCCCTGTCCGCAGTTAGTTTGGGCAGATGGACCCTCTGCTATGACAGCCTTTAACTTCCGCTCTCACCTGCCCTCATTTAGTCACACACAACGGGAAATCTTGCCTATCGCGTTTCATTTCATAGCGGCCTCTAGCACCCTCAAGATGCCCATCCCACCCTCGCTTCAAGACTCTGCCTCAGGAAGCTAAAGTGCCTTGTCCCCATTTGGTGATTCTTAGAACCGTACATAGTTCACTCTAGTTCACTCGCCTGCTACTGTCTTCCCTCCATTAAGTAACTGCGACTGAATTTCGTGATAGCTTTTTCTCTTTTTGCCTCTGAGGTGATTTTAGGGTATATGTGGCAATCTAAATCTCCGGCCAGTTGACAGGCAAGAGCTGGGTACCAGAGGCCCAGCGCTTGATGGGGTATTTGATTCTTTTTCATTCTGATTAAGCCTCTGGGGACTCGTAGTCCAAACATGAAGGACAAATGGATTTTAAATTAGTTTTTAGGATCCCAAAACTCTGGCTGCAAGTACAAAGAGGTTAATGGTCTTGTAGGCATTTTTACTTGCGTCTCAGTTGTACAGCTTTGGATCCTTATGTGGGCCAGGGATGTTAGAGAATGAAACCCAGGAATAGTAGAAATAGTGTCAGGAAAGATGGATAACCCGCCGAAAGACAGCAAGGGCCATTTCGACTTCTCTCAGCCAGGGTAAGCTTGCCATCAGGAGCATGGGGCACACCCGTGAAAGTCCCCATCTCTGCCAATGACAGGGCCTGGGGGTACGTGCATAAGGGTGGGCGTCAAACTCCCTTCCTCCCTGACAGGTACCACCCAGAAGGCATGGCCCTGTTGGTTTTTGTTTCTTTAAATTTTCTGCACAGTGGACATTTATTAAATGAAGAAAAAATCCTTTTGCAGGTCTTTGTGTAGTATGTAATTATTCATTCATTATCCAAAATATTGGTGGAAAGTCAGATATAAACCAACACATACCAATAGCTAAGCATAAGGGATGTATGGTTTCCTCAACCAGTACCAAAGAAAGCAATAAAATGCCAGATATTTGATTAAGAGGAGATAAGTTACTGCAGCAGAAGTTGTAATGGTCTTCGGCTCTGTATGTCATCGTCAGTCTTTCGGCTCAAATGAAGGTTTGGACACACCACTACCAGAAGTATTTTCTCATTCAAAAATGGAAAGCGAAATTCCAAGTGCCGGATGAAATCTACTGCAACAATATAAAATGCAATAGCTCCATTTACTATGACAGAGATTGTCAGAGACCTGTTGCTGTGTTTAATGGCAGTGTGTTCTAATGGCAATGTGTTTTATTTCTCTAGTGGAAAAAAAGATTGTACCCCACTGACCTAAAATAGCCCCCACTGCGCACATTTCACACCTCTGCACAAGGCATTTGGGGATTTGTGTGGGAAGAACCCATTTGCTCGGGTTGAAGGAGACTTGATTTGGAAAGAGGGGAGGGTGCAGCAGGAGGCACTTCCACCCAACTAAGGCCACAGGTGGCTGGTGTCCCTCTGCCACCTTCCTTGGGCATGAGGGTGGCAGTGTGCATGAGGTTGCTGTTAAATCGGTGGAAGTAAGGAAAAAAGTAAAGCACAGGAAATCAAAGAGTGAGATTTTTCCTGGGTGGAAAAGTCTTACCGCCAAGTAGGGAACCTGTGTCTAGGCTCCAGGGGATGAGGTGCCTAGACGTGGCAGGAGGCGGGGAGAGAAATGGGATGGGTCCTTCAGCCCAAACACTGCAAACTGTGTCGATGTTGTGTTAGGAAAGCAATGTCTCTGAGTGGTGCGGACAGGCCGGTGATACTCAAGTGAGCTGGGAGGGGCCCCTGTCTGGGGACATGGTGATATGGGGTCTGCTGCCCCACTGCCCCTGCTATGCACATCACACCCGGGTCAGGGTTGTGCAGGTTGTTCAGCTTGGTCCACTCTGCACCATATCAGCAGGCGTGTGGCCAGGTCGCAGGTTTATCAATGGCCAAAGTGGTGGGAGAGGAAGACAGCGTCCTTCCCATTGATCCTTTTTGTTTATTGTACTCCTTCGGCCATGTCTATGCTCAATCACATGATCAAGATCCTGCTGTTCCATCCTGGGCAATTTACTCAGCTTCTCTGAGCCCGACCCTGCTCCCCTCTGAGGAGGGGAGATGAATGCTTAGCACAGACTGAGCCTGACAGCAGGGGTCCTGAGACTGCATCCTCACAACGTGATTTCTTATTCTTGTGTCTCTTCCCAGGCACTACCTACTCCTCCAGACTCTGAATTCCTCATTAAATTGGGCATATGCATCTAATTTAAAAGGTGATCAACCGAAAAGTAATGGTGTGGATTAGGGAGCCAGGCCCACCTACAGCCCCCCACGGTCATCAGTGTCTTCACATTGGAAAATAAGCCATTTGGTCCCTTTCAGCAGAAGGAAAAAAAATGCACTAAACTTTGTGACTGAGAACATTTATGATCCATCTGACCCCAAATCTCAAAACCCATTGAAAATGACATCTAAATCTCACAGCACCCTGAGATTCTGCCAACACCAGTGAGGAATATAGCTAAGAGATTGTGTTACATCTTTGACCTGAGCTTTTTTTTTTTCCCTTTTAAATATGCTCTTGATAAATGATTTCCCATTTACTTTCTTCCTTTCTCTATTGCCTGTAACCTTGAAACTTGATTTGCTATCCACCAAGCAAACTGATTTGCAACTTGACTGGATGGGACGGAAGAGGGGGGACTTGCAGGCTTAAAACAACCCTGCCTTCCCTACCACGGGGGCCATCGGGAGTGGCGCTCACTGTGGGGCCTTGCTGGGTGCTACTCAAGGTAAGGGTGCTATGGATGGCCCCCTCAGTCCCTGATTGCGTGAATTATCCTAGTGTACTTTGCACAGCAAATTTCTGATGCAAAAAAGGTGGTGTTTGCTCTGCAGAGCTATGGTAACACTCGCACAAAGTTTGGTCACAAAGTCACAAAAAAACCCCAAACAAACCTCTCTGTGCCTCCGTTTCCTCACATATGTAAAGATATAACCATCTTCACTCTATCAGCAGGGTGTTTCAGCAGCAAGTAACAGAAAACCCAAGTCAAACTGGCTTCAGCAGTAAGAATATTTACTGACTCCCAGAACAGGCAGAGCAGCGGCAGGGTGGAGTGAGCCCCATGGCTCCAGCTTCCTCTCCCAGCACTTCCTGGCCTCCTTCTCACATCGACTGCATCCTTGGGCTGATAGAGAAGTGGAGGCAGCAATTTGCAAACTGATATGGGGCTAGACTTTCAAAGATTTTGTTTAAGTTCATGTTCATCCTAACAGGAGATTTTTGACCCCCAAGGGTTCCAGTCTTTATTGGTGAGATTTAGTGTCCAGCAGTCACTGGCATGTATCTGGGAGGCTGGGTATACTTCCAATATCTGTCAGTATGGCTGGCATAGGAACGTAGGGCCAACCTTGCTTCCCTTGACATTCTGGAATGTGTCCACACCAGGCATAGGAGCTGAAATGGCTGTGTCTTCTGTGAGGTAACCAATATCATCAGGGGGGACAGGTTCAATTAACAGCCAGAGCTGAAGAGGCACCTTGAAGCTGAAATTTGAAAACTTGTCCAGAGACGAGACTGGACACGACTTGTCCAGTTGTGTCCCCTTGGATTCCCTTAGAGGGAAGGATACAGAGCCCAGCCGGTGCTCACTCCTGTTGGTGGTCTTCTTCCTGAAGCCTACAGCAGTGGTTCTCAAACTTGAGCACATGGGGATGCGTTTGAGGCTTCTCAAAGTACAGATTGCCAGGCCACACCTCAGGAGTTTCTGATCCAGCAGTTCTGGGTAGGGCTTGATTGCATTGCTAACGAGTTTCCAGGTGATGGAGATGCTCCTGGTCCAGGGACCAGAATTTGAGAACCACCAACCTAGAGGATGAATGATGGAGTGTGCTTTGCAGCAGAGAGAAAACAGCAGTAACCCAGACTCCGTTGGCTTCCTCCTTACTCCGGCTTAGTTTATGGTCCCCCTCATCATTGAAGTGTCCTTGGTCATTCATCTATGGGGGAACCCCATTTTTTCCCTATGGGCTGTAGCTCCCTGTGGGAGAAGAGTGGGGGTTTATAGTTTGTCAACTTCGAGGAGCCAAAGGTTTTGTCCCTGTGGCTGTTTAGCATGTAGAAGAGAAAATGCAAGCTCCCGGGGGTGCTGCCCTCTTTGTTCAGGACAGCCAACACTGGAATCACAGGGAGGTCCCAAACTGAAACCCTATGCAGGGCCCAGTCCACAGTGGCTCTGGAAAACTTGTAACTAATGGGCACTTGTCAATCTAACAGGACTTCCTACTGGCATGAATGCCTTGGGTAAAATGCTCATTAAACTGTCAGCCAGCAGAGAGGTGTCACTCCCAGGCAGAGAGTCACAGCATCCTGGGGTGTGGAGAGGCCTCCCCAGGCCACCAAAGTCCTCTTCTCCCCCAGTCACTCACCACCCACCCCAGACTCAAATCCTCTTCTTTTCAAAGCTCTTCAGAGAATTTTACAACTCTCCTCCAACCCCATCAGGAAATTATCCTTTTTCTTCAATCCAAAATAAATGTTTGTTTTAAATCTACTATTTCCTCTTATTGGAGAAAATCTCTTCTGTAAAAATTGAGAATGGCCAGCCACTGTCCATAGTAGAATAGTTCTTCATATATTTAAAGTCCCTTATGAAATCACTCCTTAGTCTTTATGTTTCTTTTAATTTCAACATTAAAAAAATTAACATTTAGTATTACTCAAATAACATTTACACACAGTAAGAAAAATTACAAAGCACATAATGGTATACAATGAAAAATGAATCACTTTCCCATCTCAGGCCCCTGGGCTGCTTTCCAAGAATTAACCCCCAACAATAGTTTTATGTAAACCTTTCACTTTTTTTTTTACTTAATGACCCATTTTGGGGTCTCTTCATATCAGCACATATACTTCTTTATAAGGACACAGCATAAATTATTTAATTAGTTCTCTATGGTCTTGACTGTTTTCAGTTTTGTACTTTGGACAGTGTTGTAGAAACATATTTGATTATTTTGGCAAATATAAGATTTCCTAGAAGTGAAGCTTCTGGGCCAAAGTTTTCTGTATTTTTAATTTTGGCAAATTGCATTCTAGAGGCTGCACCAATTTTCATTCCCTTCAACAACGTTCAATAGTGTCAATGATTCCCTGTATGCTCACCTATACAGTGTGTTGAAAAGTGTTTAAATTTATGCCTCATAGGCAAAAACAATGCTATTGCAGACCTATGATTCACATCTCTCTTCTTATGAGTGTGGTCAAGCACCTTTTCATATGTGTAAGTACCATTTGTATTTCTTTGAAGTCTGTTTATATACTTTTACCCATTTTTCTATTGGTTGTGGAAATTTTTCCTATAGTTTTGTAGGCTATTTTTATATATCAGGAATTAGTTTTATTTGTTGTACATGTTGTATATTCTGTTGTAAGAATTTTAAGTATTTTTCCCCATTTTGTCATTTCTTTTGATTCAGTTTAAAACGTTTTATGGGTTAGGCACAGTGGCTCATGCTTGTAATCCTAGTACTTCAGGAGGCTGAGGCAGGAGGATTGCTGGAGCCCAAGAGTTTGAGGTTGGAGTAAGCTATGATGATGCCACTGCACTCTAGCCCTGGTGACAAAGCAAGATCTTGTCTCGAAAATATATAAATAAATAAATAAAGTGTTTTATGCCATGGAGCAATTTTTAATTTTTATGAAGTTAAACATAATCATGCTTTTTTTTAGTGACTTCTGGGTTTTATGTCAAAGGGCTTCCCCAATCCAAGATTATTAAAAATAAAAAATAAAAAATGTTCTTCCTGTTTTCTCTAGTACTTTTGTGATTTACAGTTTCATGGCTCCTTTTTAATATTTAGTTTGGTGGAAGGAGAGAGGTACTGATACAACTTTATTTTGACAATGGCTCCCTGTTTGTCCCAACACTGCTTACTGAATAATTCATTTTTTCTTTATGGATATGCAATGTCACTGTGATAATAAACTAAATTCTCATTTGAACTTGAGCGTATTATTCGTGGAATCTGTATTCATTCCATTGATCAGTTTATTCATTTGCCAGCATCTCATTATAAGAAATAGCATAACTTTATAATGCATTTTAATATCTGGTAGGACTAGTATCATCCATTACTCTTATCTTTCAGAATTTTCTAGATATACTTGCACGTTTACTTTTTCATAGAAACTTGAAAATCAGTCTGGAATTGAAAATGACCATATTGGTATTTCTATTGAGACCACATTCATTTTTTTTTAAGCCAAACTTTGTCAACTAAGAGACTGCATTAAATTTATAAATTAATTTATGGAGAATGGACTTTTTATGATTATTAAGTCTTTCTATCCCATAATAAAGTTGGCATTTCCATTTCTTCAGGTTTTCTTTTGTGTCTTTTAATAGCATTTTAAAGTTTTCTTCATATACACTTTAACATTTCTTGTTAAATTCATAGATAGTTTTTAGTTTCTTGTCATAAATGAGTGTTTTCTTCATTTTGTTTTTAACATCTGTATATTTTTGTATCTTACTTTCATATCCATTAATTTTCTGAATTCTTTTACCATGTATAATACTTTTTTAATTGATTATCTTTTTGTATAGTCTGCAAATAATTTTTCCCATGCTCTCTCCATGTTTTCACTTATTTATATATCCTGTTCTATTGTAATGGTTAGTACATCCAAAATATTGTCAAATAATAGTGGGGATAGTGAATATCCTGGTCTTGTTCCTGATTTGAATAGAAAGACTTCTAGGATTTCTCTATTCAGTATGATTCAGGCTTTGGTTAATGATTATGTTATTTTATTGCGTTAATATGTTATGAAAGCATCCATCAATAATATTTTGTTAAAAGTTATATAAATATTTAAAAATGAATGTCAGATAATTAAGTGCCTTTTCAGCATGTATGGAAGTGATCATGATTTTTTTCCTTTCATCTATTAATATGGTAAACTATAGTAATAGCTTTTTTCAATATTGAAAAATAAATAGCTAATATTGGTTTTGTGTTTGCTTTGTGCCAAGCACTGTTCTAAACACTTTACATGTGTTAATTCATTAAATCCTCTCAATACGCTATAATTAACCCTATTTTACAAAGAAGAAAACTGAAGCACAGAGAAGTTAAATAATTATGTGTCCAAGGTCCTATGTCTGGTGAATACCAGAGCTGGGATTTGAACACAGGCAGTTTGGCTCTGGAATCTATGCTCTTATCAGTTACATTCAGCAGCCATCTTTGATTTCTGATCAGGAGGTAGCATTCTCTTAATGTGCTGCTAGATTCTGTCTGCTAACAGTTTATTTAATTGTTTTGCCTTGATATTAATAGATAACTTTGGACTATAGTTTTTCTTTTTGTATGTGTGTATTATCTCTGTCAAGTTTTGGAAATGATATCTTGCTTAGCTTCAAAAACTAATTTGAAAGTTTTTGTTCTTTTACTATAGCCTGGAACAGTTTAAGTAGTCCTGGAATTATCTTTTATGTAAAGATTTGGTAGCAGACATTCTTTGCACCTATGAAAGCATCTGATTCTGTTGCTTTTTGATAATGTATGAGTTGGATTTTTGATAATGTATGCTATTTTTCTCTGATAATTGGTCATTTAGATTTTCTATAACTTCTATGGTTAGCTTTAATAATTTATGTTTTTCTAGAAAACCAACCATTTCATCCAGGTTTTCAGCTTTCTTTTAGTAGAGCTGAGCAAAGAAGTATCTCAAAATTCTTTTAATTTTGTGTATATCTATTATAATATATAAAAAAAGTTCCCAATGTACTATTTTCATTTTGTATTAATGCATGTTCATTTTTTTTTCTTAATTATGTTAGCCAGCAGTTTTATTGTTTTGTTCTGTTTTCAGAGAACAAGCTTGTGGATTTATTTGTTGGCTCTCCATTTTATTATACCATTTTCCTCTTTATCGGTGGTTACTTCCCCTACCCATTTCTAATTTTGTATATTTTGTTCCATTTTTTCACTTGACTAGGTTGGCTAATGGTTTGTTATCTATTTTATTGTTTTCTTTGTTTATTTTTCCCAAGTACCATCTTTTGGGTATAGTTATTAGTTCCATTTTTTAAAAATTAATTCCTTTTGCCTTATTTAGATATATTTTATTATTATTTCTATAACTTGCCTGATTGCTTATATTAATTAGTTTCATTCTTTTCTGTTTAGTAATGATAATTAGTAGAACTATGCTATAAGAGGCAACATCCTAAAGATTGTGATACATAGTTCTTGCTATAAATATTTTCTAGACACTGTATTTTATTTATTTATTTATTTTTGAGATAGCGTCTAGCTCTGTCACCTGGGCTAGAGTGCTGTGGTGACAGCCTACTTCACAGGAACCTCCAACTACTGGGCTCAAGTGATTCCCCTGCCTTAGCCTGCCTCCCGAGTAGCTGGAATTACAGGTACATGCTACCACGCTTGGCTAATTTTTCTATTTTTTAGTTTTCTGGTTAATTTTTTCTATTTTTAGTGGAGACAGGGTCTTGCTCTTGCTCAGGCTGGTCTCAAACTCCTGAGCTCAAGTGATCCTCTTGTCTCAGCCTCCTAGAGTGCTAGGATTATAGGCGTGAGCTACCGTGCCCAGCCAAGACACTGTATTTTAAATTTTGTTTTATTTTTTTATTTTTTTATTTTTTATTTATTTATTTTTTTTGAGACAGAGTCTCACTGTGTTGCCCGGGCTAGAGTGAGTGCCGTGGCATCAGCCTAGCTCACAGCAACCTCAAACTCCTGGGCTCAAGCGATCCTCCTGCCTCAGCCTCCCGAATAGCTGGGACTACAGGCATGAGCCACCATGCCCGGCTAATTTTTTCTATATAGTTTTAGTTGTCCAATTAATTTCTTTCTAATTTTAGTAGAGACGGGGTCTCGCTCTTGCTCAGGCTGATTTCGAACACCTGAGCTCAAACAATCCACCCGCCTCGGCCTCCCAGAGAGCTAGGATTACAGGCGTGAGCCACCGCGCCCGGCCTAAATTTTGTTTTAATTTCCTCTATGGACCAAGAGTTAAGAGAGAGCCTCTCAATTTCCAGGTGGTTAAGATTTTTTTGTCTTTGATTAAAAAATTAATTTCTAGTTTAAATGCATTGAAACCAGAGATTGTGATATGTAATATTTCTATTTTTTGAAATATATTGAGATTTTCCTTTGTGGTCCAACCTTTATAAATATGGTTATTTTATCAATATTTCTAGGACAATTAAATAATAGGCATATTCTTTATATTCAGGGCGTAGAGGTATAGCTATATACAGATATAGATAACTACAGATATGTACACAAGTGTGTGCCCACACACTCCACCATATTAACTATGGGATTTAGATTTTACTTATTTTTTGTCTACTCGATTTGTCATGGAATGAAAAAAGTGATTTAAATTTTCTCTCTGTATTTACTGCAGTTTTTCTTTTATGCATTTTGAAGTAATGCTATTTGCTGCATGAAAATTCACTAAATTGTGTGTTTATCATTGCAAAGTATTTGTCTTTGTTTTGCATAGCGTTTTTTTTTATTTTGAATTTAACTTTGGCTGGTATTAATATCATGAGCCTTTCTATTTTTTGCTTGCACTTAATTTCCACATCTTTGCACTTCCTTTTACTTGCAATCTTTCCAAGTAATTTTGTTAAAGATGCATTTCTTGAATGTGTTATATGGCTGCATTTTAATTTTTAACATCGACTTGCGAGTATTTTTCTTTTAAATAGGAGAGTTTTCTCATTTACATGTACTGATTAACTATTGTTTATCTTAGTTCTAGCATATTATTTTATAATTTATTATTTTACTCTCCCTTTTTATCTTTTGCTGTAAAGATATAGCTTAGGTTTTCTTGCTCTATGCTCTGTGCTGAGTGAATGTACTTAGCTTCTACTAATTTTTAAGGTTGACATTATGTTTTTTGTTATTCTCATGATATGCCAGTAACTTTTAATAATATATTGAACTCTTCTTGATTTGTCACTTTCAAACAATATACTTTAACCCCCTGCTATGGAAAATGAGGCAGATTAACAAGACTTCCTCTTGCTCCCCACACCTTGTTGCTCGAGTATCATCCCTCTCACCTCTGTTATCCTCCATCCCTACCACTGGTTCAGTTCTCTGTGGCACTGATCACAATGTGTAAGGATGCTATTCATTTGTTCACTTGTTTGTTCTTTAACTCCCCTGCTGGATACTAAAAGACTTGAGGCCTAGGCCTTTTTATGCTTTTGTGTGAGCAGGAAGAAGTGACACAATGACAGAGTAAGAGTGAGCTTATAAGGGACTTTTGAGATCATGTCATTCTAGCTCTCACTTTACAAGTGAAGAAACCAACCTCCAGGGGGTAGAGACACTGGCCCTACTTCACAGAGCTGGTGAATGACATCACAGAGCTAACCAACTTAGAGCAGTTCCACCCAAGCTTGTTCCATAGCTCCAGGCTCCCTCCAAGTGCTTACATCTTAGTACCAAGGGAGGCTCCACACTTACATAGAACCAACGTGGACAGTATTTTTTTAGTAATTTTGATTGCTGTCACTCAGTACCTTTTAAATGACACGATATTTCAAAATAGCTCCATCATAATGTACAATTTAAAAGAATCATTGTTTCATATGTCCACACTAATCTTGTAACTCTTTACAGATATATTCTGAGTCTCTTGATATTTCTTGATGGAGGAAGCCGGAGAGGAAGAACAGCCCCGTTGTAAGTTGGGAACCAAGATTCTAATAAGTGACACACTCGAAGTCACTTAGAATGGCAAGAATTGATTCCAGAAAAGAATCTCTGTTTCCTGGCAACCAGCTCAGTACTCCCGGAAGGGCACTTTGTAGGAAAGTTCAATCAATGGAAGGGTCAAATGTTTTCTTTTTCAAACATCCATTTTGCATGTAATGGTTGCTCTGTGCAGACATTGCGGGGTGTTCTGTTCATGAGATCTAGGGTCCTTCGGTGCAAATGCATGTGCCGTGGGTAAGAAATTACTTCAACTGAGTTTATTGGCATTTCTTAGCACATATGACTTCAAAGAAAATTATTACAGGTAAGAGCTCTGTCTGGTAAAAAACCACTGTATAGATTACACAGTGATACATATAGGGTCAGAGAGACATCCAAGAAAAGCTCAAGATACATCTTGCCAGTTCCAAAGACCAGCCTTCACAATGGGTTGGTAAATCTTTTTCCTGACCCCAAAGCCACCTGCTTGGACCTGATAATCATCCAGTCTGACTGAATTCCCACCAGTGGAAATGTGTAGGGTAGAGAAAGGGTGCGGGGTTCAGACAGAACTCTTGGTTTGACCCTGGGCTTCTGCATGGCCTTGAGAAAGGTCCTTAACATGGCCAAGCCTTGATGCCTTTAGATGTCAACAGAGGGTAATAATACTATTTTAGAAGGTTGTTGTGATCCTTTAGTAGGAATATATGCAGGAATCTGCTGCTTGGTATGTACATAAGTCCCCGCCTGACCACAACACATAAGTTGTCAAAGATTGGCCTGGAGGTCTGGACCAAATTGAAAACAGTACTAGCCAATGCTATATCATCATCTGTGCTCAAGTAGAAACTCAGGTCAGTTTCTCTGTCAGCTCTCAAAACTCCGTATTAAGTACATATAATAACTCCTTAGGACTTGGATACATGGGTTTCCAGTTAACAGAAGAAAAACTGGAGTCATCAAGAAGTAAGGTGAAAAAACCTCAAGCTATCCAAGCCACTAGTCAGCTCTATGGATAAGCAGCTGTCACGAGGAGCACTGTGGTACCCTGGGGCCCAGCTGTGAGGTAAGAAGGGTGCCACAGATCTCTGGAGGCTTGGTGCTCTGGAGGGCTCTCTGTTTCTGACTTATATGAGACATTTCCTTGAATTTCCAGTTGTCATACTGCAGACATTCACTCCCCTATTCATAATCATTATTACCTCCTGTGCTAGCAATAATGCGTTAGAGGGAGTAGGGCAGTCTTTTGTAAGACAGGCCGATGAGGAGCAACCCCAAATAGAAACAGTGGGTTGCCATTTCTTAGTCAACAAGTATGTTATTGGGCACTTACAGTGTGCCGGACTGTGTGAGTGCGAGGTGGTAGGGATGCCATTGGCGAGTCAGACCCAACCCGCGCAGTGGGAGAGCTGCAAATAACTGGAAAAGACTCTGTGGCACCAACCTTGGCCAAGTTAACCTGGGCCTCAGTTTCCTGATGTATAAAACAAGGAGAACTGCGCCAGGTGATTCCTCAAGGTCCATTTTAATTCTCTGATTCATGTTTATAAGAAACTTTACCCTGAGTTCCTAAAAGAAATAACTAAAGGATAGAGGGGCATAATAAGAAACATTTAAAATGATTTTACAACATCTTAATTTCCTCTGTAAAAGGTTTAGACTGAGCTAATAATGATGGCTTCATCCAAGAAGCCAGTTTTAGCTCAGCATTTAGAAGTCATTGCGATAGAGTCCCCAGAGCCTCAGCTGTTCTTTCTTTTTTGTCCCTTCTGCTCCTTCTGGCCTGCTGCTGCCCAGAATTTTCCATGTGGATGTTTTTCCTTCTCTTGCTGCCTGCTGGTTGCCCCATATTGTTTACTGCCTGTGTTAATTCACTTTTATTTGACCCTTAGCATCATCCATCAAATTCTCGCGTGTCCATTAGCATATCATTGTTTTAGTAGGGGCTCTGCAGCTTCCATCCATCTCTGCCCCAGATTCCTATATTTCTGCTGTTTCTCCCTCCTCCTCATCTGGCTCTGGCCAGAAAGGGGTGATATTAGCATTTAGAGGTCTTCCCCATCCATCCCCACTTTTCTCCCCAAAATCTCATCTTTCAATACTGAACAAAGTGATAATGCAATAGACATTGTTGTGCTATAATAACAAAACTGGGACTTTACTTGTTAAAGAAATGGAGTTTCAAGTCATAACAAATTGGAATTTTTCTCTTGAAAACTTATTACATTCAATTAAGTCGTATGTAAGCTAGGCTCACAGTCTAGGATTTGTATTGTTGTAATTAGCAGATGAAATAAAGATGATAAAACATGCTGAAGAGGGAAATGCAACCTGAGAATATGTTAGAAGTGTTCATTCTAAACATTTCAATGTTTTTTTGCCCCATCAGCCTCTTTGTAATTAAAAGCACAAGCTAAATGAATCTAAAGAATAAGATAAAAGTTGAGGATATTTTAAAAGACCCGATTTGAGGTAATTATTAGTCATTCCGAGGTTTGCCCGAAGCCTTCTGATCCATTTGTTCATCTTTCCATTCAACAGCAGGGTACTGGTAAGGGATATAAAAATAAGAAAACAAGTAAACACATAAACGAACACATTAATTTCAAAGTGTGGTAAGTGCTATGAAGAATGGTGGCATGGGGGGGATGGTGGGAATGACAGGGGCATGTCAGGGTACTAATAGTGTCTGAGGAGGTGACATTGGGGAGAAAATCCAGTGGGGAGGAGGAGCTGGTCATGCAGATATCCAACAAAGAGTGTTCTGAGGAGGAAATATTAATGTTCCTTAAGGGGAAAAAGAACTTTTAACCCAGATGCATGTTTTCTGAGAGGGCTTTAAGAAGATGAGAGAAATGACCCATCAGAAGACAGTTCCATAAACCAAGCTCTAGCTGAGGGAATATCAGTCCTTACAGCCGGAGGTGTCTCTGATGTCCTCTCCTCCTCGCTTGCCCTACTCAGCTGTGCTGACCTCCTTGCTCTTCCTGGAACATTCTAGGCATGCTCACACCTCAGGGCCATTGTATGTACTCTTCCTTTGTCTGGAACGCTCTTCTCCCAAAGAGTCTCATATCTTTGCCCTCTCCCTTCCTTTGGGTCTTTGGTTAAACATCATCTTTTCACTGAGCCCTTCCATTCAAATGTAACACCTTGCCCATTTGGGCTTTATTTTCTCCTAGTAAAACTCATCATCACTTTACATGATACATATTTTAGTCATTATTCTGTTCAGTGTCCATCCCTCTCTCCTCTAGAATGTAAGCTCCATGAGGGTAGGGAATTCTTATTTTTGTTTAGTGCTTTATCTGTGGGGTGTAGAAGAATGCCTAGCACATAGTAGGTGTTCTCTTTCTATCTGTTGAGTCAATGAATGAATAAATGAATGGTCATATTTGCAGGACTAAGTCCCTAGTATTATAAAAGGAAATTATTATACTTTAGGCTAAATATGGTAAATGGAACATGCGTGTTTATCTCTGTTCCCTCCAGAAACCCCTCTAAAAGGATATAAAAGGCATAAACTCACAAGGACTATGAGAACAAGAGTGGAGATAGCAGCAGACAAGAGATTTCAACAGAATTTTGATGGTTGATAGTCTTAACTATTTGACCAAGCTGGGAAAAGCTGAGATAGGTCCACAAGGGAGAAGCCAATTGGAAACAAGCTGTTTGTGCCACAGATCCCTAGAAAGGCTTAGGATTTGGAGGCGTCTAGTAGCTCCCATGCACCTTTCTCAGGAAGCTACTAGAGGATGTACTCCACCACAACAGAGGCGGAATCAAGAAAGAAAAAGACCTAGGACTGGGGAGACAGGGATCCAATACAGGAGAGATGTAAAGGAAATTTCAAGGATGAGAGTGAAGGGAAGCGCCAGCCTGACAGATGGTTAACAGGCCTAGGGAGCGAGCAGTCCAGATGGTAGCAGGGGGACAAAAGACTACAAGGCTGATGTCTTAAAGAAGTAGAAGCAGCAGCAGGTGATAGACAACCTCGTGTATTTGAACATACTGAGAAGACATTTTATAGCTCTGTCAGAGGAGGATTTAGTTAGTTCAATTAGCTATACACATGAGAAAACACAGCAATTATTATCTCCAGGGAAAAGAAAAAGCTATGCAAAAAAGGAAATGGAATTATAGTCTACAGCTATGGCTTCACTGTGAATAATATTTATTTACTCATCATAACACTATATTGGGAGGTTGAGGGGGAAGGCAAGCATTTGATGTGTGTGGGGAGATGACAGTACAAGAAAATAAAACCAGTATCTTCCATAGTTGGGCATCAATAGACACTATCTAAAACTGAAAAATAAAAAAAAGCAATAGAAACATATTATTCGGAACTATGCAGGTAAAAACAAAAAGAAATGGCTAAAAATTGAAAGTGGCGGCTTTTGGCAAGCCAGATTTAGGGTAGGGAAGAGTATGGCAGGGACTGTAGTCTTTCACTATAAGCCCTGCAAGCCTTGACTTTCTAAGCTATATGCATGTTATTTTGATATAAATAAAAAAATGAAATTAACAAGAGGAATTTATGTTTTTGTTATTCACCTCAAGAGAAAGATATTGAATATGTGTTCATCTTTTAATCCCCATACATAGAAGATATTTGATAAACGATGAATGAATGAATGAATAAGAGCTGTCACGAACTTATTTAGAGTTCAGAACATATCGCAGGCAGAGGGAGGAATGATGAGAAATTCTGCATCAGAAAACGATTTAAGGAAGCCCAAAAAAGACATGCAATTGTGTACCCCACTGCAGTGGAGCCCTTGGGTTTCTGCTCAGTTTAACCTATTATACAGTGTAAGGCTGGCGAAAATTGCTCATTTCCATAGAGCTGACTCCGCAGATTTAAAAAGTCCTGAATGGGAAATAAATATGTTGCTCTTAATAAATGTCTAGTTAAGGTATAGTTAATATAGTTAAATTGGAAGAGTATAAATGATATATTTTAATAGCATTCAAAGCACATTTCACGATTGAGATAAATGCAAACTTTTAAAAAATTCTAACACCCTCTAAACACATCACCTTATCATAGTAAATGATAAATTACTAAAGAAAAATGTTATTCTGCAATGTTTTGAAGATTAAGTAGAGTATGAGTGAAATTAACATTGTGTGTAAGTGAAGCTGCGACTATATCATGTCAGGGTGGTAATAAAATTGCAAAGGGGAGAGAATTAGAGTTTTATGCCACAGAAATGGAAGTAGTTTTCATTTTAATTGTTTTTCTTTAAATGGATTGTTTCTGTAATATACTATATTCTTTCCAGTTCACAGATGTTCAGGAGGGATAAAAGAGTTATAAAATATTCTAATGTGAGCCTTTAAAATAGCTTTTTTGGAACAGAAAAAGAACAGCCTAAAGAATTCAGAATTTTTAGAGTACAATAAAGCATTCATATTGCGAATTTAGTGGTTCGCATTCTGCGATATGGAAAAACAAATGGCCTTTTAACATTTATGCCATTGCCAGCCTGTTAGTCAGATAAATCAGTTTCATTTATGATTTTCTTTTTTTTAAAAGTCAGGTATCTCCCATTCGCTTTGTCTCCTTTCCCGCCAGCAGTTCTTTCTTCCTGGCGATAGAAAAGTCCACCCTTTCTCTATCATCTAAATGTCGTTCTGGGCTTCGCCCAAGCTGCCCTGGCTGGATGACTGTGATGTGCCAGCGTCAGAAGCTCCCAGCTGTCCTTCTGCCACCGGTCAGAGTCCTCCCACCCCCTCCCACTCTCCCCACAGGCCCTACCCGCTACTCAGAAGCTCCGCTATGGCAGCAGGGCAAGGTGCTGCGCTCCCTGTACCTTCTGCATCTAGTGCTTTTTTTCTCCTCCTCCCCTTCTTCACATTTTTCTTTAGGAAGCCATTATTTTCTCATGATTCTTTCTAAAGCTACTTTTGTCCTTTGTACTGTGTTCAGAGGCTCCTGTTTATCCCCACAGCTGATCTTCTGTTACCATCACTGTTGCTTTTTTCCTCCTGGGTACTCGGTTGGAGCTTAATAGACATCCCGAGAAATGGGAACTGCCGCCCGGGAGTGTTTGAATTCTGTTGGATGCTAGCACGGGAATTAAAATGACGCTTTGCTTGCTCACTCAGTCAACAACAGCAGGAAATATTTACTGAGCGCCTACTATGTAACAGGTGCTGTGCTAGTTTGCAAGGTTGAACAAGATAAATATGGGCTCTGCCCTTAGCAGATTTCCAATCTGGTGAGGAAAACATCCCTTAAACAAACCATTGAAACAAATCCATCAATGAGTCTGTTCATTTCAAGTATATTAAGTGCCAGGAGAAAGATCTATAGGGCAATATATGAGCATAGAACTGGGGTGTCTGTCCTAATTTGAGGAGTTAGGAAAAGCTTCCTTGAAGAAGTGACTCTTAGCTAAAGAGCTGAAGAATAAGTAGGCGGCAACCAGGGGCAGAGTAGAACATTCTCCATAGAAGGAGCCTGGAGAGCAAAGGCCCTGAGGCAGGAGAGAGTGTGGGAGTTCGAGAAACTGAGAAAAGCCAAGGAGGCAGGAGTATTGGAAGGAGACATTCAGGCTGAGGCTGGAGGTGGCAGAAGGAGACGGATTATGGAGGGCTAGTATGTGAGGGGCGTTGGGGGCTTACATGGGAGCATGACGGCATCAGGTTTGCACTCTGACGACATGGATGCTGTACATGAGTGTGCATGCGGGTACCTACTCCAGTTCTCTCCCACGTCTGAGGTAAACCTGTACCCCAAGATTCCCTGGGTTACCCTGTGGCTTCCCGTGACAACCGCCACAGTGTCACACACTGGGGGTGGGGGAGTGGGAGGGAGAGGGGTAGGCACACACCCCTGGAGAAGCACAGCTGTGAGAGATACATGCTGCCTTGATCAGAAGACTTTCCAGATTTTTCTTTGGGCGTTTCTCTCGTTTCTCCATGTCCCATCAATGCTTGTTTAATCTTGCCTCCGCTTTCCTAAAGAGCCTGACCTCTGATACCTCTTGGGGGTGGAATAGGAAACACTAAATAAAGAGCAAAGACAAGCAGGACCTCGTTCTTGCTTACTGTGAGGGTCGTATCACTGATAGGAAAATGAAGCTGCATTTGAGGTAGGGAACAGCATGTAAACGTGAATGGAAAATCCAGCCACTAACTACATTTTAAAAATTATCGACAAGAAAATGACCAATGATAGAATGAGACATTAAAGGAAAACAGATACCAGAGTTTCCACTTCCCGCACCGGAAAGCTGTATTTGCTTTGGTTTTGAAATTCCCTAAGTCAAGCCAGAAGGTTAGGATGACCTTGCCCTCCTGGCCTCCTCCCCACAACCTAATAAAAACTTTTTTTTTTTTTTTTTTTTGTGGGAAGCAGCACCATTCGGTGATATTTTATTTTGTATCAGCTATTTAGAGGAATAAGTTATTCTACTTAGCATTCCAGGTCTAGCTTTCAGCCTCAGGATATTTTCTAGTTTTTTCCTTGTAATTCCGCACTTGATTTCACTGGACAAAAATGCTTTCTGAGTATAAGAGCAAATTCCGTCTTCCCGCCCTCTCTCCCACCCTAATTTCCTTTCTTCCTCTCTTCCTTCCTTCCTCCCTTTATTTCCTCCTTCCCTCTTTCCCTCCATCCATCAATAAATATTGTTTATGACATTCAAAGCACTAACTTCAAAGTCAAATTTGTGTGAAATAAACAGTTTTGATAATAATCTCAGCATGGCCCTAAAATGACTCCCTATTTACTGGTGACCCAATTCTGCCTGGTCAAGTCAGATGAAATCTTGGTCACGTAGATTTTGAGGCCACAAACCCTGTCCAGCATGTTTATTTTGATTCACCTGGGTCTTCCCTATTTGTGTGCCTTCATTGCAGATGTGTGAGGAAAGATTGAACATTCGTGGGTGTGGGGGATCTAGTATTTTCTGCAAAAAAAAGGTGACAACACAGCTGTATATGATAGAACTCAAAGAAAACCTAGGCCCACGAGTCAGAGCTGACAAGCACTGTAGAGAGTGGGGTGCGCACACAGGTCAGGGAAGGGGAGTCCACAAGAAGAGAAGAAGGAAACAGCAGGAGCCTGGGAGGTTGGCTTACCCGACTCTCAACACTGCTTGCCTGGGCAACGTTGCCTCCCTGACCCAGCAGCGGAAGTGCCGAGGACATCACACTTCTCCCTCTGGCCCCATTCGTTTGCACATCTGGCCACCCACTACACACTCAGCAAACATTTATCGAACACCTCATATGGACACAACATGGAGACCATTGTACATCATTTCACTCCTCAAGGAGCGTGAAGTCTAGTGGGAGGGAAATAAATAGACCATGGGACACAGTCAATGGCAGAGTGAATAGAAAAGGTGCTCTAACGGGGGACACTTACAGGCTCACAGAGAGAAAGGGAGAATTAATTCTGGTTGAGTTTGAGATTCAAATACGAGAACTTGATATTTAGTCATGTGACAAGGTCACGTAACGTACATGTAAGGTGTCTGATAACTCTTCACGTCAAAGAAGCCTAATGTATGAAAATTTAATCTCAGAAAAATTAGGTGGGGCTGTTACATTATAATCAGGTGTTTTACAAAAAAATTCTTAAATTAACAAGTGTGTCTTATGTTAATATAACATAACAATATTAACGAATTAACAAGACACAAACTTCAATGAAGGACTCTCAAAATGCTAATGTGAAAATACGGTTCAGACTACAGACACATCATTGCATGTTGCTTTTCATAAATATTTCTGTTGAATAAGACAAATTATACTTGTAATTGTGATCATAAATGCAAACATGTTAATTTAAATGTGCTCAATACACATCCTCTTGGCATCCCTTGGCCAAGAGGAACTCACTGCAGGCTGTTTGGCAAAAGGCCACTGGCACTTCGGGAGGCTGAGGTGGGAGGGTCGCTTGAGCCCAGGAGTTCGAGGCTGCAGTGAGCTATGATCGTGGTACTGCATTCCAGCATGGGGAACATAGCCAGCTGGTTTTAAAAAAAAAAAAAAAATTGAAAAGGTCATTGACGTGGATTCTAACAAAGTTCTTCCTCTGGTTTTCTTTCCTGGCTGCACATTAAAATCATATGGGGGAACTTTTTAAAAATGCCAGAACCCAGGCCACACCATCAGAATCTCTAGGAAGCGGACCCAGGCATTAGTAGTTTTTAAAGCTTCATAAGTTATTGTGCTGTGCGGCCAAGACTGAGAACCACCACTATGGAATGATGCTTCTCGGACTTTAACATGCACGGGTATCCCAGGGGCTCTTGTTAATGCCGGTTCTGATTCACAGGTCGGGGGGGTCTGAGAGTCTGCATGTCTCACAAGTGCTCACGTCGTGGTGATGCTGCCAACATGGTAGAAATGACGTTCGGGTGGGGACGCAGTTCAACCACATGCACAGGTGCATCCGGGGATTGGACAGTCGGGACTTGCCTTCTTCAGGGCTCCTCATCCTGGAGTACAAATGGAATTACATAACAATAATGACCCAAATGCCACTAGCTCTCATTTAAGCCAGTTCTCACAGGTGTACCACATTCCCACCCCACTCATGGAAGAGGACCCTGTAAATATGCCCAATAGTCCTTTGATAGTTCTTAGGGTGTGTCTCACATGGGCTTTCAGACATTTCCAGTTAACTAGTACATGATCATTTCCCCTCTTCTCTTGATAAGCTTTGTTAGTTTTTACTGAGACCCCAACCCTTGCCCCCAACCACCAGGCCCACAGTGATTCCAGTGGGGGACACAGCCAGGAGACAATTCTAGCTAAAAGATGCCACCCTGTCCTCAGAATCATTGGTCCCTAAAAACTTTGTTTATCCCAAGGTGTTAGGTTTCATCTTCTCTTACAATGAGTTCTCTCTGGAGGGTCCCCACTGCCCACAACAGAGAGGCATACAGGGCCCCCGATCAGGGCAACAGCCCAGTGCAAATTCCTGCTCATTTTCAGACAGGAACCACAGCCACACCAAGCTTTGTTTTGTTGCTAGAAAGAACAGAACAAGCTTGACAGAAAAAGGAGTATGTGGAGACAGGAAGGAAAGAGTTCTTGGGAGGAGTTAATGCCCAGGAGCCCTATAGCCACTGTCCCCACAGTAGCAGGAATACTGCGTGTGATCCCTGACCAATGGGCCACGTCTATGCAGGGAGGGCTGGATGCCCTTGCAGTGTGTTAGTGCAGGGATTATGACTTTCTTAGGTGGCTTTCACAGACTGGCGTCTCATCCTACAGTGGCTCTTCTGTGGGGCCAGGATGGAGTTTCTCATCAGCAAAGATTTCTGTGATTAAGGAAGCACCTCCACCTGCTCTGTTGAACCAATCTTTCTATGATTCATTCTCATCATTTTTCGAAGTTCTACTTTTTTCCTCTTTCCATTTGTTCTGTTTCCATCATAGGTGTGCATGATGTACGCATAGATATGAGATGTGTCTACACCCTATGCTACTGTGAAACACACAATTATCTTTTCCTCTGCCCAAATGCACATTTTGTTGTTGTTGTTATTTGAGGGCCTACAGTTACAGTGGCCATCATCATGATTTAAAATGTCCATATGCAACAATACACAACCTTCAGGAAATACTAGCACAGAGTCTATTAACTTACACCAGTATAAAAATAGTATATGCTAGGAAAATTTAAATGAGGCCAGGATTTCCAAACCATTCTGCTGACATTTATAACAAATGAGCCTATAACATTATATATTTCACTCTTGTGTGTATTTCCATTGTTTCATAAATATAACTCTCTTGACTGAGTATCATGCACTTTCTAAGTGGAATGGAGATACCATATTGTTCACATCCACTAAAGTTTTGTCTATAGAGACAAGCAGCTTGAGCAACTGCATTTGATTATTGTAGCACAGTTTAGATGTAGGAAAGCAGAGCTGTGCCTCACTGCTGCACATCACCACCTGCATGCTGCTAATGCATGAAAATCCAAACTTTCCAAGTATGCAAATTAAATTAATACTGGACCCGTCATTTTACCGAATTTTCAGTATATAATGGGTTCCTAGAAGGCATTCACATAAAGGCAAGCTCTTCAGAAGTTAATCTCCTGCACAGTACGAAACATGCATGCCCCTCATTCTGCATGAAACATTCCAACTATTTTTTTAATCATGAGGTCTGGATTTAACTGCTTTTCAAGGGGGAAAAAAAAAAAAACTCACGTTTTTACATTTGTAATTAGAGGATAGAGCAAGGCTAAAAATCGTCTTTGAAAAGCCAAGAAAATTTAGTCCCAGAGAGCAAACAAAATGAACAGTGATTCCCAGCGTTAAAGCAGCCCTTGGCAGAGCTGCAAGGTAAAGCCAAGAGGTCTCAGTTTAGGTGATAGCCTGGGACTGGCATGAGCACACGGGTCCCACTATTGCTGTGGCTTCCTGCAGAACGATGAGGGAGTCACCGTGTGGGCAGATGTCAGTAGGCAATGACCCACTGTTCACCGGGGCATCCCCCAGACATGGTGGGTTCGTCTAGGTAGGCCTAACTGGATTATTGACAAAGCATTTCTGGACTGGAGGAGTCTTAGAAAACCACATAGGTCAACCCCCTCGTTTATTATGAACAAAAAGGCAAAAACTTGCCCAGGATCATAACACAAATGAAGGTTAGCATTGAGACTATAGTTTGGTGCTCTTGGCTTCTAATTCAAGATTCTTTCTGTACCTGTCACCATAACTCTTCATCCCCTACCTCCAGAGTGGGGCAACTGCCTGTGGTTAACCTGCCAGTTAACCTGTTCATTACTAAAGAATGACCACCATGAAACTCGGGGCACCAGGCTTCTAGAGCCACAGTGTGGGTCCTTCAGCAGGTTGACATAAACCCTGGGCTTCTATATACTCACCTGCTCCCAAGCCTGGCTCCTGGCAAGGCCCTCGGCCCTCTCTAATTCTCTCCTGGTGGAAACCTTAGGACCTAATACCTTTAGCTCCTGCACATACAGCCACGGTGAGGCATTCATGCTGGCTTGATTTTCTCCAGAAATGAGCAATACCTCATTGAGCATTTTCTATCGGCTCCACGTGGCTCCAAATCACAACCCGTGGCCAGGAGAACTGCCAGCTCCCTCAACAAAATTGGGAATTTTGTGGACCCCACGAGAGGCCTTATTTATTACCTCTCCCAGAGAAAGCAGACTGGGGCAATAATCGTCAAAGTAATATTTACCCCTTAATAACTGCCTATTTTTATACCAGTGTTAGAGGTTAATAGCAGTGTTATTTACTCCTCTGCCAAAAAGAACTGAAGGATGTGAAATGTAGCAGTCAATAAAGCTGAACAGTCAGATAAATAACATTCATATTATTTCCTGACAAATCCTTCTGCAACCCAGGGATATAAATAACCCTAAGAAAGCAGTTCCTGCATTACAAGTTTACTGATGTGTAAAATGTAATTTTAAAAAGAGCTTCAAAGCCTGGAAGCATTGGATTCTATAACTATATACATGGACAGACAGCCCCAAGACTGCACACACACGTGTGGGGGCCATCTAGGAATGTGTTCATTCTCAGACATGCTTGTTATCGCGTGTACATGTGAACACAGAGTCAGTGTGTGTGGTTCTTACCTTTTATTTCCTCTTGACTTTTTTTTCCTACCTCACTGATGGCTCTTTCTTAGTCTACTCCTCTCGTGCTCTTAAGCTGGAGCACGCAAGGGCTCACTCCTAGTCTCAGTCTTTCTGTTCTGGAACCTTCCTCAGTGGTCCCACTCATCCCCACAGCGGAATGGGTAGAAATGTGTAGCTCTGCCCTCCATCTCCCTGAGCTCTAAGTCCTGCATTGACGGGCTCCTTGACATCCCTCTTGCATGGATAAGAGGCATCTCAGTCATGGGCTGGCTGCGATGTAGCTCTAATTCCACCCCAGACCTGCCCCCAACTCCCCCATACCCTGCTGTCTTCCCCAAATCAGTTATTTTCCAGGTAGTTATTCCAAGAAAACACCTAGCACCTTTTTATTCCCTCGCTGATATTCTCCTGCCCTCACCCTGTGTCTAAGTCACAACAAGTCCTGCAAACTTCTCCTTCAGACTATGTCGGGCATACATCCCTGCTTCTCCTCTCCGCCCCCACCCCTCCCCAGTCCAAGTTCACCTTCTTTCTGACCGTGTTCCCAGCTGCCACTCCAGCCCCTCACTCATTCCCCTCCCAGCACAGTGGGCTTTTCAGATATGAATCCAAGGTCTTTCCTCAGCCTACAGACCCTGTGTGACCTGGCCCTGTTCCTCCCTGACCCCTTCCCTGGCTGCCTTCCAACCACAAGGGGCACCTCTGCTCCTCCTGCCCTGGGTCCAGTGTTCCCCTGCTGGCTTCCTCTTGTCACTTTTGAGGAGGCCTTGCCTGGCCACCCAACCATCCCGTCCAAGATGTGCCACGCCCTTCACATCACTGTTACCGTTTTCATCATGGTGTCTGTCAGTTCTTCAAATTACGCACGGATATATTCACCTGTTCTTTATTTATCTCTACCAGACTGGAAGCTCCATAAACGCAGGGCCCTTGTCTGCCATCCTCGCCGCTGTACATCCCGAGCCTGGGAAACGGTCAGGCGCGTAGAAGGCATCTGTGTTAGTTTGCTATGGCTGCCACGACAAGTTACCACAGAATATGTGGCTTGAACAACAGAAATTTATTTTCTTAAGATTCTGGAAGCTAAACGACTATGATTGAGGTGTTGTCAGCTTGGTTCTTGAAGCCTCTCTCCTTGGCTTGTAGATGGCCATCCTCTCCCTGTGTCTTCACGTGTCTTCCTGCTTTATATGTCGGTCTCCTAATCTCCTCTCCTTATAAGGACACCAGTCAATTTGGGTGAGGGCCCACCCTAATGACCTCGTTTTAACTGAATTACTTCTTTACAGACCTTATCTCCGATTACAGTCACATTCTGAGGTCCTCGGGGTTAGGGCTTCAACATAGGGATTTGCGGGGGGACACAATTCAACCCATACCAGCCTTTACTAAAGAGTAATACTGATGATGATGAAAGCTAACATTATGCGACCTTATTATGTGCTGGATGTTGTTTCAAGTACTTTGCCCGTATTAGTGTAGTTAATCCTCACAAATACCCCAGATGAATGTGACTATTATCAGTTCCATTTTCCAGATGAGAAAACTGAGGCACAGAAAAATTAGGTGACCTGCCCGAGGTCACAGATTATAAATGGTGGATCCTGTTTGATTCTAGGGTCTGTGTCCTTCGCCACCAACCCAGCCTGCCACTCTGTATTTACAAAAGTCTGTAGAATAAGTGGATAAAGCACAGCCAGTGTTCAGCATGCTATATGTGCACACATAGCCTCGGCAGGCACACGTCTACCGCTGTACACGTTAGCCAAGGATGCCTCGCTTTTATCTTATGCTCCCTTTAAAAGATGATTTGAAGCAAAATATATTAAAGGACATCTATACAACATCATTGGAAAAATGGAAATTAAAATAGAAAATCAGGAAGAAGAAAAGGAGAAAGAAAGAAACATACAAATCCTGAATGCGAATGAAGATGCTGAGGTTGAACACCAGCTTCGGCTCTAACTTTCCCTAGTTCTCTTACTGAGAAAGCAAGCACACCAATTTCTTAGCAGGACAGAAATAATCCTGGAGCTAAATTTTGCACACGTCTCACATGGGCTCCTACACATAATAACAATCATTAAGTGACACAGTGGACAGTGGCCTGCACAATGATCATTCAGCAAACTCAGGAAAAAGGAAAACTGAATTAATTATCCCAAAAGGATCCACATCCTTCCTTTCTTTCTTTCTTTCTATCTTTCTTTCTTTCTTTCTTTCTTTCTTTCTTTCTTTCTTTCTCTCTCTCTTTCTTTCCTTCCTTCCTTCCTTCCTTCTTCTTTCCTTTCTTCCTTCCCTTTTCTTTTCTGCCTATCAGTGAAATTTTAGGAGTTCACTCATCCTCAGTTCACTGATCTATTCTGGGTTAGGCCCAGCAACTCTGCAAAGCCCTTGCTGACTTTTCAGCTTCCTACCAATTAGGTGGGAGAATTTGGCTGGCCCTCTGAAGGCCACTGTGTCCATCACTCTGCAGAAAGCCCCAGAGGGTGTTTACCATGGCGCTAAAATGTTAACCACTGGCAAAGAAACCCAATTTCAAAGAGGAGGGCTGATGTATGCAAAGTAGTGAACTCATCTTTTTTTTTTTTTTTAGTTCCTTTTTAAACTTCGTGCTGTAATGGAGAGTTCAGAGGTCAGGGAGATTAACTTCTCTTTTAAAATCAGTTTCTCAAAGAAATAACTCAGATGCAACCTCCAGCAGTGAGTCAGAATTTGGCAGTGCAGCGTGGCCTGTGAAAGACCTAGCACAGGGCCTGACAGATCGCAGCACTCAATAAGGATTAGTTATTATATTGGTGGCTTAAGAGAAGTGTTCAGAATTGCTTGTGGGGAATTCTGCTGCTCCCCTAGTATTTTTAATAGTATGGACACAGAATAGGCATTTATTAAATTGTGGAATTTAATACATTATGGAATTTCTGGTAAAGGACAAATTGGAAGAACATTTTTAGAAGGTAATTTTTTATATTTATGATGTAATAATAATCATAAGCCCCAATTCTAAGCCTCTATGATTTTACTCTGAAATAATAGTGAGAGATGTGCAAAAAGACTATGAACAAAGATGTTCATTATAGAATGATTTGTAACAATGAAAACAAGGAAGTAGGGGGTTGAATTTATGGAATAATAGATCAAAGATTGCAAAATCCGAATAATGCTGTACACATTGTTTTGTGACTTTTTTAAAATTAATCTATCTTGGCCAGTTTCTGTAACAGCATCTAGAAGTCTACTATATTCTCCCCTTATTTCCCAACTTTTTATCATGAAAAATTTTCAATAAACAGATTTAAAGAATCATACAACGAACACCTATATTTTTATCTTTTCAATTCAACAATTACCCCATTCTTTTTTAAAGGCTGTACAGTAGCCTATTTAAGCACAAACTATTTACTAGTTCCTTCCTGATGTACATTTATGCTTCTTCCAGTTTTTGGTGTTGTTACACAGTACATCGCTAATCATCCTTTTACATACATTGTTGTACACAATGTACAAAAACAGCATAAATTCTTGGAGGTAGGAACTGCTGAGTCAAAGACGTGTGCATTCTAGAAGCTGATGCATATTGCAATGTGGTTTCCCAAAAAGGTTGCAACAAGAGAGTGGGAGAACTCCTATTTCACCTCACATTTGCCAACACTGGGTATATTAAACATTTTAAATAGTTTACAATCTAACAGATGGAAATGCTATTTGTCTTAGCCTGCTTGAGCTGCCATAACAAAATACCAAAGACTAGGGGACTTAAACAGCAGAAATTTATTTTCTCATAGTTCTGGAGCCTGGAAGTCAAAGATCAGGGTGCCAGCATGGTCAGGTTCTGGTGTGGGCTCTCTGTCTGGCTGGCAGACAGTTCCTTCTCTCTGTGTCCTCACATGGTAGAGAGAAAGAGAAAGAGAGGGAGAGAGAGAGGAAGAAGAGAAGAGAAGAGAGAGAGGAAGCACACTCTCCGGTCTCTGGTGTCTCTTCTCATAAAGGCACTAATCCCATTGTGGGGGCTCCACCCCCATGACCTCATCCAACCCTAATTACGTGCCAAAGGCCCCATGCCCAAATACCATCACGTTGGGCATTAGGGCTTCAACATATGAATTTTGGGCAATGCATTCAGTCCATAACAGGATCTCATTGTTGTTTTTATTTATATTAATTTGTGAATCTTTATGTGTTTATTTGTCATTATACTTATTTTTTTATTAACTGCCTGATTAGCTGCTTTATTCATTTTCCTACCTTATTGATTAGTAAGAATTTTTTGAATTTTAAATTAACCCTTTCTCATATATATTGCAAACATTTTTCTGTATCAGTCATTTGTCTTCTGATTTAGTTTATATAGCTTTTTGCACAGAAATTTAAAATTTTTATATAATTAAATTTATCAATCTTTTTCTTTATGTTTTCCTTTATGGCTTTTTGTCTTCCTTAAAAAGATCTTTCCTTCTCTAAGATTTACAAATTTGCAGCCAGTCATGATGGTTCACGCCTGTAATCCCAGCGCTTTGGGAGGCCAACTAAGGGAGAATTGTTTGAGGCCAGGAGTTTGAGACCAGCCTGGGCAACATAGCGAGGCTCCCAACTCTACAAAATAAATTAAAAAAAGAATTAGTCAGGCATGGTGGTGCACGCCTATAGTCCCAGCTACTCAGGAGCTGAGGCAGGAGGATCACTTGAGTCCAGGAGTTCAAGGCTGCAGTGAGCTATGATCACACCACTGTACTCCAACCTAGGGTGACAGAGGGAGATCCTATCTCAAAAAAAAAAAAAATTTACAAATTTGGACATAGGTTTTTCTCTATAATCTTGAGACATGAATTGTTACTTAAATAGGTTATGAGAATAATTTTTTTCAGGGTGATTTAACCAATGTTTTTCTTAATCTACAAAACCAGAACTTTTGATCTTCAATAGAACTATAGTGGACACTTGAAAATTTGTTCTTTCCAAACCTTCATCAGGACATCTCTCTGACAAATCTCTCTTCTCATGTCATGTTAGACGCTTGGTAAGTGACACTTACATTTTTCTAAGCCAGAAATCCCCAAACTTTTTCCTGATGATAGCTACTTTTGATTTATCTGATGTCCTCAGAAAAAGCAGGGTGGGGCATGTGTGTGTGTGTGAGAAAGAGAGAGAGAGAGAGAAGCAGACAAGAGTGGAAGTGGGTGGTTATGGACATGCGATGATTACTCCCCTTTCTCCCTGGAGTCCCTAAACATCATGGCAGATAGAATGGAAGGAGAGGCCTTGTAGTAATGAGATCAGGGAAAGAGGAGGAGGAAAATACAAGACGCTACAAGAAAACAGTGTGACTGGACTGACATGGAGATTGACCCATTAAAACTTGGAACTCTATTAGTTGTAAATATCTTAGTCTTTAAAAAACAAATACTGCTGCAATAATCTTAGTATGGCATGTTCCATTCTGGAAACTTCAGACAGTTGCAATCTAGCATCGTGTGGTACATCATCACTATCTCTTCTGCAAATTTCTGAGGAAAAAAAGAATTGGTTGAGAAAACTCCTAACATCTCCATCCGTTTATAATCAGCGAATACAGTAAGTGCAGGGAGTTGATGACTGCTTGCAGAGTACATTATTTTATATATCTTGTGGGAGAGGTTGAGAGGATTCTGTTTAAAAAGGCTGCCCTAATAAATGATTTACCAGGGCAGCCAGAGATCAAAGAAATTGCTTAGAAATTGCTTCTCAGGGCACCTAAAATCCAAAGTTTATGGAAGTCCTCAGAACCCCAAACCTTTTATGACTTTTATATTAGTGAACCACTAAATTTTCAAAGCAGTGTGACTGCCATGGGTTTTAATAAGAGCTGCATGGCTCAATCTCTCCTCCCTTTAATAAATGTAAGGGCGATGCCACTGCGAGGCATTTTGAAAATATGGCACGTGTCATGGAAGATTTAACAGGGAGCAAGGCTCGGGCTGGATTGTGGAAATTTTGAATTCTGGTGAGAAAAAAATTGACCCAAAACAAATACGACATACTCTGTAACAAAATGAGAGGACTTCTGCCTTGGACATAGTATGTTAGTTGGAGTCTGTACATAAGAGCACTGGGAAGAGGCTAAATAGCTCCAGCGATTGGAAATTGAATTTAATGCTCTCTGTAACAGTCTGGGCACTGTCTTACTCTTGTTCACCTTTTGACAATTGTAAAAGTTCTTCAGCACCCTCAGGATTCTATAGAGTTTCCCTAGAACTAGCTGGTGTTCTCCCCAAAAAAGCCATGGTCCAACCTCAACATGGAGAACCAAAAATAGATAGGACAGTGGTTCTCAAAGTGTGTTCCAGGGACCCCCTGAAGGTTGATCCCTGAGGCCCTTTTAGTTGGTATGTAAGGTCAAGACCATTTTCATAATAACACCAAGATATTATTTGTCTTTTTCATTCTTATTCTTATATGAGCTACCACCAACAGGACCGAGAGGAGAACCACCCGACTGAATCCTGTTCAGATTGCAGAGTCATGAGCCAATACAATGGTTATTGTTTCAAGCCACTCTTGTGGGGTGGTTTGTTTTGCAGCCATAGATAATCAGAACAGAATGTCAGGGATGCGTACTGAGGCTGATTGTATTGGAGATCTTGACTGCAGATTATTTTAATTTTTTTCAGCCATCTGGGGACTGAGTCTAAGTGTCACCAGGGAGAACAGGTAAAGGATTACTCACAGAGACAGAGATCAGAATGGTTGATTTCTTGACACGGTGATAGCTTGAATCAGAAAGTGAGGCTAACTGCCCTGTCATGGTTTCCCCTCATGGACAGAGCCGAAGGTAGTTACTGACAGTGACAAATAAATTTGAGAAAATTCATAGAGATGATGTGGCAATCATGACAACGATGATCATGGTTGTATGGTGAGGATGGATCTTGGTTCAGGGACCCCAGACTCCTGAACCCAGAGAAATGACTGTGGGGTTAACATGTTGTGATGGAGAGAGTACAGGCTTGGGTGTCAGAAGACCCGGCCCAAGTCCTGGCTTCATAATCCTGGATACATCACCCTTCCCATCTGAAGTTTAGTTTCCTAACTGCTAAATGAGGACCATGGGCTCCCTGCCCCTCCCCCTCACAGACTTTTCCGGAGGGTCAAGGGAGAGGATGTGAAAGTGCTCTACAAAGTGCTACACAAAGGCGAAGAACAGGAAGGAACCTTCCCCGATACTTAAGTAGTTACAAGGGAGAGAAAAAAACAGAGCAGGTGATTAAAGACCTTTTTGCTGAAGTTTTTGAGTTTCTTGTGGGAGTTACTGAGCTTGCTGCCTCCTACAGCCCCTAGCCAGGGAAAGGTGATGTGGCTTAGCACATTCCTGATGTCTGGAGGGTGTGACATTTTCTGTTCTGTTTACCACAATCACGTATAAACCAGTCAATAATTCCAACACTGTGCTAAAGCTTGGGGATGGGGGCTAAAGAAGGAAAAGCAGCTCCTTCCTTTCTAGCTTGCCTGCCCACCCTGCCACGTTTTAATCCCCAGAAACTGTGACTGTGTTAGGCTATATAACAAGGTGGAATTAAAGTTGCAGATAGAACTGTGGGTGCTATCAGCTGACCTTGAAGAGGGGAGATTAGCCTGGGTTATCCAGATGGGCCCAATATAATCACTAGGGTCCTAAAAAGCGGAAGAGGGAGGCAGGAGAGGGAGAAGCAGAGAGACGGCACCGTGAGAAGGACTCGCCTGATGTTGTTGGCGTTGAACATGGAGGAAGGGCCCAGGAGGCAAGGACTGTAGCAGCCTCTGGAAGCTGGAAAAGAAAAGGAAAGGTTCTCTCCTAGAGCTTCCAGAAGGAACAAGTCCTGCCAACACCTTGATTGTAGCCCCGTGAGACCTGTTTTGTACTTCTGACCTCCAGAACTGTAAGATGATAAAGTTGCATGGTTTAAGCCACCAATTTTGTGGTAATTTGTTATGTCAGCAATGGAAAACTAATACTCTGCCTGACATCTTAGGCAGCTACATTTGTGGGAGGACGGGGCAAAAGAAAGGGAAGGCTTGACCCTGTGCCGCACATGATGTGGAAGGAATTTTAGTTCCATTTGCCATGATAAGCTCAAAGACAGAAACCAACAGGCAACACGGAAGGTCTGCACGTTTTCCCATTTGTGCAGCTCACTTCTACGTAGGAAGTGCTGTCAACACCAATGGTCAAGCTGAGTACGATTTCCCACTTGACATTTATGCATTGACTTATTTGGCTTATGTCTGTCTTCCCTTCACTGGAATGTGAGCTTTGTCAGGTTCAATGCTATAGCTTCACTGCTTAAAATAATTCCTGGGTCATAGTGAGTGCCCAATAATTGCTTATTAACAAATTCACTTATTCAACAAATTTTTGTTGAGAGTATGCATCAGTACTAGAAAATAAGTTCATTGTGGGCAGAGATTTTGATCTGTTAGCTGCTCTATTTCTGTGTGTGGAGCAGTACCTGGCACTCAGTACACATTTATGGAATGGATGAATGAATGATTTAAAGAATAAAACACAAAAGGCCTTGCTCTTGAGTTCAAAGTCTAGTGGACTTGGGTTTTCAGATTTGTCAATATAGACATTGTGCTAAAGTTAAATTTGCTTTCCTGCCCCAAATTTTCAACAACTGGGGATGATTTGTCAAGTCAAGTTGTTACAGGGGAGGAGAGATGAAGGCAAGAAGAAGGGCTGGGGGAAAGAAATGGAGTTCCTAAGCCTGTCATATTTTTTCCAGATAATGTGAGGATTCATCTAGACAAATAGAGTATTTTCTGAAACAATTTTTATTTTTATTATTTATATATATATATGTATATATTTGTGGTTTGATTACATTGCATGCTCATCGTAAGAGTCAAGAAGCAGTAGATCCCCTCCATCCCCCCAGTTCTGCTCCAACCGCCCCCTGAGGTAACCGCTGCTAACAGTTTGGTCTCTATTCCCTCTCATCAAGTATCCTAGGAGATGTCTTGTTTTCAGAACTGCTTAAAATAAGTATAGGCCTAGACCTTGATATGATCCAAAATCGCTGAGTAAACAGTTTAAAAACACATACTAAAAATAATGTGAAAGACAACTGTGTAACAGAAATCCCTAGATGGGAAAAATTGCTTTTTAAATTGGTGCAATTTGTACAATAGCGAGTTTTCCCATGCTCTATGTTTTTGTCCCTTTAAATTTTTTTATATCTTGAAATTACTAGGAGCCCCAACTCCATTTGCCTGGGAATTAACAAATAAGCTTCTATTACCGTCAACCATAAAAAAAAGGAAACTTTCCTGACATTTACAGGAGTGATATTTTTGTGAAAAGTTGAATAAAGTACTTCGGAAAACTTTGTGTTTGTAGCAATATGGGGAGGTGAGGTTATCAGTTACTACCAATCATCCTAGTGATTCTCACCCATGATTGACATCAGACCCTTCCTGAAGGAAGACATGTCCGCAAATCAGGGCTGAAGCCCCATCAATGATCTGATGGCTGTCCTTGAACTTCTCTCTCACTCTTATATTCCCTTCTAACTTTTTGACATTTAAAGGCTAGGTTTATACTATAATGATATTTCATATTATATATCTCTCTACAGTTTACAAAGCAATTTCCCACCAATTTTCTTATTTGATCTGTGAACTTTTCGAGAGATGTGTGCTATAGCTGTTGTGCTGATTATTGGCTCCCATTTCTCAGATGAGGAAACTGAGGCTCAGTTATGCTCAAGATCATATGGTCAGTTAGTAGCAGGACTTCTGCCTTCAAATCTCTTGCCTTTTCCTCAAAGCAATGTTGGCCCCCAGATAAGAAACCTTAGTTCCTAACTTCCTGTCATTGTCATCAAAACCTTCATCAACTTATTGGGAAAAAATTAGACAAGATGCTTTGCTTCACTGCATTTTGTTCCTGCAGCAAATACAAAGTGTAAAATGTGCCTCTGAGGTGTCTCCCAAGGTGTAAAACAGCCTTTCTTGAGGGAGAATCACTAGGATGTGCATGTAGGCATCTCTGACTTTTCTATTGCACTGGCGGAGGCCCTGGCTAGAGACTTTCACATGAATCCAGAGCTAGGAATTCCCAACAGGGCACAGAGGCTGCCCATGGCGTTTTCAGCAACACCCCTCACCTCAATTTCCCTGTCCCCTTGGCCTGCTGTCTCATCGTCCATACCACCCTTGCAGCAGGCCAGGAAGGCAGGCAGTGGGACTGACACTACAGGAGCCTTCCAAGACTTGACAGAATTTAACAGCAGGGCTGGGAAGATGGGATGCCCAAAGGTAGGACCTCTAGGACTTCCTGCCAGGTGTGTCAGGCTTCAAGTGGTCTGGCCCATTCGCTTCATTTGTGCACATGATTGGAAGCAGAGCATTCTGGGAAAGCCCTTCAGTGAATAAATACAAGATGGGAGGTGAGGGAGGCAGGAAACTGAGTTTGAATCCTGCCTCTGCCACCTAATAGCTACAAGTCTCCTAATCTCCGAGACTCTGTCTTACCATGGGAGTGAAATGGAGGTAGCATTATCTGTCATTCCCGGTATATAAGGTTGTTACAACAACTCAACGAGAAAAAGATTGTGAGAGCATTTTAAAAACTATAAAACACCACACACACACACACACACACACACACACACACAACCCCTCACACATCTGTTTGGTTTTTGTTGTCGGTGGTGGTTTGCCTTCCAAATGGAAGTCTCTGCCCATAAAAATTCCACAGTAAGGGGACATTGACACAAACACATCAATACAAGCATTCCATGACCTCATCATCCATGTGCCACTTTCATTCGTTTTCCACTCAATTTCTTTCTTCTCCTTTTTCTCTGTGCTTACTTGAGTCCTCTCCTGGATGACTTATCTTAGTACCAAGCTTTAGTCCTTCCCAAGTAGTCCAGTCTGAAGAGAACTTGAGAGAGGCTCATTTAATGGATGGGAAAGTACCGAGAGGGTGAAAATGAAGTTTCCCTTCTGTTCCTCCCAACCGGAGCAGCTCTGCTCAGACCGCTATTCTGAGAGTTAATAAAGTTGGGGTTCCATGTCAGGAACTGGGGTATTTGTCCCCTAATATGTACTTTCTCTTCTGTAATAACAAAAAGATAAACAACCCAATTAAAAAGCGGGCAAAGAACTTGAATAGACATTTATTTCTTCAAAGAAGTTATACAATGGCCAACGAGCACACAAAAAGATGCGCAACATCGTTAGTCATTAGGTAAACGCACATCAAAACCACAGGGAAATGCCATTTCACACCCACTAGGTTGGCTATAATTACCAAAAAAAAAGGAAAATAGAAAGCGTTAGCTAGGATGTAGAGAAATTAGGATCCCTGTACGCTGAGGGTGGGAATGTAAATGACTCAGCTGCTGTGGAAAACATTTAATAGTTTCTCAAAAAGTTAAACATAGACTCACCATATGACCCAGCAATTCCACTCCTAGGGATATATACAAAAGCATTGAAAACAAGTACTCAAACAAATACCTGTACACACATATTCATAGCAGCATTATTCACAGTTGCCAAAGGTGGAAACAATTCAAATGTCCATCCATGGATGAATGCGTAAACATGTGCGTATATGCATAAAACAGAATATTACTCAGCAATAAAAAGGAATGAAATGCTGATAGTGCTACAACATGGATGAGCCTACAAAACACTGTGCTGGCCAGGTGCAGAGGCTCACACCTGCAATCCCAGCACTTTGGGAGGCTGAGGTGGGAGGATCGTTTGATACCAGCCCGAGCAACATAGTGAGACCTAAAAAAGTTAGCCAGGTGTGATCTTGTGTGCCTGTAGTCCCAGCTACCTGGGAGGCTGAGGCAGGAGGATCGCTTGAGCTCAGGAGTTCAAGGCTGCAGTGAGCTATGATCATGCCGCTGCACTCCAGCCTGGGTGACAGAGAGAGAGACATTGTCTCTGAAAAAAAAAAAGAAAGAAATATTCAGAATAAGTAAATCCATGAGACAGAAAGTAGGCTGCCAGGAACTGGGGGGAGATAGAAATGGTGAGTAACTGCTTAACGGGTATCAGGTTTCCTTTTGAGTTGATTAAAATGTTTTGGAACTAGATAGGGGTGGTGGGCACACAACATTTGAATGCACTAAATGCCACCGAATGGTTCACTTTAAAATTAAAATGGTTAGTTTTATGTTATGTAAATTTCAGCTCAGTTGGGAAAAAAAACACGAAAAGGCTTGGATCCCCAAAGCGACAGTAGGATTATCTGTTTCCAGAAAGACGTCCAGCAGTGCAGGGGTCTGCTTGAAACAAGAACCTGAGCATCTAAGCAACTGGGCTGTTAATGAGCTCCTCTCCTCCCCCGGAAGCAAATGCTCCTCCTCCTCCTCCTCCTCTTCCTCCTCCTCCTCCCAGCCGTTCATTAGGCTCCAACCCGCTACTTGTCAGGTGGCATTAGTTGTGCGGGTATCTAGGGCACTGGAGCACCCTTGCTCTTCCCAGTTCCTTATTTATTATGTTAATGAGAACATAACCAAGGTTCTCAGGCAGAAACTCTAGGGTGGGTATTTGGGCTCTGTGTATTGCGTGGCAGGTGATCTCCACGGGGTGCAGTGGAGGGATCCCCACCAAGAGGTCAGATTTCAAACCCAACTTTGTCACACACTCTTGCTCTGTACTTTTGAGAAAGTCAGTTATTCTGAGACTGAGTTTTCTCACCTTAGAATGCAACTAAATAATATTTTCCTTAATTAATTTCAATATCCAGAAACTGATTACTTTGTAACACCTCACTTGTAACCACCCTGGTCTGAGCCACTGTCGACTTTTCCTTCATAAATGCAATTGCTTCTTAACTGGCCTCTCTGCGTCTGCCTTTGCCCTTCCCCCAGCCTACTGTTACACTGCCATAAGACTGGCCCTTTCAAACGTAAGTCAGACCACATCGCTCCTCTGTTGAAAACCCTCCAGAGCTCTCATCTCACTCAGGATAAAAGTCAAGTCCTTGCACTGGACTTCAAGGTCCTATGTGATAGGATGCTTGCTACTGCTTTGATCTCACCTCCTACCACCGGCCTCCTTGCTCACAGCACTCTAGGCCCCATGGTCTCATCTCCTTTCTGTTCCTGCCTCAGGGCCTTTGCACTTGCTGTTCTTCCAACCTGAAATGTTTCTCCTGCCCTTAGTTCCTCCAGCTCTCTACTCAAATATCATCTTACCAGTGAGGTCTTCTCACGCTAGCATTGCCTATTCCCCTTCCTTGCTTAGTTTTTGTTTTCCATTGCACTGTGGTTAATACCATTCAACATTTAACACCAAACATAGTTTTATTTATTTATTTGTTTATTATCTGTCTCCCCCTAAAATGTAAGTTCCATGAGATGTTTTTTTTTTTTCACTGCTATATCCAAAGTGCCTAGAATAGTTCCTGGCACGTCGTAGTAGGTGGTCTATAAATAATAACCAAATGAATGAATGAGTTGTTTGGAAGATCAAAGACAAGGGGTGTGAAAGTACTATATAAATATACAGGCTTTATTCTTTGTATCGAAATGAAGTTTACCTCAATACATCAAGGCCTACTCCAGTAGAATTTATGATATTTGGGGAAAACACATAACAAAAATTAAAATTTTCACTTTTCAGAAAACTGCCCTAGGCCCCAAGGGATATTTTAGGATCTGACAGAGCCTCTGTTTTCAGACTATCATCCCAAAAGGTTGTTGTTTAGTAATCTTCCCAGGACTCATTTCATCAACCTTACCAGAATGGATTTCAGATGAGCAGGTTCCTGATGTGTGTGAGTCGAAGGAGCTTGGGGTATTTCATAGCTGGTGTGGGATTTTATGGACATATCAAATTGGCTTTTTATTTGCTACCGCAAAATTAAATTAGGAATGAAAGTAATTTGGTTCAATGAAAATAAAAAACGAAACTTGAAGTAGGGGAAAAAAAAGGCCAAATCACACAGAGGTCAGGACTGCCAGGAAGGTTCCTTCTTAAAGTCTTATAAATAGAAGGTAATTTCTAAAATGTCAAGGGTTTCTCGGCTCAATTAAAATTATTTGTAGCACAAATGGTTGAGACCAGGGAGTGCTTTAAACCATGGAAATGCAGTAACAAGAATAATAAGCAACTGGGTTGTTGTTGCTCAGGAAAAGTCTTATTTAAATGTTGAAGAATTTCAATCATGTCAGATGCCAGAGAAGGCCAGTTAGAGAGGAAGTACAGCTGCTGTCCTTCAGATCCTTTCCTCCTGCCTCCACTTAGAAATAGGGAACAGCCAAGAGCCATTTTGCAATCGAAACAACTTCATTTCCCACGTCCATTTGGAAGAAAGAGCCATAACTCAACTAATGCACGTTTGGGACAGGTCGGGGAATGGCTGAGATGCCGCAGCCCTGAGCTAAGAACATATAACTTCTTTCTAAATGTGTTTTGGACTCTGTGGCTGTCATCTACTAAAGGATGAATTCTGCAAATATTATGAACTTATCCATTTGGGAAGCAAAAACAAATATCTGATAGACTCAGCTTTTGTCACAGATAAATAGTTCTTTACATAGCAAGCCCAGGAGTGTTCGGTGCAACCTCACGATGTCCAATGAAGTGTCAATTCAAGCCAGAGGCGTTATCATTTCTTGTCAACATAGACCGTCATCGCTTACGGCCATAATCAGAAGAATTGCTGATGATTGATACTGAAGGCAATGATGATTACTCTTGCAATAAGCTTAATTAAAATAATGAAGTGCTTCTGCATGCAACGTAGTCGTGGCACGGGCAGGAGAGCGTGTACGCACCGCAAGGAAGTCACCGGGCAGCGTGGCTTGCATATTTCACTCCTGACACACCTGGGGAGCCCTGGAGGTATTGTGTGTGATTCTCGCGGTCCTCTCCCTTCTCTCTTAGGTCCTCAGTTCCTCGTTCCTCCTGCACACATCATTGCTGGAACCAGTGCAATGACAAGAGGTCTGCGGTGATTGGTTTCAGCTATGAATCCAGCCCAGCTGATTGCTGGGACTGTCTCCTGGTCGGCTTTCCGGTGGAGCTGCTTACTAAACTCTGGGGGGACAGATTTAAACTAGGCGCTTCCCCTCCCCTGGCAAGCTACCCGATCAAAGGTGAGGGAAACCCTACAGAGAGGAAAGCTTCTGACCCCCTGGAACCCCAGCTTGGAGACCCGACCCTCAGCTGGTCTATAAAATCAGGGCATCTTTCTTCCCAGAGCCTCGTGCCACTTACTTTTCCTCCATTCCTTCAGCACCTGGGGTGTAGGGGAGAGAGGAGGAGAAAAAATAAAAACCTTTGGAGGGACTTTTGAACCACCCAGAAGGCCAGCGTTGAACCCAGCCCTGCGACCATTTCACATAATTGGTGAGAGCCTTAAAAACACAAACAGCCCTCATCCACCACGGGAAGATCAAAGGAACATTTACCCACTCACTTAACTTAGAAAAAATAAAACACCCAGCGCAAATTGTGGGCTTTTAACTATCTTGCCGGACCGAAAACCTAATCAGAGTGCAGAGGACTATAAACATCTAGGAAGGGAAGCAGACAGTCATTAAAATTTGATTATGAGACTAGCAGCTCTGATAGGACTTTGTGGGCTCATGGAAGAAAAACCCCGGACTGACAGACCACCTCCCCTGCAGAGGGGTCTGGGCGAGAGAGCGAAGAGAGTGAGCAAAATCAGCCTGGAACATCTTTCCTTCACATCTGTAATAATCTGGAGCTGTCGAGGCCACTGCCACTTGCCTCCTGTCAAGAGAAAAATTGGCCGCAGCAGTTCATGGCTTTTTTTCCCCCTTCCGCTCACTCGCGAAACGTTTATTGCGTGCTCATCACAGAAAAATGCAAACTTTCATGTAGCTTTTCATAGCTGCTTGTTTCATTTGTTTCATTCATTCACTCACTCATTCATTCACCAAATAGTTACTGAGCATCTGCTACGTGCCAGGCTCCATTTTGCACGCTGAGGATGTGACAATGAGCAAAAGAAATAAAGATCCTTGCCCCGATGGACCCGAGGAAATACTTGGCAAAAACTAGGATTGGCATCAGGAAGAAGTATCTGGATGAGTGACTAAAGGGAAAGAGGGGCAGGACCAGCATTTCTGGAATACCACCCTGTGACGGGCGCAATGTGAGCTGCTTCCCCAATGTCCTCTCTCTAATTTAATAGCGCCTTCCGTTGACACTCATCTGGTTGCAACGAGTTATGCAATCAAGGTCAAATTTTCTGAGGCCGGTACCTCAGGTGTCTGTCATCCCAAATCTAAAGTTCTTTCCGGAGTCTAAATGACTCAAAGGAGTTTCTTTTAGATTAAGGTCTTGCCTGAAGCGGAGCAAAAACACACAGTTCCTAGGCCCCCACCTCTAGTCTATTAATTATTCTATTAATTCTATTACCCTCGGCACTGTTAATTCTCTGTTGTGGGGGTCTGTCCTGTGCATTGTGTAGGATGTTTAGCAGATTCCCTGGCCTCTCCACACTAGATGCCAGTAGCACCTCCCTAGTTGTGACAACCAGAAATGTCTCCAGACTTTGCCTTAGGGACTATTGAGAACCAGTGACCTAATGTGAATGGAATTAACTTTGAAAATACATGTATTTAAGAGAAACTTAGCACTGACTGAGCACCGCTGATTCAGCCACTGTGCGTGAGGCCCTCCCACGTGCCAGGAGCAGGACGATGAGACTCTGGGTGAGATCACACCTGTCTCCTACCCCACCCCCGCCCATAACAGGACCTCCTCTTTGGCCTCCCTGCCACCAGTCTGCCCCTGCTACAGCTTATCCATCCTCCACACAGCTTCTATAGAGATCTGATGCTATCACTGCTCTGTTTAAAAGCCCTCAACAGCCCTACAGAATAAAATTCCAATGCCCATTGTGATAGCCGGGACCCTAACAATGCGGCCTCAGCCACCTGTCTGGCCCCATCTCCCACAGTGCCTCCAGCCCAATAGTCCAGCCCCCTCCCCATTCTGTCTGTGTCCTAGACAGGATCATGCCCCCCTCTTGCCCTGACCACCAACCCTGCCCTGGCTCTGGCTCCTTACTTTTAAGTAGCAAAGGTTGAGTTAGCCTTCAGAGCCCAGATCCAATTCCATCTCTTCAGCTGTCTTTCCCAACATTCCTCTCAACGCTTTCAAAAGAAACGACTTCCAGAACTACAGTCTCATAGCACTGGATCACACGTTTATTACTGCATTGTATCTCGGCTCCTCTGACCTTCCATCTAGCAATGTTTGTTGAGCACCTACTACGTGCCTGATATTCTTCTAGACCTGGGGAGGGAGATGTGAACAAATCTGACAAAGTCTTTGCAGAGCTTACATTCTAGATAGGAAGCTAGAAAATAAAATAAATAGTTATTTTTTTAAAACATATTTCAGGTGGTCACGGTGCCAGGGGTTACACTAGGTTGGGGGACTAGAAATGAGCTAGGCCCAGGTCCTGCTTTCAAGAAGCTTATGGCCATGGGGGGTGGGTAGAGAAGTGAGGGGTAGGAAGTGAACAAGTAGAAGTGGGGCTGTGGGAAGAGGAGATTTAAAAACTGTGCCCAAGTGTGAGGAGCCCAGTGTTGGGAGCAGCGTGAAACCCTGCTACTTCCTCCAATCCTGTGCTCCTCAAGTGGGACTTCTTGTTGGAGAGGGAGCTAAAGAAACTGAAAAACACCCTCATCCTTACTAGCACAGACCTCATTTGCACATAAGGTCAGACAAATTTGCACAATGCAACCTGCTATGGACCAGATGTTTGTGTCCCTCCCAAGTTTATAGGTTGAAATCCTAACCCCTAATGTGATGGTATTAGGAGGTAGGGCTTTTGAGAGGTGATTAGGTCACCATGGCGTAGCCCTCATTAATGAGATTAGTGCCCTTATAAGGGGCTAAAAAGACTAGAATTCTCCCCTTCTACCATGTGAGGACACAGCAAGAATGTGCCATCTAAGAACCAGTAAGCAGGTCCTCACCAGACACTGAATCTGCCTTGATCTTGGACTTCCCAGCCTCCAGAATTGTGACAAATAAATCCCTGTTGTTTATAAGCCACTTGGTTTATAGAATTTTATTATAACAGTCTACGTGGGCTAGACACCACCCTCGAGGAACTATCTGGGAGTAATAAAGGCTGTCTCCCGTGCCTCCTCCCAAAGCAAGAGATAACAGAATGTATAACATAAAAAGCCAAAAATCATTCCAAGAAGTTGACATCAAATTGACAGAAAGACCCTGTGGGTCTTTACTTGCCCTGTTTCCTGCAGTTCGTCTGGGTTTTCTCCCACCTCTCCACCCTGCCAAGACTGCAGGGATGGTTGACTTTCATTTCTTTGAAATAGTTAATCCTTGCAACCGAGGTTCAAAATGGGAGGTTTAAACTGGGGATCAGCTCACTTTGTGTGTAGGTCATTTAAGAGCTCAGTCTCATCTTTGAAATATAGATTAACCAGGAGAGTATGAGTTCAGCATTTCTATATAATGTTGTTTCATTGATCCTACAGGCCAACTGGACATGGCTTCAGACAGATACCTAAAAATTAGTTTTAAAACTTTCCCATCTTTTAATATTTTATAACCTGTCAGAAAATCAATTATGGACTCTGCCCCCTTTCAACGCTTGGTTTCATAGGAGCCGATGTTTAACCAAAGCAAGGTCCTTTCCTCTCCTTTACAAAAAGCAATGGACAAGTTGAGAGTAAATGATGACTTCAGGGAAATTCTTGGATTTGTAAAGATTTAGAGATGAGTAGAATAGTTTTGCCCTGCCAAGTCCACAGCTTGGGCTTCTCTCTCTTCTGTACAGTAGCCAGAGAATGGCTTCCCTAAACCTGGGAAAGATCAGGGATCCAGAGGTTAGCACTGTGGGAACCCAGCCATAATCCGAACTTGTCAAATATCTTGATATATTTCTTCAAGCCCAGTGAATCACAAAGGGCTCTCTCCAAAACCCACTCTTCCTCTTATGCACGTACATGCACATGGAGCATAATTGTTCAGGTTTAAAAAATATTTTTTTTACTTTTTTTTTTGTAGTAGAGGAAGATTTAAAGGGAAAAAAAATTACGAGATATATCAGAATGATTTTAATTTTGTTCTTTGTCTTTTCTGTATTTTATAAAATTTCGAATATGAACATGTATTAATTTTACAAAAAAAAGGTTTTTTTTTAAATTAAAACTTAGGTAAAGTCACATTAACATAACACTAAGAATCTATGATGTAAGTGGAGTTCATTCCAGGACCATGTTAACTATAAAAATTCCAACTTCCATAGCATGCATGCACCAATCCCTTCTGAATGGCCATATTCATCAAAATGAGCTATAGAGTTTGTCCCATGGAAAGAGGTAGATGAAGCATTCATGTAATGGGGTGAGGAAGAAGGAAGGGGAGAGAGGAAAGGAAGGAGGAAGAGAGGGAGAAGAAAGAGATAAATCCTGGCCCAGAGTGAAAGGGAAAAAGTAGAGTCAGGAAAAGAAAGTGGATCGAGTTAGATGGCTGTTGAACTGATAAGTGCCCAGTTGAGCGTGGGGAAATTCCAGCTGGACTCACACCCATGTTTATTGCGGTAGGTAGCAGCAGCAGTATAATACCTCTCACCCCTGGTAGTACCCACAGCACGGCTGCACTTTGTTCTTTAAATGGAAGTAAAACACTTGCTATCTTTATTATGCTGACATTTGATAACCAGAAGAGGCCTAGGAGAAAGACATCCACAAGTAGCTGCCTCTGGTATGTTGGCCGCAGCTTCTAGAATAGGAATACCAATTACCTGCCTCTCTTTATGCTTTCAAATAAATTGTAACCTGAAAACCAACACGCCAGCAGTCTAGCCACCAGCTGGGCTTCCCAGACCTCTGAGAGGCTAAAGAGCTGGGGGAAGTCTTGGGAAGAAGGTGATGTGTTTTGCCCGGGGCACGGGGAAAGTCAAGTGGCTGCTGGTAGCAGGCACAGAGGTGGGAGAAGCCCTGCAGGAGTCAGTGAACTCAGAAACTCTGAACTTGGGTTTGCCTAACAGATTTACAAAGAATGTGCTCAGTTGCTGCTTTCTGTCTACTTGCCTGGTTGAATCTGAGAACTCAAGCTACTTCTTCCTTATTGCATTTGCCAGATTTGCCAAGCCCCTGAAATGTATCACTGGGCAAATTAACCCAGTTTGTTTTTTCCACCAAATGGAAGGAACCAAATTATTATTATTTTTGTCTTATTCCCATTAGGCAATGACACTTTACTTTGGAGAGTGGGAAGTGTCTAAACATCCTCCTACTTATTAGTTACAAAGGTGCCATAATGGAGGCCTCAATCTCAAATCCATCTCTCGCTAGCAGTGGTACCTTGGGCAAGTTCATTTCCCCTGCAGTACCCTAGTTTCCTAACCTCCAGAATGCAGAAGGTAGTAATAGTACCTCTCTCATGGAGTTGTTTGGAAGATCGTGCAAATTCATTAAGATTTTATTAATGAATGAAAAGCATTTAGAACAGTGCCCAGCAGGAGTTTAGCACTTTGTGTCCACTATTACGATTTCAATCAACCACACATATTTTTTAGTCCCTGTTATGCGCCAAACACTGTGATGAACACCAGGAATAGAAAAGTGAGGATGTCTCTGGAGCTTATACTCCAGTGAAGTAAAAAAATCATAAGAAAAATAATGGTAGTTAATATTTATTGGGATTATAATATGCATAGTCTTATTTGATCTTCGTAATAATCCTAAGAGGCAGGTAAGAATATTATTTCATAGGAGAGGCATCCACAGACTTAAAGGGGTTGGATAACTTGATCACATAACACAGCTGGTAAGTGGCAGAGCCAGGGTTGGAATGAGCCAACATGGTCCCTGTGTCTTTAGTGTCAACTGTGTCTTTCACTTTAGTGGAATACGGTCTATATTCAAATAACCACTGTGGTTCTAGAGGACAAGACATCCACCTTGTCCCTCCACAGTATTCTTGAAGAATTGTTACGCTGCCTCCCATTTCTTTTGTGCCGGGCACTGAGATTTTTGGTAGCCATTCATTGAACATGATAAACTTCAACCACCTAGCGTAAAACATTTTACCCGCTGGTCGGAGGAACAACTCAGCATTTGGAAGAACATTTAACACTGTACCACGTTGGCCTTCATGCTGGGAGACAAGTGCACATCTCAAGGCCTACCCTGAGCCAATCACTGGAGAATGGTTTAATTGGTTAATCATATAAATTACAATCACTTAATCATTTTAAGCACCATCAGCCAATTAGCTCAGAGTTATGGGCTCTGAGGTAACAGTTATGCAAATGTTTGTTCCACTGCAGGCTATTAACAGCCATATTTTCTCTATCAAGATGACAGAGACTGATAGGTGGGGGAAGAAAAGGAAAGAGAGCATTTGTTTAGTTTAAACTTCTTTCCTGTTGGGTTATAATGAAGCGTTCAGTGGGGAGAAGCATGGAGCAGTGATTTCTTTATCTTAACTCAATGCGAGTCTTCCAGTGGATTAGAGAGAGGCCCCTGACGGAGTGCAGGAAGGAGCAGCTAAGATACCGCAGGGTCGACTGCGTGGGGACTCAGCCTGCTGTTGCTGCCAGTGCTGGCTGTGCTGACCACCCCGTGTGCCCAGTCATGTTACAGATAAGGAAACTGAGGCCCAAAATGGGGACATGACTTTCGCTGCTGCCTTTTTTCCTCTAAGCAAGTGTCCACTAATAGTGCAGGAGGATTAGATCAAGGTCAGACGGGGAATCTCCATCTACAATACTAATTACTATGTAATAACAATGAAGAATATAGAACAGCTCTGGAAAGCAAGCTCAGTCATCATGAGTGGACCAGAAGCCACTGGTCATGTGAGAGTAGATGTGTGCCATGTGCTCTATCAGTCCCTGGTTTATGGCCAGAACATGATAGCTGCTCAACAAACACTTGTGAATGAATGAATGATCAGTGGCCAAATGTGAACCTATGAGCCAGGGAAATAGAAGAATGCTGATCTGTTCAATGTGACTGAGCTCTGCAGACACGCACGTGCTCGTGTCCATGAGACCGTTGGCCCTTGCAGGGCCGCCTTCGCTCGCTTGGATCACCCACAGCACCGAGTGGGGTCGAGCTTTCTGTTGGGTAGGCAGCTGAGTAGATTGACTCATTTGCTAGCCTTCTGCTGTAATGTTTGCAAGTGCTGTGATGCTGAGGACAATCAGAATTTCAGAGACAGAATGAATTTTGTCAGGAAAGTGTAGGAAGTGATGTGGTTTTGTGTTCCCTAGACACTCTGTGACTATGGCATTGTGGTCTTTCTTCAAGGAATACCTTAAATCTCCTTGAGACCTCACCTGCCTTGGCTGCTCAGTTAAACCTAGAGTTGGGGTTGGACTCACCCTTCCAGTTCTCTCTCTCACACACACACACGAACATGCATATGAAACATGCATGTTCATTTATTATAATAATACATACTGGACTTTTCTTATGTGCCAGAGGTCACGCAAGGGACTACGCAAACAGCACAGAACAGCACAATATTTTTCATATGATGATAAAGTATTGTTGAATGCGGAGAGGAGAGAGAGATTCTTAAAGGCTGACTAATCATGGAGAACTTCCTGAAAGAGGTGAGGTTTGATCTGGGGAGAAATTGGACAGACAAAAGAGAAGAAGGTAGGGAACCTCAAGGAGAAAATTGATTTGGCATCACAGTTTGTGCTCCATGTATGTCTGAAATAATCCACATCATTAGTGTAGTGACTGTCATTTTTTTTAAAGGCTTTCTATTTTCCAATTTAGGAAGTTTAATTGCCTTAAAGAAGTAACTGGCCTTGTTTTATCTTGTTTACACACGACCCACAGGCTGCGGCGGGGAGAAAGCGTCCAGGGTAGCTTCCTGTTTGACCTGAGCCAAGGACATGTCTCCTGTCCCTTGCCTTGCTCTTTCTTCCTCAAACAGGGAAAATGATGTTGACCTAACCCCACCACTGTTGTCAGGAAAAACTGATAAAGAATATGGTAGCACACTTCGGAGAGTGAGGAACTTCTGGGGAAAAAAGCCCGGCAGTGAGTACACTGAGACACAGAAAACAAGGGGTGGAAATAGAAAATTGGCCCAAAATCTTATAAAGAGGTTTTAAAGATTTTTTTCCTTCAGCATTTACAACACTCTGTTATTGACTTTAGATTTTTTCCCTCGCACTTAATTAGTCAAAAGCCAGGCTAACACTCTTTAAAATCCTTTTACAGGTCAGACACTAGTCAGAGTCCATAGTCCTAAGTACAGAGCTGTTGGGCCACTCCCATGTTTGATTATTTCTCTTTTAGTTTTCATACATACTCAGCTTGCGCTATATTTATCTGCTCTCGTAAATATTAAGTCATTCTGTTTGTCTCTGTGCACTTTTCCCCCACCTTCCACCCCAAAATAAGTTCCTAACATCTGGGGGGTTTGCTTAATGAGGATGTCTTGGCAAGATATCTCTTCTGAGAGATCTTATAACATCAGAACAGCAAGTTCAAAACTGCATCTGACTCCAGCACCTGTGAGAGGTGGTCAGTCTACATGCCCAGTTTGGTTCAAATTCCTCCCATGGTTCATGGTTCAGAATGGAGCTGAACCTTTCCCTGGGCATTCCCTCTACTCTGAGTCTGGCTTGATTTATGTAATATAGAATAGTTTGTGTCTTAGTTTGCGTTTCCCCGGAAGTAGATTCAGAGACAAGGATTCCAATGCAAATAATGTATTTGGGAGGGGAAGGGAACATCAGCAGGGAGAGGGGAAGGGAGACAGGGAAGGCAGCCAATATAGAGTGCATAATAAGCCAGCTGTCCTAGCAGGCAACTGGAGCTACGTTGAGGAAACGGAGAAGGACATAGCTCATATTAATAATTAGTCCACCTGAGGGGCGAGCGAGGGAACTGGGGTATTTAGACACCAACTCCTATTAGTCATTGGTTGAAGGCTGCTGGGAGAGGGGTTGTTAATTCTGGACAGAGCATTTTCCACAGGTCCTGGCAGTTGAAAGTCATCTGTGTTCTTAGGAGCACACTGAAACACCAGGGTCTGAGGGATACGGATGGGACAGGCAGAGTATCCGCTACAGTTTGCATCATAACATTTATACTCTCTTGCCCAAGGTGCAAGTTGGAAGGCACTTCTGGAACATAGTGGCAGGTGCAGGCTCGGACCAGGAGACTGCCTCCTTCCTTTAGCAGGGCAAGGTCATTTGGACTCACTGTTGGTGGTGTGTCTTGAGTAATACTGTAGTCATGGCTCAAGCATCTGAAAGGGCCTGGGAGTGCAGACTTACAGCACGATTACAATCTTATTATAACATGATCACAAATTTACACCAGGGGCCAGAGGATGATGCAAAACAGCTCTTTATTTTTCCTTTGGATCATTGATCAGAGGAGGCTGGACCCTCCCTAGACCCTTGGAGTGGACGCATGTTGGTGGTTTCAGTCCTCTTGCCAATGCTTAGCGTAGACTTGGCCATGCGTCCCAGTCTTGGCCAGTGAAGTGCGGGGAGTTTGGAAAAGGTTTTTCTTGCTCATAAGAGACATACCTGGATGAGAACATCCCTCTTTTTTGCTAAACATCTTAGAGTCTACTTCTGATGGCTGGGACTTCTGCACCCACTTTGCTACCATGTGGGGTAATCGCCAACATACAGAGGACACTATAGTGCAAAGACAGAAAAACCCTGGGTCCCTGAGCCTCTGAGTTACCAACCCAGGAGGCACTCCACCTTTAGACTTCTTGTTCTTTCAGTTCAAGACACTTTTGATTGGGTTTTTTTCCCAATTTAAGATATTTTTATATCCCTATGCCTAAACAGATCCTAAATGACACAATGTCAGTTAACCCAGCAAATGGTGACGAGAACCCCCACTGTCTAGAGACTGTATGGATATGAGTCAGGCTGGAAGCCTGTTCCCAGATGACTACCAAAAATCTTGCATTTAACTGTTTTAGTCAGCTTGGACTGCCATAACAGAATACCACAGACTGGTGGCTTAAACAATGGTAACTTGTTTTATCACAGCTCTGGAGGCTGGAAGTACAAGATCAAGGTGTCAGCAGGGTTGGTTTCTGGTGAGGCCTTTCTTCTTGGATTGCAGAGGACCACCTTCTCCCTGTATCTTTGCGTGGCCTGTCCTCCGTGCATGCACT
>NW_012140080.1:3844432-3845644 GCF_000956105.1 Propithecus coquereli
TATAGTTTAAACTTCTGTGTTTTAATTTCTACTACACTATCCATTAAAACCGACATGAACAAAATCTCTTTGGGGTCCTCAATAATTTTTAAGCAAGCAAAGGGATCCTGAAACCAAAAAGTTTGAGAATTACTGACATACATTAATCAAGACCGGAATAGATAGCTATGTCAGGGTTCTCAGTTGCAGACAACAGAAACCCCTACAGCCAGCCAGTATAAGCAGAAAAGGAATTCATTCAAGGATGTTAGGTAGTTCCCCAAAACTAGATGTCTCCTTCAGCACCATTGTGAAAAAATGGGTTCCACTCCTTCTTACAGAGCCCTCTTCCAAATGAGAGCCTCATGAAGGTACTTCCCACGGGGGAAGGGCACATGCTCAGAGCTCCAGCTGCAAGTGAGTCTGGAAAAGTGAGTTCTAATTGTTACCTTGGGGAGGTGGGACTCATGCGTGACATTCCCCAAACATAGGAAGGTCATGCAAAAGATGCTGGACACCCACAAATGTCCACTAGAGCTGTGGTCCCCAACCCCTGGGCTGTGGACCAGTACCAGTCTGTGGCCTGTTAGGCACCGGGCTGCACAGCAGGAAGCGAACAAGCAAAGCTTCATCTGTTTTTACAGCTGCTCCCCATTGCTCACATCACCACGTAAGCTCCACTTCATCAGATCAGCAGCAGCATTAGATTCTCATAGGAGCACGAACTCTACTATAAACTGTGCATGTGAGATCTAGGTTGTGTGCTCCTTATTAGAATCTAATACCTGATGATTTGAGGTGGAGCTGAGGCGGTGATGCTAGTGCTGGGGAGCAGCTGCAAATACAGATTATCATTAGCAGAGAGGTTTGACTGCACGATAAATGTAATGTGCTTGAATCATCCCCAAACCATCTCCCCCACACCACCCTGGTCTGTGGAAAAATTGTCTTCCATGAAACCAGTCCCTGGTGCCAAAAAGGTTGGGGACCACTGCACTAGAGTAACTATCAATGTTCTCTTTTTTTTCAGATCAAAACCAAGGTTGAGGTCGGAGCTATCAGTGAAGGAGCCATAATTCAAACTCAATTACTCTGACACAAGACATCACTTCTGAACCAACACACAGAGCCCAGAAATTCTCTACACTTTAAGACATCTTCACTGTAGTTTGACTCACATGGGTCTCAGAGATCCCAGGACCCAGAGGGAGAGGAAGGGTATTTTTAAAAAAT
>NW_012140080.1:3845924-3847901 GCF_000956105.1 Propithecus coquereli
AGCAGGGTTGGTTTCTGGTGAGGCCTTTCTTCTTGGATTGCAGAGGACCACCTTCTCCCTGTATCTTTGCGTGGCCTGTCCTCCGTGCATGCACTGCTGCATAAAGCACTTTCGTATAACAAAGTGTTACAGTTGTCTTGAGGAAATGGATTTGTGTGATTGATAAGATTGGAGATAACAGTAATAGATGTGATTATTTTATATTATCTAATGAAATGTTGAGTATATATTTTACAAATGACCAAAATGTGATATTTCAAAATCATGGGTAAATGATCTAATCAAACCAATGAATTTTAATGTCACAGAGTATGAAAAGTTCATTGGTACTGGTTTCAGATTCTATATTGCAACTAACATTTAAGAAAGTGTTACTGGTCAAGTTTTGGTGTAGTATCAAAGAAGAATATCTATCATTATGTGAAAATCTAGTAATATTTATGTAAGACCAGATTTTCTTTATATACTAAAGAAACTAAAACAACATATTTCAATAGATTAAATGAAGAAGATAGGACAATCAAGCTGACTTCTATAATATTTATCCAGATATCAGAGAGACTTGCAAAAATAATAGAGTAATGGGTACAAATATGTGGTTTGATAGAAGAAAGACGACCTAGTGCTAGATCAGTAGGATGACTATAGTTTACAGTAGGCAGGGCACAGTGGCTCACTTCTGTAATCCTAGCACTTTGGGAGGCCAAGGTGCGAGGATTGCTTGAGCTCAGGAGTTTGAGACCACCCTGAGCAAGAGCAAGATCCTGTCTTTAAAAAAAAAATCGCTTCTTGGCCTTTTGGCTAAGATCAAGTACAGTACAGTTTACAACAATCTATATATTTCAAAAGAGCTAGAAGAAAAGAATTCCAATGGTTCTAGCATAAAGAAAAGACAAATATTTAAGATGATGGATATCCCAAGTCCCTTGATTTGATCTTTGCAAATTATATGGATGTATTAAGTTATCACATGTACCCCCAAACTATGTACATCCATTATGCATTAATAAAAAATTAATGTTACATGTCTCACTAATTTTTTGTTTTAGAAACTGGTAATTATTCATGAAACTACATTATTTATGTCAATGTGAATTAGGTTTAATATTGTTATTTTTAAATGAATTAATAAATGAGGTTTTTTTATTTTAAGATATAGTATGGTAAATATTAATAAATATAACCTACATAAACAAAATTATTCGGAGTCCTCAATAATTTTTAAGCAAGCAAAGGGATCCTAAAACCAAAAAGTTTGAGAATTACTGACATACATTAATCAAGACCTGAATAGATAGCTATGTCAGGGTTCTCAGTTGCAGACAGCAGAAACCCCTGCAGCCAGCCAGTATAAGCAGAAAAGGAATTCATTCAAGGATGTTAGGTAGCTCCCCAAAACTAGATGTCTCCTTCAGCACCATTGTGAAAAAATGGGTTCCACTCCTTCTTACAGAGCCCTCTTCCAAATCAGAGCCTCATGAGGGTACTTCCCACAGGGGAAGGGTGCAGGCTCAGAGCTCACAGCTCCAGCTGCAAGTGAGTCTGGAAAAGTGAGTTCTAATTGTTACCTTGGGGAGGTGGGACTCAATGCATGACATTCCCCAAACATAGGAAGGTCATGCAAAAGATGCTGGACACCCACAAATGTCCACTAGAGCTGTGATCCGCAACCCCTGGGCTGTGGACTGGTACCAGTCCGTGGCCTGTTAGGCACCGGGCTGCACAGCAGGAAGCGAACAAGCAAAGCTTCATCTGTTTTTACAGCTGCTCCCCATTGCTCGCATCACCACGTAAGCTCCACTTCATCAGATCAGCAGCAGCATTAGATTCTCATAGGAGCACGAACTCTACTATAAACTGTGCATGCGAGATCTAGGTTGTGTGCTCCTTTTTTTTTTTTTTTAGACAGAGTCTCACTGTGTTGCCCAGGCTAGGGTGCCGTGGCGTCATCTTAGCTCACAGCAACCTCAAACTCCT
>NW_012140080.1:3849066-3861169 GCF_000956105.1 Propithecus coquereli
ATCCCTTCTTTATATCCCCAGTGCCTAGCACATACTAGACAATCCAAAAATACTTGATAAGTGATGGAAAAAGTGATATATTTTCAACACAAAAAATATATTGGTCCAACTCAAGTGTCCCAAGATTTAGAAGGTAATGTGAAAAAAAGAAAAGGACATTTTGAAGTAAATTTCTGCTGTTTTGTGGTTGTCAGACACCCAGTTGTTACAGAAAGCATACCCTGACACGAAACAATTGGTAGTGTTCAGCTGCTTACACCCCGCTGGGTACAAGACTGTGGCAGGCAGTGAATCTTAAATAGAGCCATAACGCTGAGAAACATTAAAAGTATGAAAGGGCCATTATAAACTCCTGATTTAGGCTTTTAAGACAACCGAAATGTGGCATTGCTGCCAATAAGGATAAGGACCGAAAATCATGCCTTTGTCCATTCTTATAGGTAAAGAGAGAGAGGTAGAAATAAATGAGAAAGAACAGATGAACAGAAAAATAATGTGGATATCTTAATTTCTAGCCAAGAGCAGTTAAATTTCCAGCATCCAATAACCAAAAGATCCTATTCACCTTTGGTTTGAAGAGAAATTCTTACCGCTAGTTTATTGCATACCCAGGATGACAAGCTCCGTGAGGGCAGGCACCGGAGTGTCTTGGTTGTCACTGTACTCCTTGCATCTACAACAATACTTGGCACGTCGCAGGCACTCAGTGAACACCAAATGAAGGAGTGAATGAAAGAGACTTCCTTATCTTTCTTGTACACTCCAGCCACTCTGCATTCTCTGAAAGCCTCAATACGTTCATAAATGTGCACCTTTGCATATAAACCACTCAATATACCAAATAATAACAGCTTCCACTAACTGTCCAGAGCATGGGAGATACTTGGGCAAGAAGGCACAGGACCTGCTCTTGAGGAACTCTTGACTGCTAAGTGTATCATGCCAGCACTTCTCAGATTTTATGTGCATACGAGTCCCCTGGGGAGCTTGTTAAAATGTGGCCTGAGCTTCAGCAGGTCTGGGGCAGGGACTGAGATTCTGCATTTTTAACAAGCCTCCAGGTACTGCTGATGTGCTAGGTCTAAGGCAGGTCGAGGACCAAAGCATTCTGGCACTTCTAATTGTAGTGTGACCACTGGGAAGATGGCTCTGTCAACAAACTGACTCACAGCCTGATTCCCTCACCCTGTATAGACTTTGCTCTGGTCTTACTATCCCCAGAGTTGTTTGCGGCCCAGAGTGCACACCTCTCGGCACAGGTTCTTACCTTACAGTTCTGGCAAGGCGTGGAAAACACGTGATGGTGGAAACAGCCTGGATGCGAACGGGTGGTGAGGCTCTTACATACCTTGCATCGGTAGCAGAGTCAGGGTCTCTTTCTTTTCCACCACTGGAGACATTTGAGCACATTCTCGCTGTCACATCTCGTTGAGATATTTCATAAATCTGCAGGGTAATCATTTAAAATTTAAGTTCTTTCCCACTAAAAAGAGTTCATACAGGATGTGAAACTTAGCAAAATGCAAAAGTTTTTTTTTCCATATCACAAATGTGCTTCCTCAGCAATTAATAATTTTTAAATGATCTGTCACACTTTGCATAATTAAATCACAATCTCAATGGCAGTGAATCAATGCAGGAACAGTGAGAAAACATGCATAGAAGATAGAATATGGAGGGGGAAAAGTTTCTTTGTTAGTAAATTTTTCTTACATCTGGCTAAATACTCCATACCGGCAAATGGAGGTAGAAGGAAATAAACTCACCAAAAGAACATTTATAAGGCTGCAAGTGGGTGGTCCCTGCCCATGGGGTATTATAGTCTTATGAAGATCAAAAGATCAAGCAACAAAACGGAGTTTACCGGTGGTGTTTCAGGGGAACCATCAGATAATGATATGATGATGGCAGGTTGATCATCTCATGGAGATGTGTTGAATAAAACTTTTCATGTCCTCCTTCTTGACACTCACCTCAGCCACCCAACAACATAGGTTCTTTTCCCTTAGAACTACTCTCCCTCCAAAACTCGGAGTTCAGATGCAGTTCCCCATTCTGTCCCCATCTGTGATTCTCCACTTTTCCTGTACCCACTCCCATAAGCACCACCAGGACTCGAGCACCTTCAGCCTTCCTCTTCATCCAGCAGTTTCCACTTTCTTGAATCCTTCTTTCCTTCCATCCAGGTTTAGAGGAAGATGTGCACCTGCTCTTTGCCAAGACTAGGCCTAAACTGGTGAAGGTGGCCAATCCCAACCTCTCCCCAGTTACACTCCTCCTCCCTACTGCTGCTGCAGTCCCTGGCCTCCCCCTCCTTCCGTTCCTCCAGCCACACTGCTCAGAGGGGCTCGCTGCAGCCTGAAGGCTCTGCTCTGTGCCAAACCAAATTAGGAACAACTAAAGAATACATTTATCCTCCTGGGCATCACATGACTTAATTATTGCAATTAAGAGTTTTTAATGAGTGGAAAATAACAAATGTATAACAGAGCACTTACTACCTGCCAGGCTCTGTCCTATGCTCTTTTCACATATACCTTCTCTAATTCTTACAACCACCCTATGAGATAAGAGCTGGCATTGTCACTTTACAGACGAAGACACTGAGATATGGCAAGGCTGAGGAACTTGCCCAAGGACCTGCAGCTGGAGCATGATGGAGCTGGGATGCAAGGAAATTAATAATAAACATTCAGTAATTGATATTGTATTTCATTTAAGAAACATATACATACATGTTTTGTTTCAACTTAAATAGTTCTTTACATACAGTTAACTCTGAGTTTGGTTTTTTAAATGACAGTGTGACCAGAATTTTTAAATTAAAACAAAAATTAAACAGCTGCCGTCCCTTAGCCTACGATCACTTAATCTGTACTAATAGCCTTTTTTTTCAATGAGAGAGAGAATGTAGGAGGATAATTGACAGCATTTTATAGTCTGTGTGAAGGCTACCAATTGTCTAATGTAGCCATGTCATATGCTAATATTGATTAAACTTAATGCTGAGATTTTCCAGCAAATGAAAAGAAAAATTCAATCTATTAGTATCGGCCTAAGAGAGACCCTTTATGGAATTCTCGCTGTTTGTGGTTGACCGCTGTTAGAGCAGACACTGTAATGCAGTTACCCTCTGCGATTATTTTCTGCTTTCCTTAATAAATTACAAGTTACAGTAGTGTGCACTCAGAGCGCTGTCTGCGCCACACTCAGGATGGGCAGACAGCAGAGCCACCAGATGACCACCAGTGAGGCTGGGATGAGGCCACTGCGTTCCCAGCATCATAACCAGTTCACCCAAGTGACAAACAAGCCAGTGCTACCACCTTGGCTACAAAAAGAAATTGACTGCTGCTCCATTAAGCAGAAATGAGACTGTCACTCACGGCAGTGGAGACTGAGAATTGTCTTATCTAGTGCTCAATAGCAATTTGGCTTTTTGGAAGATATTTTACAGTTGTAATTACAAAGGGAAATGAAGTCTGCTTTTGCAATGTTACCAGGTGCTCTTCCTTCCATTATGACCTTGATGAATAGCCCCCCAGAGCAAACACATGGGCTGCTCTGCTAACTGGTTGCCTTACGCAAATACAGAAATGAAATAAACGCCATTCAACAGAGGCAGCATCTTAAGAACCGGGGAGGTGGCCGTCTGTCCCCATGTAAACCTTTTGGCAAATGATATAATCTTTATTAAGTCAATGAAATCCTTTTAAGCCAAGAAAACCACATTCTAATCCAGACTTTTTATTTAAAACTTAGGTTTCATGAACTAGGATAAACATATTGCCATTAGCTGATCTCTTCGATGGACTGGTTTCAAGTCCCGTGGAGTTACTGGGGGCAAATGGAATCACATGAGGGGGCCCAGGTCCTCAGCTGGTATCTGGAGGGCAGAACTTCTCTCAGGCTCTGCTTCCAACTTTTCGTGGTCAGACCCCAGGGTACGTCCCTTCACTTTTCTGCGCTCCACTTTTCCCTTCTGTTAAATGGAGTTTTCCAAATGGAATCGCTTGTCAGGAGGGCTTTCGAGAGAGATGCTATGGAAGCAGAGCAGAGTCCTGGATTCTGAGGGTGTTGGCAGGGGCTTGAGCAGCCATCCTGTCTAGTCCCTTCTTTGACAGTGGTGGGAACTGAGGGTCAGGGAAGGTGGAGTGATGCCTAAGGTCACACAGCCACTTTGTTTCTGGGCCACAGAGGGAAGCAGATCTCTGAGTCACAGGGCGATCCTCCAAAAAAAAAAAAAAAAGCAAAAAACAATACCTTAATGTTGAGTGGAATACAATGCAAAAATGACAACTTCCACCTTAAGTGTGACACCCAGCGGGTTGCAAAGCATTTCCCACCTCTATTTCAGGAAGAGCATTAGCTGATGGTCAAGTGATCAGGCTGAAATGGTCATCATTGCTGTGCCTGTATTAACGAGGACACCATGATAGGACATTTTTTAAGCATGTGCCATCTGTCAAGTGCTGCCCTCATCAGCAAGCTTGCAGATGAGATTCCCATCTTCCCAAATAAATGAGGAGAATGGGATCCTTTCATACCCTTCTGCCTAAAAAGTTTCCTCTAAAGCTCAGACACAACAATGGAACTAACCAATGAATCTATGTCTCCCAAGTATTTCAGAAACTCTACACCTCTGGTGGCCTGAGTGGGAAATCACTTGGAGGGGTGGGGTTGGTGAGCTAAGAGCTAACCTTCTGACCCTTGCGATAAACAAATAGTAAAGTTGTCTTTTGCTAGTCAGTACAAAACTCCCTCTCACTGCTCTAAAACCCATTTGGAATTGGTCCAACTTTACATATCTGTTGGATGTTTAAGAAATAGATTAAGAGGTCAACAGAGAAAATGAGACATCTCCAGATGGTTGTCTGAATGGACAATGGTAAGAAGAAAGGAGTGAGGCGGGGAGTGAGTTGTGGTGAAACAAAAAGGGCTTATCAAGACCACAGAACCAGAGAAGCCTAGAGTCACCAGTGGAGGGAGCCTGTGATTTTTAGGATCTGTTAAACTGAGAGTCGCAGAAAACCCAAGTCGATGCAATTAAACTATATTGGGCAGTGCTTCTTAAACTTTAAAGTGCATATGAATTACCTAGGGATCTTATTAAAATACAGATTCAGATTTGGTAATTCTAGCGTGGGACCTGAGACTTTCCATTTTAGCAGGTTCGTGGATAATGCTGATGTTACTGGTCCTCGGACCACACTTGCTAGGGTATTTAATTGTCCAAGCGACTGGTAGGGGTGGGCTTTGGGATTTCTTGATCCAGAGGCTCAGTCTCATCCTCCAAGACCCAATTTATTTCCGCTTCTCTGCACAGCCACTTAGAGCTTTGGCTGTAACCAAACGATGCTTCATCTAGTGCTCATATAACAGCTTCCAGTCCAAGCCGAGCTACTTGCCTCTTCGTTCTCATCCAGTGAGAGAATGCCAAGCAAAGTTCTGGAAATTTGCCCTCATTGGGCCATCTTAAGTCACATGCCTACCCCTGAGCCAGCCAGTGGCCAGAGGAATGGGCTACATGAAATTTGCTTAAGCCCATCAGGCCCCATCCCATGAGTTGGCTGAAGGAGGAGGTTTCCCTCAAGCACAAGGGCTTCTTGCCAAGAGGTGGCTACCAGGTAAAAGACTGGGTACTGCAGGAGGGGGCATAGAAGAATGAACGCTGGGCACGTTCAATCAACAGAGCCCTTGGTTACGGCAGCTGGTGAAGAGTGTGAGCTCTATGTTCTTTCACAGCCTTGGGTCCTTGGAAACCCTGAAGCTTTCTCTCTGTGTTTGCGAGGTCACACTGAGGAATGTGTAGCCACAAAGGGGTCTGCCAGTGTCACCCTGCCCCCACCCATCCACACATACACACTCATTACAGCAGGTGAGACAGAGCTAAGGTCATTTTTGTTCCATGAATGAAGTCTGTTTTCCAGTCTCCTTTCATACTGTGGACCTCCTTCCTTGCTCCTGCCATTTCCGCTGCACTGCTACAATGTCCAAATGTTTTCCCCAGTAAAATATATTTACCTCATGTTTCACTTTCCAAGGTGACAACTCATTGATCTGATAACCTATTTGATATCACATATGCCCAACAGTGAAATGTGTTACTTCTCCCAGACAGACCATGCTTACGTTATAAGCTGGTGTCTTCTGCAATCTCAGCATCTTGAGTCAAAGGATTGAGCCCAATAACAGGATCTCAGGCATCATGACAGGCTCCTGTGGGAAGACGTTTGGGGGCAAAGGAGCTTTGGGAGCCCCTTAGGCCACAGCATCCTGGTAGCCGTGTATCCTCACCCAGAGGGAATGCTCGCCCAAGACTGAAGGAAAACTGAGCTTCCAATTTAAAGGCTGTCTCCCACAGGGGAATTTTTCTAACCAAAACACACACCATAATATAAAAAAGCACATTGCTTACATTGCTATTTACAACTATTTCACTCCGCCTTGCTGCCACTTTTGTTTCTCTCCACCATATTACAAGTTCCTTGCAGGCAGAACCTTCATGGTGCCAAGCGTGGCACAATGCAGATATTAAATAAATGAACAGCACAAGGACCTAAGTGGTTAGGGCAGCCACAGGCCCCACCACGATTCCTGCAAAAAAACCTTAACGGGATACACTACAACAAGCATCACTAATGCCACCACCAACGGCTCACTTAAATTGTTCATGAAATGGAAACATACAATTAGAAAGAATGATCATGTCCAATCATCAGAAAATATGCTCTAAAAAGGGAGAACAATAATAGAATCATGGATTGAGAACTACTAAAATCTAAACATAGCTTTTCTCCAAATTTATAACACCCTTTTCTAAAAAGGAAAGAAGGGAGCAAGAGAGAGAAAACGAGGGAGGGAAGGAGGGAAGAAAGAGGAAGACTTTGCCGGGCAGGGGGAATACTTTGGTTATTGAGCAATGGGACTGAGTATTAAGTTATTTTCTATTTCTACATAGGGCCTCATAAGGTCAAAATTAAAAATTAAAAGAAGAGTCTTTTGAGGATTACACCATATTGTCTGCACATTCTATCAAATCTCCCACTGGGAAGCAGCCGAGGTAGCGGCCACATTAGGGGTGGAAGAGAAGCCCCATTCCTGAGAGTTTCCTGTGTCACCATCATCAGCTCTGACACAGGATCCAGAGGACCCTGCACCAGGGTGAGTTAGAGCGATCTTTGCGCCCCCAGTAATCTTACACTTTTCATTTTCCCACAAACTGGCAGGAACGCTTCTTAGATTTCCATTTTAAAACGTGCCAAGTTTTGCTTCACACTGGTTTAAATTATTGGACAGTAGACCAATAAGAGAATAGTGTCAGGTATAAGCTGAGATTGTAAAACTTTTCCAGAATCTGCTTTCACAGTAAATTGTAAAAGGTGCTATTTGGCTCAGAAAACCACTGAAGGTAATTAATTTTCAGTTCTTAGATCTGGCCGCGGAAGTAAAAAATTAAGAGTGGATGAAAGAGATAGTTTTAGTTTTCTGTCTTCAAAATGGGCAGTGTTATGTTGGAAAAAAGACACAGAAGATGGAGCACGTGACTTCCTGTAGCTCCAGTGTGAGTGTTAGTTCTGGGTCTTTGGGCTTCAGCCCGGAGAACACAGGGAGGCCTGAAGCAGTGGGGCAAAGGGCAGGTTCCTTTCTCTCCCCGAGAAGCTCATCACAGCAGCCTCTGCAAAGGAAGCTGTGAGGATGGGGACTTTATCTTCAGGCAGTGCTTAGAAGTTTCTAGCTATGGCTACAGTTGTACACAAGAGAAAAAAGTCAAGTGTAATCCCCTATGAAAACCTAAAAAAAAGAGAAAGAATATGTTTAAACATAAGAGCTAAGAAATGGACACCAAATTGTTCCTAGATGTGTATTTTAAACTCTTGTTTTCCTAAAACCACACTCTAAAATGGCATTTAATAAGGGAACAGAGCCGCTTGAGAGGGCCAGAGGCTTGGGCTTTAGTGCCATTTCTGCTATTTACTGCTGTGTGCCTTTGGAAAAGCCACTTGACCCAGTAGGGTGACCAGCTAATTCTGACTTTACTGCTGAAAGTCCCGTGTGTATGGAAACCCTTCAGTCCCAGGCAAATCGCCCTCCACAACCTTGCTGGGTCTCCTTTTACTCATTGGTAAAATAATGGAGCTGGATTAGATCATTTCTTAAGTCCCATTTCGCTCCAGAAAAAAACTGGTTGCCTCGGGTTGTTCCATTATTTTATTTGTTTGTTTACAAATACTGGACTATTTTTACTAAAGGATTTGAGGCAGTTTATAAAGAGTGAGCAGTATAAAATACAAAATATATATAGACATGGATTTAAAAACCAGCGTCAGAAAAAAAAAACAAAAAAACACAAGGCCAAGGTTAAAGTTGAAACAGAAATATGCTGGCCATTTGACCCAGTAACTATTACAATTGAGCTGGCAAATCTGGCTCTGAGCTTGATCCTGACTATCAAAGCAAAAAAAGAAAACCTAATGTATGATATGATTCATTGTCCATGAGGGAAAGTATTAATTTCCCAGGGGAATAAAAGATTTTTCTGAGAAAAAAATTTTACAATGCATCTTTACATAGGGAACATTGAAATGTGTTGGAAACACTGCACTTAACAATATCCTAATGGTAAATGCAACAATGACTCTCACGTGGCTGTTTATCAGGTGTCCTCCAACGTAAGTGGAGGATATTATACCAGAACAAACTCAGTGGGAATAATCCTAGAGTCCGCCACAAGGGATGTTGGGGGATATTGGGGCTAAGAACACAATACCTATCCCAAAGTATGGCACTTTGGCGTGCCAAGTACTTTGAACTGAAGGAAATTGCGAAGACCTCAGAAACAAAGTTTAAAAAAAAAAAAAAGAAACAAATATTTTCTGACCTTCTCCTGTCCTCCCGTCTCACACCCCTCTTTGTCCCCCAAAGTGAGTCATATTACCCAGAATTCCTCTTCCCCAAAGTGAGTCATAGAACCTAGAACTCCTCTCCCATGAGCAAGACATAAAACCTAGAAAGGTCACTCTCTCCCTTTTCCCTTGAAGACCCTCATTCCAGAGGGGTCCAGCCTCAACCCAGAGGGATGGAATACTACGCAGAGAGGCCAGGAAGAATCTGAACAGAAAGGCCTTGCTGGGTTTCCCCCTCGGTCTATAACCATTAGATTTTCCCCTTTTATCCAATCACATTTCTGCACAGCTGTCCATTCTTCAACGAACCTGAGTGTAAAAACAGACACTTTGCCCTGGTCTTTGGGTCTTCATTTCTGAAAGCTCCCATGTCATATAAAACTTTGATTAGGATTAACTTGTTTTGCTTTTCTGTTGTCAACCTGTCTTTTGTTATAAGAGTGTCAGTAATGACCCTCATGATGGGTGAGGAAAGGTATCCCACCTTTCCACCCCCACAGGGACATTTGAGTTGTTTTTCTTTTTCAGCTGTTACACTAATGCTGCTATGGACATTCATTTACAATTCTGTGAATAGACACACATTTTCATTTCTCTCAGGTATATACCTATGAGTGGAATTGTTAGATCATATAGCAATTCTGTGCAACAGCTTGAGGAATGGCCAGACTGTTTTCCAAAGTGATATACCATTTTCCCTTCCCACCAGCAGTGTTTAAGTGTTCCAATTTCCCTACATCCTCACCAACACTAATCATTATCTGCCTTTGATTCTAGCCGTCCTGCTGTATGCATCTCCTTGTGATTTTGATTTGTGTTTCCCTAAAGGGTAATGATATTTAGTATCTTTTCATGTGTTTTTGGCCATTTGTATGTCTTTTTAGGAGAAACATCTATTCAAATCATATCCTTTTATTATAGTAGATCCCCACTGTCTACAAGGGATACATTCCAAGGCCCCCAGTGGCTGCCTGAAAACTCAGTACTGAACCCTACATATACTATGTTTTTCCTATACATACAGGAAAACTCGGGCATTATTTCTGGTTTCTCAGTTTTATTTACTGATCTATATGTCTATCCTTATGAGAATACCTCACTTACTTGATTACTGTAGCTCTGTAATAAGTTTTGAAATTGGGACATGTGAGTCCTGCAACTATTTCATCACTTCCAAGATTGTTTTGATGGAAGACATACAAATGGTCAGCAGATATATGAAAAAAATGCTCAATCTTACTAATCATCCAAGAAATGCAAATCAAAGCTACAATGAGCTATCACCTCACCCCAGTTAGAATGGCTATTATCAAAAAGACAAAAAATAGCAAATGCCGGTGAGGATGTGAAGAAAAGGAACTGTTATACACTTTCGGTGGGACTGTAAATTAACACACACATTGTGGAAAACAGTATGAAAGTTTCTCAAAAAATTAAAAATAGAGCTACCATGTGACCTGGCAACCCCATTACTGGGCATATATCCAAAGGAAAGGAAATCAGTATGTCAAAGAGATATCTACACTCCCCTGTTTATTGCAGGCTATTATCAATAGCCAAGATATGGATTCAACCTAAGTGCCCATCCACAGATGAATGGATAAAGAAAATGTATATATAAATGAAATTCTATTCAGCCATAAAATAGAATGCAACGGTGTCATTCGTGGCAACATGGATAAACCTACAGGATATTATGTTAAGTGAAATAAGCCAGCCACAGAAAGATAAACACTGCATGCTCTCACTGGTATGTGGAATCTAACAAAGCTGATCTCACAGAAGTAGAGAGTAGAATAGTGCTTACCAGAGCCTGGGGGCAGGGAGAATGGGTACTGGTTGGTTGACAGGTAAAAGTTACAGTTAGAAAGAATAGGTTCTGGTGTTCTATTACACAGTAGGGTGACTATAGCCAATAACAATGTATTGACTATTTCAAGATAGCTAGAAGAGAGGATTTTGAATATTATTACCACAAAGAAATTATAAATGTTTAAAGTAATGGATATGCTAATTGTCCTGATTTGATCATTGTACATGTATACATGTATCGAAACATCATACTGTACCCCATAAATACGTACAATTATTATGTGTCAATTATAAACTTGAAAAAAATTTAAAAAAAGAGATTGTTTTGGCTATTCTGTGTCCCTTGCATTTTCATACAAATTTTAGGATCAGCTTATCAATGTCTGCAAAGAAGTCAAGTGGGTTTTTGAAAAGGATTACATTGAACCTGTAGGTCACTTTGGAGACTTTTGCCTTCCTGACAATATTGTGTCTTCTGATCCACGAACATGTGATGTCTTTCCATCTATTTAGGTCTTCTTTAATTTCTTTCAACAATGTTTTGTAGTTTTCAGAGTATGAGTTTTGCACCTCTTTTGTTAAACTTACTCCTAGTTTATTCTTTTAGATGTTATTACAAATGGAATTATTTTCTTGACATCATTTTGGTTTGCTCAATGCTACTGTGCAGAAATACAATTGATTTTTGTGTATGGATCTTGTATTCTGCAACCTTGCTGAATTTATTCATTACTTTCAATAGTTTTTTAGTGGATTTCTTAGGATTTTCTATATACAAGATCATGTCATCTGCAAATAGAGACAGTTTCACTTCTTGATCTCCAAGCTACATATCCTTTATTCCATTTTGTTGCCAAAGTACTCTGGCTACACCGTCCAGTACAATGTTGAATAGAAGTGGCAAGAGTGGTGTCCTTGTCTTGTTTCTGATCTTAGGGGATTCAGTCTTTCACCATTAAATATGATATTAGCTGTGGATTTTTCATAGATCTCTTTTATGAGGTTGAGGAAGTTCCCTTCTCTTCCTAGTTTGTTGAGTGTTTTTATCACAAAGGGTGTTGAATTTTGTCAAATGCTCTTTCTGTATCTATTGAGATGATCCTGTGGTTTCAGTCCATATTCTATTGATGTGGTGTATTATCCTAATTGATTTCCTGATGTTAAACCAACCTTGTATTCCTGAGCATAGTATAAACATTTTTCTATATTGCTAATATTTTGTCGAGGACTTTTGTGTCTATATTCAAAGAGATATTGGCTCACAGTTTTTCTTTTCTTGTGATGTCTTTGTATGATTTTGGTATCAGTAATTAATACTAGCCTCATAGAATGAGTTGAAAAGTCATCCCTTGTATTTTTTAGAAAAGTTTGTGAAGAATTGGTAT
>NW_012140080.1:3861446-3946054 GCF_000956105.1 Propithecus coquereli
TTGGCATATAGTTGTTCATAGTATTCCCTCATAATTCTTTTTATTTCTGGAACATGAGTAGTAATGTCCCTTTTTCATTTCTGATTTTAGTAATTTGAGGTTTCTCTCTTTTTTTCTTATTTAGTCTAGCTAAAGGCTTGTCAATTTTGTTGATCTTTTCCAAGAACCAACTTTTGGTTTCATTGATTTTTCTCTATTGTTTTTCTATTCTCTATTTCGCTAACTTCTGCTCTAAACCTTGTTATTGCCTTCCTTCTGCTTGCTAACAATGCTTTTTTGACTTATTAAAAAGAAGAAAAAATTACTTATCCAGTATACTATTGATGGTCACTTGGGTTGTTTCCTGATTGAGGCTAGAGGCTAGTATGTATAAAGTTGTATGAACATTTTTGTACATTTATTTGTATGAACATACACTTTCATTTCTCTTGGGTAAATATCTAGGAGTGGAACAGGAATGGGGCAGATGTATGTTTAACTTTATATGAAACTGTCAAACAGTTTTCCTAAGTAGTTGTGCCATATTATATTCTAACTATTAACAGCAATCTATGAAAATACCACACCCTACCAATATTTGGTATTGTCAGTCTTTTTCCTTTTAGCCCTATGGTGGGATTATAGTGGTATCCCATGCTTTAGTTTGCATTTCCCTGATAATTAATGAGCCTGATCACCTTTTCACTTCTGTCAAAGTAGTTGCTCAAACTTTTGTCCCCTTTTCTATTGTGTTGTATGCCTTTTTCTTATTGATTTGAGTTCTTTATATATTTTGAATGTGTCTTTGTTAATAAACTATAGTAATCAAAGTCAATGAACTATTGCTACACACAATTATTTATATAAACTCACAGACATAATGTTGAGCAAAAGAAGTACATACTGTGTAATTCTGTTTACATAAAGCTCAAAAACAGGCAAAACCAATCTACTGTGTTAAAAGTCAAATGTATGGTCTCTTTAGGATATTAGGTAATAACTGGGAAGGGGCATGGGGGACCTCTGGGGTCTCAATGACATTCTATTTCTTCAACTGTATACAGGTTACGCAGGTGGGTTCACTTTGTGAAAATCCTTGATATGCCACGCTGTAGCCTGTGTACTTTTCTGAATGTTACATCTGAGCAAACTATTATTGCAAGGAAGGAAAATTGTGCTCTTGAGAAAATCTGTTAATTATCAAATACTTGATATTTATTAGCAGTCTCTCCACATATGATGTCTTTCTCACTGTATTAAGGTGCTTATTTTCCTTTGTCTTGAATACTTTCCTTGTGCATACTTTATGTTGTAAGACTAAAAATTTCGTTAATAATAGGTCAATAACGGAGCTTAACTTTTCCTTTGCTCTGGACTGCAGACACCTTGGCAAATAACACAATCTGAGTTCCCAAGGGCTGTAAGACCTTAAAATCTGCTGTTCCTTCTCCATCAATCCCATAATGCTGAACACAATGCGCATACAATGAAAAGCCGCAGCTAACACCGCTATAGCTGTCCCCCTAGGAATTCATTGTAAAAGGGTTTCACTGTACTTTGTAAAGCAATTTGGAATCCTTCATGATGAAAGGTTCCATATAAAGAAGGTAATATAATGGACTTGGCTTTCAACTTATTTCATTTAAGCCTTAACAGAAACATGAATCTACTATATTAGCATCATAAACCAATAGGTGCTATATAAATGCTGAATAGAAATATTCTGGGTGAATTAAATTGCAAATATAGCTATGTATTAGCTAAGTGCTTTACCAAGTAGTATGCAAATGTTGATTAATAAGGCAATTATACTCAATTAAAATAATAATAATAATGCTACATTCTTCTATATTTTTCCAATTCTCTGGGCACTCATTGACTTAGTTATTTGGGGTGAGTCTACCACCTAAATCTCAAACCTAAATGCAAACTCACAAGAGATGTCTCTTTAGAAGGAAACAGCCTTCCCTCTGGGTTGGCACCAAACCAAGACTCCAGCAAGTGTGGGGGTTTGGGGGATAAAGGAAATCTCTCTAATATATGTGATTGACCTGATGCTTTTAAAGAGCCCATGATACTCCCAGGTCCTGTTTAATATTGCCCAGGGATACTTTTATGCTTCTTAGTGTTTCTTTGGGGATCAGATTCTCCAGTGCTTCCTTATATCATGATCACTAGGCATCATGCATGTCATCAAACAGTTGCTATGCTTACCCCAAGACAGCGGTGACCAGAAATAGCTAGAAAGTTACTAGAATGCTTTTGATAAAGGGTATGTTAACATGAATTATTATCATCATCATTATTCCTTTTTTATATCATCTTTGGGGACTGAGAGGTGATTCCCTCCCCTATAGAAGCTGCATTCAAAATATATATATATATTTGGTATCTGTGAGTCCGGATTTATAGAGAAATGTATTTACAGAGAAATATATTTACAGGGAAATCTATTAAATCTATAACTACTAGTTTTGCATGTATGTCAGATGAAGTACTCACCTTGATGGGTGAAAAATGGCATTTCTATTTCAACCTCTCATTTCCTGTGCCTTACACAGCCTTCCTGTGATGGGACAAAGTGCAGTAAGGTCTTTGCTAGAAATCAATTTTCTTACAGCTGTAGCCCTCTGTACAAAATAATATAAATCACAATCCTGTTGCAGAAAGTTTCAAATTTCACTTTGGATGGGCACACATTTGAAAATGTGGGGAGGAGGGACCGCCAGATTGGAGAGGCTGCTACAGAGAGGATGGTGACCAGCTGTTCACAGTCGTCCTGAAGATGGGACCCAGCTTAACTGAAACAGGAAGGGTGGGAGTTTACACCCCTGCAAGAAAATGCAGTGAACTGTGCAAGTCCCTCACCTCAAGGAAAGTATAGAATGAACCCTAGTCTTGTCTCTATTCCTTTTGGTTGCAACATCACAGATATTCTATGCAAGAAGATTTTTATCTTAAGAGAAGTCCAGAGAGTTTCAAAGCTCTTTTGACTGTGGAACAGTATGTTCAAGGAAACCTTAACATGAAACCTCAAACAGAAAACAAATAAAAGGCCCAGGATTTGCCCCAGGCCTCCTTTCCTTCCCCTCCAGCCCTCCAAGGGGGGACCTCTCAGTCTGTTATCACTGCTCTACTCTAGTGGAATGAAGATCTGCAAGGTGAGGCCACTGTTAGTTACACCCACAAAATCTTCAGTGACACTTCACGAATAAGATGTTACCGGAACCAGGCTTTGCATGATCATGGACTTTGCATGGGGGATGTGTCTCTCAGGGTTCTGTGTGATTGGATGGGGTGGGGGGAACCACTCCAGGCACACCTAACTGAAAGGAATGAAACGCAGGGAGGGAAGTGCCTGCCACGTCATTGGAAGGGCTGGAGGAATAAGTCAGGGGGTCGCCAGGCTTGATGGTTGGCTTCAAGGTCACACTACAGCAGCTGCGATGCAGAGGTCAGGAGACTACCAGGAACTGAATTGCCTCCACTCTGGCTGCTGCCACCATCATCCTGCACCTGAGAAGCTGGTGCAGCCCAGCTGCTGCAGACAGCTGCATTTGGCAGTGCTTGCTTTTCAAGTGGCACCACTGCAGGAAGACGGCCACTGCTCCTCTCTGTCTTCCAATCTTCAAGTGCAAGGGCATCTCACTACAGAACCCCAATCGCATCCAGAACCACAGCCTCCAAGGAGTCCGAGAATATAGCTTTAGCCTTCCAGCTCCCAAGAAGGAACTAGAAGGATCTCATAGGATCTGGTGCAGAATTGGGGGAGAGGCAACGTTTGGGAAGAGCCTGAGCAAAGCTGGTGCAGATGCAAACTGGAGGATGAATTCTGGGGCTGGAAAGCTGCAGTCCTGCTGTGAAGTCAACAACAAGCTCGGGTAGCCTTGCTGGATTGATGGAGGGCATGGGACTTCCTTTCATAGAAAAGTTCAAGAACATCTCAGGAAATCTCCTTTAGGATGATTTGAGAAGCAGTCTTTGATTTCTTTCTTATTTTGGTAACACAAGAAACTTACATTCATTGTAAAAATATTATAAAATACATTCACTCAAAAAAAATAATAAAAGCCACCCATAATCCCATCATCCAGATATAATCACATATCGGTGACTCTCCTTCCAGACATTCCAGGGTTATTTTACTATGATATCATAGTTTTTAACTTTTTCTTTACTTACGGATAATTTTCCTAATTATTAAATGGATTTTCAGTGACATTAGCAATAACAGCCACATTATTGATAGTATTCTGTTATACTAGTGTCCCATACTTTATTTAATAAATACTTTATTTAACATCCCCCCTTTGTTGGACATACCAGTATTCTAGGTTAATAGTGATGAGATAAATAGAAAAGTCAATATTGCAGAGGAGGCTGGAATTGGGAGGTGCTTAAAGCAAAAGTATCAATGACATGTGATGAGGCAGCAGAACTCACAATGTGTTGGAGCCGGAAAGAACTTAAGAGTCATCCTCATCCACCTTTCTCATATAACAGATGGGGGCAATGGAGACCACGTTACACTCTCATTATCCCAAACTCTCCAGCCAGCCCTTGTTCTCTGCATTTCTTTATCCTGTGCTAAGTCATGCACAGTTGTTATCAAAACTCCAATGTAAACAGCAACTCACAGAAAATATGACTTAAAGAACAAGAACAACAAAAATCCAAATTATAATAATTCCATTCCATCCCATTCACCCAGCATCTATTAAGACACTACTTTGCGGCTAACACAGTGCTATGAGAAGGGGTTAAAAAACCAGATAAAGACCCTACCCTCAACACAGTTACTGACTTCCAAAGGAGATGAGAAGGAATCTTTCAGTTGCATCGAGGCACCTGCTTGTCCTACCTATGGAACGGTCCTGGGTCCCAGATAATTTCTTCTACATCTTCTCACCTCTTGAGTTTCAGTTGTGAAAAAAAGCAGGAAAGTGAGAAAGAAGTGTATATGGTTTTATATCTTCCAATACAAGCACATTTAAGACCTGCTCTCTAATATTTTCCTTGTCTAGGCATCCCCATCTTTTTTCATTTTTTAATAAAGCAAAAGGAAGTTATCCCTTGTGGTTTGCAGTGAGAGTTCATTATCAGAGAAACACTTGGCTTTTAAATGGTGTTAACACTGAAATCCTCTTGTCTTTTTCTAGTTAAGATTTCCTCATCTTGATCCTCTCTCCTCACATATCGATCACACATTGCATGCTTCAAAGTGTTCACTCAATCACGCCACTTTTTCCAAGAGAGTAGCTAACTCTTAATATGCGGCAGGTTTCCTATTACACTTCCCTTGCTTTAAAAATATCTTGAAAGAGTAAATCTGCCAATAAAGAAACCACCCAGTCCAAAAAGCCTTTGCAGAAATTCACCCAAATGGAGCTGCACTGTAAGTGGGGAAGATGTGGCCATAATATGCACACACTGCCTGGGGCTCCCAGACCCATCTGTTGACTGGCCCCACTCGCATGGAGACGAAGCTTCCACCCTCCACTCCCTCTCACATGACTTTCAGCTTCTGGGGCCTCAGCCACAGGCATCTGAAGCTGTTTGGGGATTATGAATTCCAAGCATGGTTTAAGATCTGGTCATGTTGCTCTGTTGTTCTTGTATTTCCTCTGTTTGACAATTCGTAGCTTTTAATTTTGGGAGGGTCAGAGTAATAGCTCTTAAGCAGATGGCTGTAATTGGTCCCCAGGGGTGAACTTTGGGAGGGAGTTTGGATGAGACTCTCACCAAGGTTCTAGGGTTCTGTGACTCACTGGGCTTGACTCAAGGCCAGGAGTGAAGTTGCTGATTGCTTCCAACCTGTTCTTCGGCGAGTAATAAATGTCAATTGATCTTTCTTCATATTCTAGAAACCATATTCATATAAGAGAACATGAAAAATAGTATGCGCTAAAAATGCATTCACGGGAGCCAAACTCATGCGTGCTTAGAATGAAGTCGTTGCATCCAGTCCATTTGTCATTCTTTTTATGTCCAAGTTTTAGTAACAGGATGTTTTCAAATAGTTTACATTTCTCTTGGGACATCTTCCCTAACCAAATGTCATACTAGTGTTAGCCAGGAGTTATTTGGATTTGCTCAATTCTTGTTGTTTCCAACAAGATTTAGGCCATTTCTGCAAGCAGAATTCTGCATTGAAGATAATGGGATTTTCTTGCCTGTCCTTAAGGAGAAAAATTATTAGATCAGTGGGAATTTTACAGAGTACATTATTAAATCCCTGGACATTAAAAACTTCAGCTACTTGGGATGCAAATTGCAACTGACATTTAAAAGCATATTTATGAAAATGTGAAAGTTGATATTTATTTTTACTAATATCATTTTATGTAATGTTTAGTGTTCTCTAAGAAAATTATGTTTAGCAGGCCTTTCTTTTTTCTTCTAAACTCCTTTATTGTACTGCAAAATATTCTTTCTTTACTGGTTACAGAGTAGTCAATCTTCATTGTAGAAAATTTGGAAAAGTGTTTTAAAAATTTTAAAGTACCTATGATTCTTTAATCTTTTTTAAAAAGATAGTCAACAGTAGATATTATTTGAAATCTTATTAAATTTTAAATTTTTTTCTGAGTTAATTATTTCCTGATTTAAACCTTGAGTCCTTCTTCTGACAGAGGTTTTGCTCCAGCTCCAAGACTCTCTGATGCTACACTTCAAATGAAGCTTAGTTCTAGAACGACTGATTGTCAGATAAGTGGACAAGAAGATATGGGCAAAGGATGGTTAAGCCTGGTTCACCTCATGGGGGTCTTGGTCAAACCACTGTTTCCTTATTAATGTAATATTCTGTGAATAAAATCAAGATTAGAACCATGCATGCTGTTGAAGGAATTACTCAGTAGTAATAAAAGAATATATTAGACAAGTTAGAAAATGAAGTATCAGCCCTGGCTACAAGAGAATCTGGGGAAATGAGTATTTTGAGTTGGACACATTGATGCTCTGGGTCAAATTTTGATGTTTCTGAAATAAGAGGCAAGAAGAAAGTGAATAACCGGTAGACAGCTACCCGTGTCTTCCAGGAAGACACTCACAGAGCCACCTGGGGCAAATCTAGGACACTAATCTAGGGCCTCTAACCACACATCCCATGAGCTTTGAGCTACAGAGCAGTTATTACGCCTATTTTTCCATCTAAACCTGAAACCAAGTCAACAAGACAGTTACGTTTTAGAATTGTTCAATGCAAGTAGTGAAAGATGAAGTCATATTCTAACAGGGGATGTGGAGTTTTTGCTAAATCAAATCATACAGATGTATTTATGGCCGAATTCCCCTTCTATCTCCAAAAGACTCTTAAAAGCCAAGTCTCTGGAAGCGAATTCTTTCCAGACACAACTATCCTAAGATCCATTCCAAGCAATATTTGTTCTAGAACCAGTAGTTTTTCATACAAGCAATTGCTAAACTGAAAAATATACACTGGCTAACAAACATCAGGTAGAAAAAAAAAACCTATTTATGTAATTCAACAGATTTTTGTTTTGGTGTAACTTAGTTCCGTAGGTTTGTGTGTAGATACGACTTTAATCTTCTGGGACAGCATTCATTTACGTGCTTCAAATATATTTTGATACTAAAATTCTCTGTAAAGCTGAATTTCTATGACATTTTCTTAGGCTTACGTCCTCCCATGCAAGTTTGAAAATAAAGGAATTCTCCAGCTAATACCCATGACCTTGAACCCACTGTAAGCTGAGAACTGATTAATTCTTCATCATCTTCCCATTCTTCTCCTTCTTTCTCCTATTTATCACCTCCATTTGCTCCCTGTAGCCTGTAGATTGGGTGACGTTTAGAAGCATAGAGGAGGTATTATTTGGAACAACACTGTCACAAGGCTCCGTTTTACTGCAGCCTTGCCCTTCCTTGCTCTTTTCTCTGAGTGAGTGGCTAATTGCCCAGAATTTCTAAGGTCTGGGTTTAAAACTCCACCGTCTCTAGTCTGTCCCTATTATTGAATGAGATAACTGCCCTTGGCAGAGGTGCACAGAGCCGTTTTGATGGCACAGCACATTAATTTGCAACCCCCGCTGCACAGAATGAAGGAAACGCAACTGCTGTCCTCCTGGGAGAAGCCACTTAGGCAAGAAAATAAATAAGAGGATTTTGATTATATTTGGAACTCTTAGGCTTGTGCCCAGGGAGGCTCCGTCTTTAAACTCTTGTCATTTCATGTTTACACAGAAATTATAACAGAAAAGAAAAGGCTCATAGTTGTCCGTACAAGCATTTACAAAATGTATCCATGTTCTATCGGGGGTCATTTGAGCCACAATTTGCACGTGTTCATTATTTCACCTCACTATAGGAGAGAACAAATGTGAAGGGCCCAGCAGGGTCTCTGGCACACAGTAGGCCACCTAGAAATGTCTTTTTTCTTCCCTTCTCCCTTTTTCCCTTGTATCTGGTTTCCCCTACTTCTTGTCAGAAGTCGTTCTGAAGAGAATCTGTAATTCCGGCGTATCTGTACCACACAGTCCGTTGGAGCCGTCGTGCTCTGCCATTTGATGAGTTCTCCTCGTCCCTGCTAATCTCTGTGCACGACATGTCTCTTCACTGGCGGGTGCAAAGAGTCCATATTTGAGCTGTTTGCTCTTCCCCCACCTGCCACGATTAATTCGGCAAACCAAGTGTTGGTCTAGTTGGCGGAGAGATATGCACGCGAGTAACAATTTAATAACATTATCAAATAATAATTTGTATTATTTAATAATAATAGTATGTACCAGGCACTGAGTGGGGATACTATAACAATAACTTTTATTACTGTAGACTGTGTTTATTGAGCACTTACTACATGCCAAACACTGTGCTAAATTTTTTTTGTGTGCTAAATGTTTTTACATACTATATGTAATTACTTACTGAATGGGCCCAATGAAGTACACTTTAATCTAAAAACATCTTAATTTCTCTCCTTCAAATACAGTCTGTCAGAGATTGGACAATATCAGATACCTATATCTCCAGGTCACTTTCAATTATTAAAACAGTCTTGGCTGGCAAGGTGGCTCACGCCTGTGATCCTAGCACTCTGGGAGGCAGAGGTGAGAGGATCGTTTGAGGTCAGGAGTTGAAGGTTGCAATGAGCTATGATGACGCCACTGCACTCTATCCTGGGGCAACAGAGTGAGACTCTGTCTCTTAAAAAAAATAGTAAAAGAAAATAGTCCTAATTTCAGGTATGATAAAGTCCAATGCAGACTAAAACAAAACTTCAGACTCATATCTGGTTTAAATCTGCCTGAAACCCGAATGGCTTCCCAGTTGCCATCTGCAATCCCCATAAAGAGGAGCTGTGCCTGACTTCCATGAGATGCCCCTGTCATTGTTCAGTAGCTTCCTCTCTCTATTTGAGCAAGCTGGCAACGTTACAACCAACTTTCGCTGACTAGAAGAAGATGGACAATACATTCTTAGCAGAGCTTTTGAGAAACAAGACACTTTGGCTACTGCATCATCCACACTGGCCTCCGCCCAACCATTCTGGCAGGAATTAGCGGCCTTTCTCTACCTTTCCACCTTGAAGAGCTCATGACTTGTGGTTTCGTGATTTTTAAACTAACATTCTTATTTATGTAAAAGGATGTTGAGCCTGAAGTTTCGACTAGGCATCGAGAGATGGAGAGGGGATTTTTGCAGGAGGGTATTTTGGGGAAGGCTTCACCCTCGATTGGTAGGGAGGTTCCTGCCTTCTCACCTCCAATGAGGCAGGGCTACCATGGTGCTACTTGGCAAACTTAATGTGTGAGCCCGTGAAGTGCACTGAATCTCTAGCCTTCTCTTGCATAGTCTACTGGGGCCATGATTGCTGGATCTCTCAGGCCACTCTTTGTAAATCCTGAGGGATGTGTCTTGTTCCACTCTTTTAAACGTGGAGTTCCTTTTCCCCTCATGTCTCCATTTGGAGGTGCGTCAAAGACTGAGACAACAGGATGAGTTCCCCTCCACATTGTGTTACACAAATAAAAATCCTCACAATTTAATCCTCACAACAGCCTTCTAAGGAAGATAATAAGATTCCTACTTTACAAATGAGGAATTGTAGCGAGATTAAATATCTTGTCCTAGATCACATATTTAGTAATGCTAACACAGGATTAAAACCCTGGTTGTCTGATTTCATAGCCCAATCTTTCCACCACACCCTGACAGGAAAGAAGGCAAAAATAGCCTGGCATAAGCATGGCCCTGAGGGGTGAGCCGGCCATGTCTGTGCTCTGCTAGCAGGTGCCCCTGGCCAGCCTGGGTGCAAGAAGAACGTGGGGGATGGTGGGAGATAGGTCTGCAGAGGCACGATCAGGCCAGACCATGGGGGACTGCAGTTGTGGGAGGTGCACACAAAAACGGTGGGGAAGTCTGGACTCTGCCAGAGAGAACTGGGAGTCATTCAAGTTTTGAGCAGGTAAGGGACTCCCCATATCTCTGCTTCAGGGATTGTCCAGGTGGTCGGGTGGGAGCAGGAAGGAGGGAGCGGGGTTGCAGGTAGAAGCATATTGCAACAATCTGAGTGCAGGCAGCAGGAATCCAAGCCCCCAGCGAGGCAGTACTGTCAGGATGGAGGAAGAGGGGCTGGGCCAGGAGAAAAAACAGTGACCTGCAATGTGACTGGATCTCCACAGACACAGAGGACGTGGAGGCCAGAACAGGAAACGAGTGTGGGTGCTAAGAGGGTGGGTGCCCTGGATAAATGCAGCCCTAAGGGCTTCCCCGGCGAGGCTGGCCCAGCAGACGCACATCACGACAGAGAGGTGCTGAGCTCTGCAAAGGCAATTTAAGTGCTCAGCCAAACGCATTCCTGCAACGTTAGACGGCAGTGGCACCGGACATGTGTTTTTAATGGATTCCCAGGCTACTAACAGTTAACATTGTTAATGACCTGCGGAGAGTTCAGATCTTGGATAAGGGCTACTTGCAAATCTTGATTATTACTTTTAACGTATGCAAAGTAAGCCTGGGCTGGTTCTTTTCTTCTTCTTTTTAAAAAATGTAGATTCTGAAGTCTTAAGGGTATCTGTGTGTGTGTGTGTGTGTGTGTGTGTGTGTGTGTGTGTGTGTTAGGTCATGTCTATATCATCCCTCTGCATTGACAGACCACTTTCTCTGCCTGAGTCAGGTCACCTTGCTAGGGCTGGGAAATTTCATGTCAAGCATGAAGCTTTTCATTCTAAATCAGTTTTTACTTCTAAATGAATCCCACAAAACAGCATCCGTTAATCAATACCCTGTTCAATCACGAATCCTTTTATGCTGGGGCAGATCAAGTGTGAGTGTCTGACTGGCTTCAGATGGAGTCCACACTCCCGAGCCCCTGAGACCCTTCATAATCCGCACCCTCTCAGTCTTGCAGCCTCACCTCTTCCCCTGGAGGGCTCCTATTTCTCAGCCTTTCTGGACTCGCAGTTCACCCAACATGCTTCTTCACACACCAGGGCCACAGCACGATTCGCTTTTTCTGCTTGTGCCTTTCAGGTGCAGCACCGCGCATGCCCTGCCTTCCTCGCCTAGCCCCAACGCACCTTTAATGCTTGGCGGAGGTGACACCTCTTCCAGGGGGCTCTCCATCACCCACTGATCCGCATTTTCATCTTCTGTGTTCACAGGGCTTTGTCACGACACTCATACTGTATTTTAAAAGTAAGTATTTCTCTCCTGATTATAAAAATCACTCACACTTAATGTAGAAAATTTGGGAAATACGAAAAAATAAAATTAACGGAGAAAAAAAATTACACATACACTAACAGCAGAAGCACTGATCACATTTTGATGCATTTCTTTCCAGTATTTTTTTCCATGCGCATATTTGTAAAATTCTCATATTGAAGAAAGGAAAAAAATCAAATGTTGCAAAAAGACAAGAAGAGTATTGACTGAAAAAAGTTCCATGCACTTAGTGATTCTAGGTGCCTGTAACTTTAAAAAATAGCTTAGAAAATTTAAAAATCAAACTGCAAGGGATTTTTTTGTGAGCACCAGTTTAACAAAAATATGAACTGGAAAATGAGAGCCTGAACAAACCTGTTTAAACAGCATGTATTCTCTTTTTTATTTAGCATTGTGTCATATCCTAAAATGTCTTTAAAATGCATTTTTACTCCACAATCCTCTGTTTTATGTTTCTCATTGTATGGTAGTGCTGCATACTTTTTGGTAGCCCCTACCAGACTACAAGCTGCTTTCAGGCAGGGCCTGTGATCTTACCATTTTTTATCCAATCCCAGGCCTGATGGAGCAGTGAGCATGTAATAAACTGAATGAACAAAAGATTACCTCAGTCTTCCTGCATTCTTTACTCAGCCAACCCACCCTGACTATTTGTTAGCCACTGCAAGGTGTCCAAGACTGTGCCACCGTCCACAGGTCTGGTGGATGCCAGCTGTGCCACCCATATGCCCCCTTCGGGGGGAAGGGCCAACTCTCCCACCATGGGGACTGCTGCTGGCAGAAAGCTCTTGAGGATCGCCTCGCCTAGCGTGCTGCTTTGTCCAAGGTCGCTCCCTCCCTGTGGTGGCCTGCATCCAATGACTGGTCCGTGGAGGTATAAAGGTCTGGGCCCTGCGTCCCAACTAGGGACAACTCTGAAAAGTCCCACTTCAGGACTCTCCTAACATCTGCCGAGGCTGCTACCGAGACCACATCACAGCGGAACTTCTCCCCTTGCCCAATCCTGCTTCCGTCCCCTCCCCTCCTCAGGCATTATCCCAAGTGCAGCCTCCAGTAAACCTCCTGCAAGCTCGTCTTTGCCTCAGAGCCTGCTTCCTGGGGAACCCAACCTGCAAGAGTAGGGATCTAGACAGTGCATAGGTACACACATCCCACTGGTTCTCTCTCTCTCTCTCTATCTACATGTATACATACATGAAACTTGAAAACTCTTTGTCATTCTTGCCTTTTATATACATGTGTGTATGCATATATGTATATGTACATATATAAAATATATATACATATATAAGGGGAGAGAGAGGTAGAACCAATCGTATGTGTGTGTATACTGTAAGTTATTTACAGAGATATAAATAATTATATAAATTATATAGATTAATTCATCTATATATTTATCTCCATATAGACAATATAGAGATATATGTATATATATCATCTATACATTATACATACACATTATACATTACACATTATACATACATATACATACATTACACATACACATACACATACATACATTATACATAAACATGCATGCACATATACCCTATTGGTTCTGTTCTCTGGACCCTGACTAATGCAGATTTTGATTAAAATCTGACTAATACAGACACTTGATTAGAGAAAAAGAAGAGGCACTGAAAGGGAAGAGGAGAAGTCAAATGTACTATGGGGAGATTCGAGATGGTGCAGTGTCTCCAGAGGCAAAAAGAAGAAAGTTTCAATAGAAATTTCCTTCTGGTAATCTGGCTGAAGCTGCACATGAGTCATCTATCCCCATCATGCACGTATTATAGAGGACACAGACCAAAGCAAGGAGCAGGGCGAAACTGCAGGGAACAGCGAATGACATCCTCAGAGAGCAAGAACATTAAGATGCTAGAAAGAAGGAATATCAGGCAAACAGGACAAAGCTCTTGGAAATTAATTACGTAACAGAAATTTTAAATGTAATGAATGAATTAGAAGGTAATTGACTAATTCTCCCAGAAAACGAGTAAGGGGCAAAGAAATGGAGAATAGAAAATTGGAAAAGCAATTCAGGAGGTTGAATTTTTGAAAGACAGGACAGATAAAATGGGCTGGGGAATTATTAAAGAAATTACACAAAAAATTTCCCTGGAGGATGTGAGTTTTCAGATTGAATGAGCTTAAAGGCCCAGCATAATGAGTGAAAATGATCCATAACAAAGCATATCTTCAAGATATTTCAGACTTCTGGGGATAAAGAAAAGATGCTAAAAGCTCTGAGAGAGAGAGAGAAAGAACAGGTCACACACAGAATCATTATAGTACCAGACTTCTCAAAGCCATACCAGATGTCAGAAGACAATGCAATAACACCTTTGAGGTCTTAAGGGAAAATAATTTCCAAATTATAATCTTATACCCCGCTAAGCTTTCAGTCTAGTGTGATGGGGAAAGAAAGACGAGGTCTCAAAATATGTTTCCATGTATCATCTTTCAAGACGTTACTAGAGGATATGCTCCAGCAAAACAAGGTTGTTAATCAAAAAAGAGGAAGACATGAGATTCACAACAACAACAAGCAAACAAAAGCCAGAGGATTTTACCCAGAAGAGAGGGAAAAGAATTTCCAGTTTGATGGGGCAAAGGAGTACGAGAGAACTGACTTCTGATCTTTCGTAGCAGGATGTTAGTGGGTGATATCTATGACTGAAAAATAAAGATATAGCAGTATAATATTGTTATTTAGAAATATGAAGGTATATAACAGGAGGAGCAGCTACAGAGATTAAAGCAATTTCCTTTGGGAAGCAGGAATTGGAGGAGGGGATTGAGTGGGGAAAAGGATTGCTGTTTTTCTTTATAAGTCCTGTGGTAGCATTTGACTTTTAAACGAAGCACATTTATTGCCTTTATATAAATTAAATTTAAATAGGCAAAAAGTCTATTAATATGCCAAAAATAATTTGTAAATTGTGGGTGAAAATAGACCCCTTCCCCACACTATGAGAAGTAGTCTTCCAGGAGAGAAAGCATGCCTCTCTGATTTGTCTTTCTTCCTCTGCAAATGGTTTTTAAGCAAATTCTTAGGAACCCATCAATCTGCCAATTAGAAGAAAATGCAGAAGTAACAGCAGGAACCATGACTGCAAGGAAACAGTTACCGTCCCGTAAAATTATTGCCTCTACCAAATTAGAATAAACCTGTCAAGACAATGTTTAACTATCTTTATGTAAAAATCAAAACGGTCTGACTTCAACTGTCAGACTCTTCCAACTTGCCTATAACAAAGTGCTCTCTTAGTAAGTCGTATACTTCAAGTTGCATTCCCAGTTTGGGGAAATGTAGCCGCGTGGCCCATGAATCCAGCGAGCTGGCCTCTCCATGGCTGCCACCGGCGGCTCATTTAGTCGGCCTGGCAGTTGCAGCAGGCTGGGTGGATGTTGATCCTGCTGGGAAACTATGAAGTAAAATATCATTGCACCTACCTCACTGATCAATCACACAAAATTTAAAAATCTACCTCCTGCATTTGGATGAGAAGCAATTTTCTGTACCTTCTCACATTTGCTAGAACTTTACAAATACGTATCCCCCACACCACCAGATGAGACAAATCGGTACAATACTAGTTATTTTTATGTGCTGCCTCATCCTTTATACAAAGTATCTCAGATCACTTTAAAGTGAGAGGGCAGAATGGAAAGTGTGATTTATAGAGCCTGCGGGACCAAGGCTAATGCCGCAGCAGCAGGGAATGGCCCACTAAGGATGCCGGGAACCGAAGGCAGGCTAGGAGTCAGACGCAAACCACACTTGCAGCCCCTCGCAGGGACAGGGGAGAAGTGTGGCAGGTGTCACAACTTCAGTTTTGCAGTTGAGGAGCTCATGATGAAGGGATGCTCCGACTAGAAGATAGATGAACAGTGACAAAAGTTGAAATGCTTCGAAACCTCTCCCTTGATAATTTCTTTTTTAAAAAAACAGCTTTACTGAGATCTAATTCACATGCCATAAAATTCACTCACTTAAAGTATAAAATTCAATGTTTTTAGTATATTTACAGAGTCGTGCAATCACTACAATCAATTTTAGAATATTTTTATCACCCCCTCCCACAACACCATACCGCTTAGCAGTCACACCCCATTCTCCCTGTACACTCTCCTCTTCCTTACACACACACAGTCCCAGGAAACCACTATTATGCCTTCTGTCTCTGAACATGTCATATAAACAAAATCATATGGTATGTGGTCTTTTGTGACTGGCTTCTTCCACACTGCATGTTTTCAAGGTCCGTCTGTTGTAGGATTGCCAGTACTTCATTTCGTTTCATGGCAGAATAACATTTCATTGTATGTATATGCTCCATTTTGCTTATCCATTTATCAGTTGATGGACATTTGGGTTGTTCCCACTTTTGAGCTATTATCAAGAATGCTACCATGAACATCTGTGTACAAGTTTTAGTACAGACGTATATTTTCAATTTTCTTGGCTATAGATCTAGTAGAGGAATTGCTGGGTCATATGATAAATCTATTCTTAACATTTTGAGGAATTGCCAAACTACTTTCTGAAGTGGCTGCACCATTCTATATTTCCATCAGGAGTGTATGAGCGTTCCGATTTTTCTCTGTCCTTGTCAACATTTGTTATTATCCAACTTTTTTTGTTATAGCCACCTTGACTGGCATTAGGTGGTATCTCATTGTCCCAATAATTTTTCATCTTTAATTTTGTTCCTATGCTCTCATAATATGTGAGATTTAATATCCAACAACTGTTTTATTAATACCCCAAAATGGAAAGAAAAGATCAACAAAGAACTCCTGAACTTTGGAGCACCCTCTAAAGTTGTCCACGGACCCCAAGGTTTGGAAGAAAAATTCTTTGAAGCGGTACCCACAGATACTGAATAGACCACACATTATTACTATTCAGTAGCAGCTACTGAGGACATATAGGCCACCAAATGGCTATTCCAAGTGCCTTAGAGGAAATTGGAAACATGCAGGCTTCTTACCACCAAGCACTTGCAGAATTCTGGTACTCATAATGACGGCAATAATACTGTTTACACACAGCTTTACAGATTATAAAGGGTTCTGAGATTTTAATTCTGATTTTTCCCCCTGGGGGCTGAGCGTTCTAGCAGCATGTCATTCAGTCTAGAGCACTGCTGTGTCATAGGTGGTTGGGATGGCTTGGCAGGTTGAAAAAGGGTGACCTTTCCAGGTACTTGCTCCTGACTGCTCTGACCTGATCACAGAATCTGGTCCTCAGCTTTATTAGTTTTCAAAGAGGTGCTAGGATTCAGGGTCCCTCATCCTTGATAAACTCCCCAGAGACCAACCAGTAAGCCAGGCTGGTAAGGTGCTGGCACATCTGCCAAGAGAACCAGGACAGTCCAGCTGGCATTCTGTGCATCCTATTCCCAGGAGAAAGGCTCGTGGAAGGCCCCCAAAATTAAAGAAAAGTGGGTTGGATGGTTGAAAGGACCACGTGACCAAGCCAAGAGACCCCAAACCTCCAACCTGAGTGGGGAGATATTGGCAGGTGGGAACCCCTCTCCCTACATAACAGTGCTCAAATTCTTTGACAAATTCTTCTTTCCACCCTTCCAAAATACTGGAATCAGTCACCATAGCCTCTACCATTGCTTCCCCTAATGACCAACTCAGGGCCCAACACCCAGTAGGTACTCAACAAGTAAATGGATGAGTCAGTGAATTAAGTTTCAAAATTATCTTCATTTGCTACACATTTAGGTAAAATTCTGGAGCCATTTGCATTTTAGGAGTCAGTCTCACGTGATTTCTTGGGATGTGTTATCTCCTGGGAAGGTTAGCCAAGAGTCATTCATTAGTTCACTTTTCATTCATTGACTCATTATTCATCTAACAAACATTTCCTGAGGGACTACCACATATTAATATAAAGCTAGTAGATGTGATGGGGCTTTAAAAAAATTACATATATAAATATACAAAGAAAAAAAGACACATTAAAATAAAGAACAAAATACATACCAAAATGCTAACAGTGGTGGGCTTATCATTTTTATTTTCTTCTTTTTGTTTATTTGCATTTTCTACAGTGTTCATGTCTTGTATCTGTTTGAAGTGTTTTTAAAAAGCATTCATGATGAATCTTGCCCCCAGGGAACATGGAGTAGAGTGGGAAGGAAATGGGACAAGATACACTGAAAAATGACAACTCCGACACAAACGCAGACCATGAGCATGCCCTTAGGAGGCTTAAATGCGGTCAGGGTTGAGAGGAGATTGCAATGATCCCAGCAGATCAGAGACCGTCACAGAGGTGCCATCCTTGAAGGACAGGAGGGTTTCTCTAGGTAGCAGGGCCTCAGAGATGGGGAAGCATGAAGGTGAGAAAACAGCAAAAAATCTGCACATTCTCTATTTTCTCTTCATTTCAGTGGCCTTTCTTGTGATTTGCAAGTAAGCTCTCTGACCCCCACCCCTACCCCAACAAACAAGGGATCAGAGCTCACCAGGAGGTGGTCCGGCTGGCAGAGGGAACATTTCTGACGGAACACGCTGGGGGAGCCCCACGATGCAGGAGCACAATTATGAGAGCCAAGAAGGATGGGAAGCCTGAGAAGGAAGTCCAACCACATCAGGATTCCACAGGCAGAAGCAGCTGGGTATGGAGACATGAGCTAGAGGGTGCAGAGCCCAGACAGACTGCAGAGCACTGGGACCACGTGGGAGGGCACCTGGGCACACACCTGAAACAGCCTCACAAGCTGCCACTGGCTTTCCCAGGCCACCTTCATTTTCATGTCTCTAGCAGTTTTGAACCATTGTGAGTTTCTCAAATGTGCTGCCCAATCTTACATCTGTGTACCTTTCCTACAAGTTCTTTTCTGAAATGCCCTCCTCCAATTTGCACATCACACTGCCAAAAGTGTGGCACTGTCATTCGAGACAGTGTCACTTGCTTACCAAAAACATTTGCCCACTCACCACCGCTTAAAGGAAGGCAGCCGAAGTGCAGCGTTCAATAATGTTCTCAATCTGGCCTCGCACCACCGCGCCCAGCACCTCTGCTGCCCTCCTCCTGCCATTTGCCCTGACCCTCCTGGGTAAACTGACTCCTCTTTGGCCTGTGTTCCCTCACCCCTTGCTTTATATTGATACCATTATTGCCCTCATCATTGTCTAGCATATTGCGTATAAAGCTGTGCACATTATAATCCTTCTGATTGTGAGGTCATTGAAGGCAGGGGCTGTCTTTGTATCAACAGCGCCAAAGTGGGGTGATCCATGCCAAAACATCCGAAAGGCCATAAATGAATGAATGGAAGAATTTATGAGTAAATGAATTTAGAGGAAATGCCAGAACAAATTCAGTGTTTAAAAAGATTTTGTTTAGAAAAATATTTGTTTAGAAAAATGTTGCCTTGACTAAACATCATGACTAAGGGTTAATCTCAACATCAGATCAGAATAATTAGTAAATTGTGCTTATGTTTACACCTTTGTTCTCAAGAGAAGCTATTTAAATATGCCCTTTTGCTTTGATTGGAGTTCTTTTTGATTAGTTTACAAAGGATATGGAAGTGTTATTCAACAAATGCAATAATGACAAAATAGAAATGAAAAAATGAAATGCTTTTATCTACCAATGGTCATCAGTAACAGTGAGCTAGAGGTGCAAACAGAAGTTCCTGAATCTGGCTACTCTCCAGGGTAGTAAGATACATTAAAAGGAGGGTGGAGAGGGCCAGGCCTTCAGGTGATTTTCTAAGAAATGTAGCACACTAATACATTTGTGACACAAGTGGGCAACGTCAGAGATAGTTTATAGTACATTGTGTCCCCAGAAGGGAATCAATCTCTATAGGGGAAAGTGCCTATAGCAAATTAAAGATAGCTGCAAATCCTTTGCCTTTCTTCCCATGGAGAGGCAGAGTCTATATCCTTTCACCTCAAATCTGGGCTGGCCCTGTGACTTGTTTCACCCAATAAAAGGTAGCAGAAGTGACACTGTGTAACTTCTCAGGATAAGCCTTGAAAGAACTGCAGTCTCTGCTTTTGTGTGCTGCAAATGCTCCCTCTTGGAATCCAGACACCATGCTCTGAGAGGCTGCATGGGGGAGAACTAGAGTGCTCTGGTCAACAGCCAGCACCAACCATGTCAATGAGCCAGCTTAGAAATTCCAGCCCAGTGAAGCCTCCAAAGGACTGCAGCTCCAGCCAACACCACGTGGAGCAGAAGAACCATCCAGTTGAGCCCAATCAACCCCCAAAATTGTTGAGACTCAACAAATGGCTGTTATTTTAAGCCACTAGGTTTTGGGGTGGTTTGTTATGTAGCAATAGATAACTGAAACAGCCCCTGATTTGTATTTACTGGAAAGTAAGACCAATTCAAAATTCTGCTCATCTCTAGGAATAGCAAAGTAGGATAGAAATAAAGCTTTCCACCTCCCAGGCAATTCCCAGGAGAAACAGCTTAGTTGGATATAGAAGAATTAATAAGAACAATGCAGTAAAGTAAGTGAGACAAACTGTGCTAAGTCAGCAGCATCACTGGCAAAGTGTGCAAAAACTTATTGTGCCATTAAGGCACACAATCCAATTACTACAACATGTACAAAGTGAAATGATAAACTTGCAGTTTGACGAGAAGGGTATATAAAATCAGTGGCTGTAAAGAACATGGCAGAATCAATAAAGTTTATGAAAATGGAATTAGTTGTGCATGAATATGGGTAACAAATGCACAAGATGTTCCATGCTTAGGAAATAAGGAGAGGGCCCTCTGTGGTCTGAGGCCACATTCAGAATAAAGGGTTAACAAATCGCCATTCACTGCCTGATTTATTTTGATTATATCCAGGACTGTTGGGTTTATTTTAATTTTAGGCTCTACTTTTGCCCATGCATCTGTCACCTGCCCTTATCAAAGTCCAGTTAACACCACTCTGTGAAGCCTTCATTTATTTCTCTTGCCAATAATTGATCATTTCCCTGACTGTGTTTCAATGACACCCTTTACAAGTTGTTATAATGGCACTTATCACTCTGTTTCAATTTCTGGGTACATGAGTGCATTAGGAACAAGACTAGCCTTATTCAGTGTGGTCTGCCCTCTCGTGGGTAAGACATGGTTTTAGGCATGGGGAAAAGGCTGCAGAGTGGGTGTTCAGTGTTCAAATGTGTAGACAAATGGATAAATGGATAGATGGCTAGAAAGGATATTAAATAGATGAGTGTGTGAATTTCCATTAAACTGTGACTTATGGAACATCCTAAGAACTGGAGAGATAGGAAAGGAAGAGTTAATGGTGGCTTGACTATTTCTCTATAGGATTAGTAATCATTCATTGCTCTAAAAGTTTAAATTCTCATCTGGACACAAAGGCAAGGACCACAGTGTGTACAGGACACTCTGGCAACAGAATAAAAACATTGTCAGCAGATGAAGAGAGCCACCTTGTATGTACATTAACTCAGCTGACATTTATTGAGTGCCTATGATGTGCCAGGCCCAGTGCCAGGGGCTGGGATACAGTGATGTGCAGCTCTTGTGGAGTTTATATAAGCCTAATTAGGGTATTAGGCATTAAATAATAAACACATCTATAATTACAAATTATGGTAAGTACTACAGAGGAAAGGACAAGATGCTATGATACGGGGAAATCCAGCTTAGATGGTGTGGGAGCAGAAAAGGAAGGCAGGAAGCAAGTACCATTAGGTTAAGATCTAAGAATATAATTAATTCAATTGTACATGTATTTGAGGAACTGGAGGTTACTATTAGGTTGAACCACAAGAAATTGTTGGTATTTACCCATTTATGACCTACAAAACGGCAATTTCGTGTGGTTCCAGCTAATACAAGCACGTATTCCAGGCAGGAGCAGGGACAGAAGGCACAGGGCATTCTACTTTCATCAGAGTGGGGACAGATGGCTGTAAGATTAGAGGGAACTGTAGCAACGTTAAGAAAACTTGCAACCCCACATTGTAAAAGTAGCACCAGAATTTTAGTAGTATATTTAATGTTTATAGCATCCTTTTGATTTCAAATACCTCTGCTTATCCTCAAATCACTGAATGGATGACTAGAGAAAAATCTGAACTTCTATTATAGTCCCTCCTTCTAAAATAAATGTGGAGAGGGGAAGTTGTTTAAGTCTGGGTCTTGGGGGTTGTGTGTTTCCAAATGAATCAGCCAGCACCTTTGCACATAACTGCACAGCGCTGGCTGTAAAGTGTGCTCATGTTCCAGCTTACCGTGACTGCATAACAAGCCACCCCAGGCCTACTAGTGTAAAACAACAACCATTTAGCACACTCACGGGGTCCAGGGGTCAAGTGTTGGAAAGAGGATGGTGGGGATGGTTCTCCTCTGTTCTACAGTGTCAGAGGCCTCAGCTGGAAATATTAATATTTGGACTGCAAAGGGCTGGAATACAGATGCTCTTCGATTTACATCCTGATAAACCCATCGTAAGAAGAAAATATCATTAAAAGGAAAATGCATTTAATACATCTAACCTACTGAGTATCACAGTGTAGCTTTGTCTACCCTAAATGTGCTCAGAACACTTACATTAGCCCAGACACAGATGGGTGCTTCATAGACATGATGGGGTGGGAAAACACAAAACCCAACATCTGGAAGGACACTGGCAACACAGTGCACCGTAGAGGCTGTTTACCCTGGTGATGGGGTGGCTGACTGGGAGCTGCAGCTTGCTGCTGCCACCCAGCATCAAGAGAGAGTATCTTAGGGCGTATTGCTAGCCCCCCCAAAAAAGATCAAAATTCAAAAATCAGAGAACGGTTTCAACTGACTGTGTATAACTTTCGCACCATCTTAAAGTTGAAAATCGTAACTTGAGCGGTTGTAAGGCGGCGCCGTCTATTGTGGGAACTGGAGGATCCGTTTCCCGAGGTGGGTCACTGTCCCATGTCTGAGCGGGGGATGTAGAAGGCCGGCGTAGCTGGGACTGTGGCGCAGAGCACGCCGCACAGCTTGGGCATCTCACAGCCTGGGAGGGAGGGTCTTCTTGGAGAGTGGGCATTCCAAGGAGACCAGGCCAGAGCTCCCTGGCCTTTTCCGACCGAGTTTGAGAAGTCACATCACATTCCTTCTGCTGTACTTTATTGGTAGAAGCAATCACAAGCTCACAAAAACCCCACTTCTCCATGGGAGGAGTGTCAAGATCACACTGTCGAAGAGCATGGGGGATAGGAGACATTACTGCATCCATCTTTGAAAATATAATCTGCCACGACGTGATTAGAGAGAGCGCAACACCCAGAGACACTTCCATGAGGGAGGCAGCTAATGGCTTCGTGCGGGACTGTCGTGTGCCTATGCGAAGTGCAGGTGAGGGTGAGAGCGCCCCTGTTATGAGAAGGAAGCAACTCCACCGAAAGGAGTTTTCCAAAAACAACCTTTCCCTTGTCATAGTGCGTAGAATACCGTTGGCTCTTTCTGAGAGGATGGAGACACACACACTTAGTTTAGAAAGGCAGAGACTTCTGCTGGCAGAGTTAGAATTTTGCAGGGTGTATGTAGTAGGGGGAAACAGAATCTTCCAAAGCAATCAAAGGTCCGGCTGGAAAGACTGCTCTTTGAGCAAATGGCATAAGCAGTATCTGAGATTTAGTGGCTTAAAGCAAGAAGCAGAAATCAAGGCAGATATAGACTCAGCCCAGAAGAGAGGGGAACGGAAGAACTAATACCCTGACCTTTCTCCACTCCTGCCATTCCATCTCCTGCAGGTGCCTCCCTTTGGCCAAACCAAACCAGAGCCAGAAGGCAGGAAGCCTGGGTGATACAGTCCCTAGGAGCCAGCCGCAGAGGCACAGAGCAGGGTGAAGCGGGGTGGAGCGTGAACCTGGTGCACAAGCCCAGCCGTCCTGGGCGCCTCTCTGGCCTCCAAGACCATGCTTCACCTTTAGCAGTGGCCCATCTGCAAATGGAGCCGGGATCTTGGTGACCCCCTCCCACTTCTACCAGCTCCGAAAGACCGAGTCCAGATCCCCAGGGCACAGGGGCAGTAACCATGTTGGAGGCCGGTCTCTTAGGGGACAGTGATTAGACCCTGAGTCAGGCAGAGTTAAAGCACGGGTCTCTGAGCCCCGCTGGGCAGAGCTTAGTGGAGTGCAGGGTTCCCTGGACGGCAACCCCGTGGGTAAATAAGTATATTCCATCCCACTGCCTACCTAATCGCTCCCAGTCTTCCCTCACAGGCCAAAATTACCACGGAAATACACATGTGAGCCAGAGAAAACCAGGGACATAAAGACCAGAACCAGAGCAGCAGGGCACTAAACAGTTGATAAGATCCAGCTCCTTGGATTTCCCTGGGGCCGGGTTTCATGTGGTTCCTGCTCTCCTGGCTTGCGAGGCCGGCAGATGACTGCACGCTCGCTGTCTGATCTCTGCCTCGCACTTCATACTCGGATTCCGAGATGGCTTGTTTGCCCAGAAGGAACACATCTGCCCCAAATGATGATTTCTTTTTAAGTAAGGCTTTTTTCCTTTAATGAGAAGCTTGTAATTTTTACTTGACGCTCGGGCTGCAGTGGAGGCTGCGTCCCAGTCTGCACTTGCCATGGTCTCGCGCCTGGGAATGAGCTCAGCTCGCACCAAGTGTCCCCTGCAGGCAGGGCCCACAGTGGTCAAGGACATCATCTCAGTTAAGCCTCACAGCATCCTCTGAGGTGTGTACTATTCTTGGCCCCATTTCACAGAGAGGAGACAGGTTTGGAGAGAAGCAAGTCACCCAAAGTCAACTGGGCAGTCTGACTGTACCCCATGTTCTTTTAGTAGTTTAAACAACATGCCCAAAAGTTAAAAATCCAAGATTCCGTTCCTTTTTTTAATTTTATTTTTACTTTGTTATTTTTCTGAAACAGAGTCTAGCTCAGTCACCCAGGCTAGAGTGCTGTGGCATCAGCCTAGCCCACTGCAACCTCAGACTCCTGGGCTCAAGTGATCCTCCTGCCTCAGCCTCCCAAGTAGCTGGGACTATAAGCGCGCACCACGATGTCTGGCTAATTTTTTCTATTTTTAGTAGAGATGGGAGTCTCACTCTTGCTCAGGCTGGTCTCGAACTCCTGACCTCAAGTGGTCCTCCTGCCTCGGCTTCCCAGAGTGCTAAGATTACAGGCATGAGCCACCACGCCCAGCCGAGGTTCCATTTCTTGACCTTCTAAATCCTATGTTTGAATTCAGTGATGTGGTCCCGCAGTCCATGCAATTTGGGGTGGAGGAGATGGGGCCCAAGTCTGCCAGTAGTGCCTGGTTCCTTGGCCCAAGCAGGAGAGGGGATCGCTGCCCACTGCTGTTCCATGGATGGCACCTTCTCCCTGCCCTTCCCCTGGAGAAGAATGCAGTCACAGGTGATCTGCCCACAGTGAGAAGCAGCTTCTCCCAGGCAGACTGTGGCTGTGTATATAGGTAACCTGGGGTTAATTAGACCTACCTGCTCCTAGAGGTGGGGCTCTGCCCCACCGGCCATCACCTGGTGTCCACCCTAGCTCAGGACACCTGCTCCTCCCAGTCCCTAGCACACTCGTGGGGCACCTCCTTCCCGGGCAAGGGGACCATCCTTGCATGCAGCCCCGCTCTGTTCACGCCTCTCCCAGCTGGGAGACCTCCTGCTTTCATCAATGTCTAGTGAGGTTCCTACCTGATTTAACAAGATGCCATTGCTATCCTCGGTATTCCTGAAGTCTTTACAAATCTTTGCTTTGAAATCCCTGGAGAGAAAGAAAGCCGCCGCAAACTTCTTTCTCCCCGCCTTTAAAGGGGTTCCCACCCAACATCCTCTCTGCTCCCCTCCCTTCCTAGACGAAAGGAAAGGCATTCTTTACAATCCATCCCCCTAATTAACAGTTTGTTTTTATTTTTCAATATTTGGTGGTTGATTTAGTTTAAGGTCCTTGGGGGATTTAAACTACAAGGATTAAATAAGAGCAGCTGGAAGGTGGAGAATGTTACAGCAGAGTGTCTTTTCTCTCTCTCTTTAATTGGTAGCAGCACAGTCTGTAACAAGGTGAATCTAATTCCATTCTGCTGAGAGAGGAAAAGTTTTATTTTTATTATCCTTCCAAGACTATCTAACAAATTGGCAGTTTTTTTTCCTAACATAATAAAAAGAAAAAAAGCCCCAGTTTCTTTCCGTCGCTGAGGAATCATCAAGTGTGGAGTCAAATGAGGACACAGACATGTCCCTGTCATTGTGCCTTTGCCTTGCTCCAGAGCCCATCCCGGCTGCCAGGACCCATTTTATCTAGTTCAGTGTGGGTTGCCTCCCTGTCCCCAGCCAGCCAGAAGCCACCCTGTTTCAGGTCTACTGGGCGGCACCTGCTAACGCCTTCTCCATTCCTGCCACTCCGGGCCCACAAGGTCTGGAGGACGGCTGCTTCACGCCAGCTGTTTCCTCCACCTCTGTATCAGTCAATTACCTGCCTTCTAGGCCTTCCTCAAACCTTACCTCTCCACAGAGCTTGCCCAGACTGAGCCAAACCCACAAGCCTGCTCCCTTGCTGTGTATTCCTTCCGCGCTTCTGCGCATGAACACAATCCTGCACTGCCAGGCATAATTCTCCAGGTGTGGCCACAGCAACATAGACAGCAGGCTTCCACCGTCATCGACACAGACCACGTGTGCGCTGTGAAAACGATTACTGTAAGTCTCAGTACTCTTATATTGGTCAATTAAAAAGCAACTAGATACAGCTTTAACGGAGGGCAATTCGGTAATATGAATCAAAAAAATTTAATATTTTGTAGGTCCTTTGACCCAGCAATTACACCTCTAGGAATATATTCTCAGGAAAAATTCATGTATGCAGAAATGTTCATTAGGCGTATTTATTACTTCTAAAAATTGGAAATAATTCAAATGTCCAACAATAGGAAAATGGCCAAATAAATTATAGAGTGGCTATACAAAGGGCTATTCTATAGTCATTAAACTATTATAGAATAATATTTAATGACAGGGAAAGATATTCAGGTTACATTGTTAAGTAAAAAAAAAACAGATTTCAAATTAATGACAAATTTTGCTTTTAATCATCTAGCTCAGAAGAGCTTGACAAAGTTAATAGACAAGTCATAAAATTAGAAGGCAGAGCTCTTTTGATTAGTAATAGTCCCTTTTCTTCCTATTAGATGGAAAAATTTTTAAGTATAGTTAAGCAAAGGAAAAGAAAAATTAGCCAGATGCCTCCACCCACGTGTAATCACAACATGTAGATGTGTTTTCTCTGTGCGTGCGTACAGGTGTGTGTGTGTGGGCGTGAGTGCGTGCATCGAGTGTTGTGCGCTCTTTTACGATACTTACAGTCATCACCCTAGAGATACAATATACATCCCAATGTGCTTCTGAGCTTTTACTCTCTTCTGATAATGCCTTAGGATACTAATTTACCAATGTGTCCCTCTTCCACCCTGTTCTGACCTTACATGATGTTGTTGCCACACATTTTAATTCCATAGATATTAAAAATTCCACAAAACATTATCATAATCAATATCTGTTTCTATTTCCTACACATTTATACTTTCTCTTGTTACTCATTCCTTTCTACAGGTCCAATTTCTATCTTTAATCATTTTCCTACTGATGAAGAACACCTTTTAGTGTTTCCTTTAATACAGGTCTGCTGGTGACAAAGTTATCTATTTTTGGCTGGAAATGTTTGCATTTCACCTTCATTCTTGAAGGATATTTTTACTGAGTATGGGATTCTAAGGTGACAGTGATTTTCTGTTCACCCTTTAAGGTGTTTAGAACAGTTTCACTGTGACGCACCTAGATCTGGTTTTTCTTTCTTTCTTTTTTTTTTTTTTTGAGACAGAGTCTCACTCTTTTGCCTGGGCTAGAGTGAGTGCCATGGCGTCAGTCTAGCTCACAGCAACCTCAAACTCCTGGGCTCAAGTGATCCTTCTGCTTCAGCCTCCCTAGTAGCTGGGACTACAGGCACGCGCCACCATGCCCGGCTAATTTTTTCTATATATTTTTAGTTGGCCGATTAATTTCTTTCTAATTTTAGTAGAGGCGGGGTCTTGCTCTTGCTCAGGCTGGTCTCGAACTCCTGAGCTCAAACAATCCGCCCGCCTCGGCCTCCCAGAGTGCTAGGATTACAGGCGTGAGCCACCATGCCCGGCCTGGTTTTTCTTTTATTAGTCCAGCTTGGACTAATAAAATAGTGCTTCTTGAACCTGTGGCTCAATGCCTTTCATCAATTTTTGAAAATTCTCAGCTACTATATATTTCTACCCTCCACTTTTGGGATTCCAATCACACATTATGTTAGACCTCCTTGCAGAATCTCTGGGTCTCTCATTTTTTCTTCTTGTGTATCATTCAATGTATCATTCCAAATGTTTTTTCATGACTTATCTTGCAGAGCATTAATTTTCTATTCAGCTGTGTCTAATCTTCTATTAAACCCATTCAATGAGTTCCTAATTTCAGTTACTGAATTTTTCAATTCTACAGATTCCATTTGATTTTTCTCCATCAAAAATCTCAATGTTATCTTTTTTATCTTTGAACGTATCAAGTGTGGTTATTTTAAAGTCTGTGTTAATACCTCCATTGTCTGGATCCCCTGTGGATCTGTTGTTTCTCTTAATTTTTATTTGTGCTTTTTTTCCCCTTGTGTGCCTGGTTATTTTTGCTTAAGTTCGTGAAATTGGTTATGAAAAGTAGTAGAAAAAATTTGAGGGTTAGAAGGATGTTATCATTTCTTCAGAAAGGATTTATCTTTGTTTCTGGATGATACCTAGGGGCATTAGCAACCTGGGATCCCCTTAATACAAATTAAAGGATGAGAGGATTTGAAGCTGAGCTTCAGTCCCTTTGAAAATTAGTTTACTTCTGGTTCATCTTTACTTCCAGGGCATAGATATTTAGGAGTATAACCCCAAATTATCGAAGATTTACCAGGCTTCCTTATTTTAGGAAGCCTTAGACTCCAGTTTCTGTTCCTTGTGTCCTGCAAAGCTATCACAGCCCTGTTTAGGTTCTTAACCTTTCAATCATCTCTTCTGGAATTAGCAAGTCCTAAATGCCACTGGGTTCCCATTGCTCTTGGTTTCTATTTTCTCCCAAACTTAACCTGGTAATTCTTTTCCGCCTTGTTAGCTCTCTTATGCCTCAAACAGACTTTTACAAACTACTTTGTCCAGCTTTTCTAATTATCCTCAACAAGTAGGTAGGTTGACCCAAATTTCCTAGTCTGCCACTACTGAAAGCAGAAATCTGTCATCGATAATGAAATTCTGTTTTAAAAGGGCTCCTATAACTATTTTTGCTCTTATTATTGAATAATTTGCCATTATCTGTTTCTTATCATTATTGAATCCATTGTTCTATTTTTCTCTGAATCTCAAAAGGAACCTCACACTGTAGAAAATTACTTCTGCCTGGGACTATTCAAGAATTCTTTCTCCTGTGATTCATCTGCATATATCCCTCCCGATGTCTCCCTGAGTGCAGACCACCCTGCCTTTTCCTCCCCAGAGTCTAATTCCGGCCAAGGGATGAAAGCCTGTAGTGGCCCAGGTCTACTGTCCTAATTCTAACGCATTGGGGCTGTGGAGAAGGAAAAGCCAGTCTACAATTTCACACACCAAGCAAAACTGTAGCATATGCAAGATCATACTTTAATCCGCTTTTTGCCAGCCTCTCATCGGTATGGGTGAGAGTTACGCTCCTTTTCTGTCAGTGACTCACAATTTTGTTGCTAGTGCTGAATTTCCCAGCTGCTAGAAAAAAAATCTAATGTTTCTTTTTCAAAGGTCAAGTCTATCACAGTAACTATTTTCCTGTTTGAGCTGATTTTAAGAATAGTCTTTGGAAAGAGATGGGGAGGGTGAGGGGGTGGCATTCTGTGACAGAGCTTCCCTCTCCAGGGCTCCTGATTAACGGAAGTGTGTCCCAGCAGGAGGCGAGCACAGAGCATCCAGGACTTTGGCGTCCTGCTCCTTGGTGGGTGGAGCTGCAGGGGCTCTGGCTTCTTAGGGAGGCAATGGGTTTTCCGTGCCCCATAAAGCCTATGTGAGTTAGTGACATTTGGATACCTCGTTGAATAATGAGTGCCATAGAACTTTTAGAGAATGAGGAATTTCCATGTCTGATGGGTAGGGCTCCATCTTTCCATGAGAGGAAGACCTGCCAGACTCCAAGTGAGGAAGATGGGACCCCACCCATCCTGGCAGAATGGGGAGGGGGAGCTTGAAGGTGGTACCAGGGACACGCTTGGAAAGGGCGGGGTGGGGGCACTTGGGCAGACGGAGACCAGCGCGGCTTCCAGGAGCAGAGATGGGACAGCTGGGGGCTGCGAGCGGAGGAGGGGGACAGGGCCGGCACTCTGGGGGAAACGAGCTCTGCAGAATGACAGGGGTGTGGTACAGTAAGGGTGTCGTGGGAGACACGGCTGGCCACGGTGCAGAGTGTTAACGCAGGTGCCAGACTGGGGAGAGTGTTTCCATCACAACCTCTGAAGGTGTCCGAGCAGGTCAGATCTGTGGTTGGAGCTGTGCTCCAGGAAGGCCAAAATGGCAACCGTGTTCAGGTAGGCCAGGGGGACAGAATGGAGGCAGTGGGGAAAAACTGGGGGAAAAGGAGGGGCCCTACCAGTAGAGAGACTTTGTGCAAACTAAATCATCCCCGTTTACAGCAGCGTAACAAGCTCCAGGCAGTGCCTGTAAAGCCAGGCTATGGGGCTTCTGTAATGCTATATTATCTTGTAGTAGCATCAAAGCTTAGTTTTGGGTCCCCAGGTGGCTGATATATCTGCCCTGGGATTTATAATTTTTCTAGAAATATTCAAAGTCCTGAAATTCTTGATCGAGGATTCAAATCTTTCAGTAGTAATTTTTAAACACTAGAATGTTCTCTAACAACGTCTTCCAGGCTTCATAAACTCAGCTATGCTCTTAGGCTCTTTGAAGAGATGTAAGGGGGTACCCTGTCTTTTAAATAATACCCCAGAAAATTTCAGCCAGTGAGGCCTTCTCTCACCAGGCTCCCACAGACATAGTGTTGTATCCTATTGTAAATCCTAAAACCAACCAGCCCGTGAAATACCTTTAGAATCAGTGTTCAGTTCCCCATGCGCACCTTTCCCACTCTCCTGCCCTGGAATAGGTCTGGCAATAAATGAACTTAGAAACCTTTTTATTTCCTTGGCTCAAACTGACGCTTTGGGGAGCAGGTGAGAGCTTTCTCCCAAGTTGCTTCCAGAATTTCATGCCATGGCTCCCCTACAAGCTGTGATTAAATTTATGGGTGCTCAGGGGCCCTGCCCTCAGCCTTTCACGGTGCCTGCCAGACCTCAGCCTCCTCCCCTGCCGAGGGGTAGACTTCCTGCAGGTCATTTGCAGCCCTTGACCCCCACCTGATCCAACAGTCCAGTTCCAGGCTAGCTGGTGACCTGTGGGTGGCTGGGAGCAAGACATTGAATTGGGCCAATCAGATTCTAGCTCTTGAGAATTGAGTTTGGCAAACATGGAGGAAATCAGGCATCCATGTGAGCTGAAGCTGAAAGGAGAGGATGATGGAAAAAGGGGGTGGAGAGACCTTGATGGGCCATGTGGAAGCTAAAGTTATGGAGCAGCAAAAGCCATGAGGAAGCACTGAGATGCAGTCCATGGAGGGAGGAGAACAGAACAGACATGGGGAACAGAGCTGAGGACAGAGGGCAGCTTGCTCCTGGAGCTGCCTCCAGATTTTGCCTCCAGACTCCAGTTCAGGTTCGTGTATATCCCATCAGTAAACCTTCTGCTTCTTGAAGCGCTCTACGTCTGCCTTTCTATGTTCCCAAAGGACATCCCTTCAAACTAAAAAGCTGCCAACGGCTCTAAATATCAGCATCTCCTAGCGTGAGCTGAGCGATACTCGGATCATCAGCTCTTCTCTGATCTGAACGTGGAAAGGAATCATCTGGGGATGGTCTTCGCTGCAGATTCGAGTCAGCAGGTCTGGCTGGTGGTTGAGGCTCTGCCTTTCTCCCATGCTCCCAGGTGATGCCATTCCTGCTCGTCCCCAGCCCACGAGAGCAAGAGGATGGGTGATTCACGTAAGCAACCGCGTCACTCAATGGAAAGAAAGAAAAAAACCCAATCGAAATCAAACAAAACCAACCAAAACTAGGTTTTCAACGTGTCCAAAAGAGAGACAGTAAAGAGGCAAGATAGGTGGTAACTTCCTAGCTTTTCCCCTTTCTACAGCATTTAGGAAGAGAGGAGACACAGACGTTCAAAACTGGCATGACCAGGGCCTCTGAAGTTTCAGGGCCCTGTAATGTCTCGAGGCAAGCTTTTTGTCTCTAATTTTGTTTGTTTAAAGCAGAACCGTTGGGTTTTTAAATAAATCTGTTCTCTGGTATCAATAAATTCACCCAGAGAGAATTTTTTTTTGCTGAACAGGTTGGTTTTGAATAATTTCTATGACTGTAATGAGAAACTGTTAGATTTCACTAGAAAATAGTGTGATGGAATCTGGTAATCATTCTAAATTCAGCAGTCAGCTTCCTAATGTGCGATTTCCAAACATGCTGCTTTCCGTTGCTGCTGAAGTCTGTTGTTGAAGCTTTTGATGCATATTTTTCCATTAAAATGAGAAGGCTGCCTCTTGACCGAGTGAGTGCAAATGTTAACATCATTTTCCTTGCACCTGTTTTCCTATTCTAACTGTGGGATGGAGCAAACTGCATATCCTCTTCAAACACTGGAAAAGCTCCACTGGGACAGAGGTAACAGTGAGATGGGAAATAAAGGGAAGACCAAGAGTACGTTACTGTAGACACCAAAGAAATCAACGGGTATTAAAATGTAAGCTCTAAAAATATCCAATAGACTAAACACTCACTCCTCTTAAGGAAAAAATGAAAATTTTTCCTTAGTAGTATTTCCTTAGTGGCATCTTCTGGGTTAAAGTCTTGGTCAATGGCTTTTAGTACAGTATAATTTGTTAGCATTTATTGCCGGTGATAAATTAGGAGTACCTACCATGAGCTTTTACTGCCTCAGGTAGGGTGATCACAGATTTCCAAATTGTAAATTACTTTAGCAACTACTTGGGACAGGAGGAAGTAAAACAGAAGACTCAAGTTTAGAGGACTGTTTCTTATTCTTCCTCTGCCCTGGTGCTCACCTGCATGGGGCACTTGGGTAAAAGCAGGTTTTGTAACACCCTCCATCCCTTACCTGACCAGCCTTTTTAGTTGTTTTTTTTGTTTTTTTTTTTTCTGAGACAGAGTCTCACTGTGTTGCCTGAGCTAGAGTGCTGTGGCATCATCTTAGCTCACAGTAACCTCAAACTCCTGGGCTCAGGTGATCCTTCTGCCTCAGCCTCCTGAGTAGCTGAGACTACAGGAACAGGCCACCACGCCCAGCTAATTTTTGTATTTTTTGTAGATACAGGATCTTGCTCTGTTGCCCAGGCTGAAGTATAGTGTGGCTCGATCATAGCTCACTGTAGCCTCAAACTCCTGGGCTCAAGCGATTTTCCCACCTCAGGGTCCTGAGCAGCTGGGTCTACAGGCACACACTCAGCTAATTTTTCTTAATTTTTGTAGAGATGAGGTCTCACTGTGTCACCTAGGCTAGTCTCAAATTCCTGGTCTCTCAAGTGATCCTCCCACCTTGGCCTCCCAAAGTGCTTGGATTACAGGTGTGAGCCACCTCACTCTCAGCCTTTAGTTGTTTTTTGAGTGACTTCAAAGCTATCTGTTAGTTGTGCAATAAACACAAGTGTTTATTGGAGGGCAAAACGCCGTACTTTAGGTAACCATACCTTAAAAATGCTTCTCTTGGACTTACTAATCCATTTCTTCATTATTTAACCAACTTCTTAATCAACAACAGAGTCTTTAACCAAAAAGGTCAGTACATGGATAAATACCTTAAAACCCCACTAAGATAGTGAAAATTATGCAAATTATATAAATCAGACCATACATATCTGGGATATAACATAGTTTTAGAGATGTCACATTGATCATGTTTTACGAATCTGAAGTCAACACACAGGTTTCTTAAGGAGACGATAGAACAAAATATTTGAAAATGAAACTCACTCTTTCCTAGTACCTTCCATGGGTCGGATGCTTCATATATACTCTTTCATCTCACTTAATTCTCCTAGTAGGTCTATGAATCGCTTCTCCATTTTATAGATAAGAAAACCAAGCTTCAGAAATGTTAAGTAGTTTTCCATTTATTGGCAATGCTGGTATCCAACTGTAAGTCTGCTGTATTCCACAGCCCCTCTTCTTCTCCCTGTCTCCTAAGATACTGTCCCAGATAATGGCAGTTCTTGCTCTAATCATCTCTCTTTCCCCGTTCCCACCCCCTGTCTGTCCTGGCTGAACACAGTGGCTCTATCTTACTTTCTGTGGTTCTGTTAATCCAGAACCACGTTGGCTGCCCGTGCACAATCATTTCTATTCCCTGTCTGGTAACTAGGAGAGCTGCAGGCGGCTAGAACTGAGGATGGGTAGATAATTTTCACCAGCCATGCCATGTCCCCACTGACAAATTAACAGATGTAGGGAACATTCTGGAATTCCTATGGTTCCATGGTGGCTCTTCCTTCCTCACTGCCACCTCCAAAGCCAAACCTCTTCACCAGCTGCCTCTGGGCCTGGCAAAATGTGGCTAGAAAGACCCTGATAAGGAGATCAAGGCATGGAAAAGGATCGCGATCACTTGTCAATACTATAAAACAAGCTGAGATGAATGAATATACTCGCAAATATATCTGTGTTTCATTATAAATGAGTGTTTATCTCTAAACACTCGAAGACAAATTGCCCTCCAGAAAGATTTTATTAATCTACACTCCCCTCAGCATTGTACCAACTGAGTCCCTGGGTTTGCAAACATTTAGCTTAGCAGTCCCCAGTCTGGGGTAGGGGTAGGGTGATGTCCCTTGTAAGGGCAGCTCCAGATTTTCTAAATGGGAAAGACTCCGGGACAACAGTCTCATTGAGTGGAGGTGGGACTGTGCTTTGAAACCACATTTGCATAACACTTTACATGAGATTGAGAAAATGTCCATCTTCTACATCAAACAATGGGGAAGGGAAGGACTGCGCGGGAGACAAGGACTTAGAGCCACCATTTGCCCCACTGGGCGGACTGCTCACAGCCGTGGCCTGGGCTGAAGCCCCAGCTCTGGGGTTGAACTTCACTCAGCAAGACCTCTGTCCCAGGGCATGACCTCGCAGACCTTTTCTTTTGTCCTAGCAGCTGTAGCCACTGCATCCAGCACGCTTCTGACTTCTCTTCTGCCGAGTTTGAGAGAGCCAGGCTTCTCACATTCACTCTCTCCACTGGGGCCTGTGGCATTGGAGAAGAACCATCTCCCACAAGCAGAACCAAATACCCTCTTGCTAACTGACCGGAAATCTTTTGAGGTAGAAGATAGCTGATTGAAGTCTTGTGTTTATCGAGTTTGCTTTTCACCAACTTGCTTCTTGGCTAACAGTAGCTCATAATAAGAGCTCATATGTTTTATTGAGCACTTACCATGTGGCAGACACTGCCAGGCACTGCGCATACATGTTTTATTGAAGCCTTTCAACTACTCTCATGGGGTAGTACTGTTATCATCTCTGTTTTAAGATGAGAAAACTGACACTGAGCGAGGCTAAGGCACTTGCTCCAGGCCCACACTAGGAAATAGCTATAGCTGGGATTAAACTCGGGCCTGACCTCTCCATGGCCTGACCTTTAATCCTGCCTCAATGTTTCCCTGTCAAAAGATGCAGGAGGTGAGTAGGGGAGCAAAAGATGGCTGTCATTGTTATTTTCAAAAGTTTGACTACAAGTTTGTAAAATAAAGGAGAGTTTTAAAACATATCTCACTTAGATATATTAGCCCAGGAACACAAGATCAAGCAAAGTCTCCGGCCTCCTGCTGTCGTGAGCTTCTGTGTTCTCTAAGCCTGGTTAGCACAGCAGCATTTCGGTGTAACAGGCTTGTGACTCTAAGCAAAGGTCTTACCTGCCAGGATTCAGATGCAAACACTCTGAGATTGGAGGGACATTGATTGAGCATTTACTACAGGTCAGAGACTGTGCTCGTGGCTTTACGTGTGTACCTAAACGTTTAGAGGGACTTTTCCTGATGCCCTGGAATTGGCCTTGGGGCCCATCACAAGAGATGCTAAGTGTTCATGTTTCTAACTCAAGGAGAGCTTCCAAATATTGGGGCCAGGCATCCCAGGACTCGGCAAACCTGCCTCACCAAAACCAGTCCCCCTTTCCTCCAGCCCTTCCTGCTCTGGAGCGTGTGGAAGCAGGGCCCACAGGAGCTTTGACTTCGGCTCTATTCCTGGTGATCCAAAGGAAGGGAATGTCAAGAGAATTACTAATAAAAATTGGGGGTGCTGATAAGAGAAAACTGGTATCTCATTCCCTTGTTCATTCACCCAACAATGCAGTATTTGATGAATCCATACTATGTGCCAGGCACTGTACTAGGTGTTTGCCATACCTCAGTGATAAAACCATGGTCCCTACTCTCATGGGGCTCACATTTGGACATCTCTTTAGGCAGTGGGTTTGCCGATCTGCCTCAGGCAAGCCTGTGGCAAAAATGCAGGCACTGCCATGTGTTAAGAGGACTCCTGAGAAGGTAGGTGGGTTGGAGCCTTCTTGCCAGTGCCCATCTAGAGGGCAGACCTTGCCTGTAAGAGGCGGTTCTGTGCCCACACGAAAGTGGAGAGAGATGTAGAAAAAGGCAAGCTGGAGCTGGCTATGGTGGCTCAAGCCTGTAATTCTAGCACATTGGGAGGCCAAGGTGGGAGGACTGCTTGGAGGCCAGGAGCTTGAGACCAGCCTGGGCAACAGAAAGATCCCATCTCTACAAAAAATAAAAAAAAAATAAATTAGCCAGGTGTGATCTTGTGCGCCTGTAGTCCCCGCTACTCAGGAGGCTGAAGCAGGAACATCACTTGGGCCCAGGAGGTTGAGGTTGCAGTGAGCTATGATGACACCACTGCCCTCATACCTGGGCAACAGAGTGAGACCCTGTCTCAAAAAAGGCAAGCCAGAGGAGATCCCCCCATTAGGAAATAGCGTGGTTGGGGGGAGATCCTACAAAGAGGGACTGCAAGGCCTTCTGAGGCCTCACACATGTTCCCTTGAGAGATACAGAAATCCCATGACCCAGTTTTCCTAGGGAGGGGAACAGGTGTTTTACTTGGTCTCCAGTGGATTTTACTAGAATGCTCTCCCTAGCAATCTTCACAAGCAGGCAACCTAACAAGGCCTCCTCTTCCTCCTTAGCCTAATCAAATCCATCTGGAGAAACAGAGGGCACGGCCTCCCTTTACACCCCCCATCCATCTGAATTACCTGGACAGGACCTGGAGTCCTGCTCAAGGCACTATGAAATTGTCCCCAGCCTCTCTTCTAACACTTCCCAGAGCTGTACTGTTTTTTTCTGAGTGGAATGTATCCAAGGTGACATTTATAGGAGAGTGCGGATTTGATCTCGCTTCTAGGAAGCAGGGTAAGGCTGAGGTCCTTGGCCTTGACAAGGCAGGACACAAAAGCCAAAGGTTGCTATTTAAACCCAAGCACGTTAGTGTCGCCAGTGTTTACAATAGTTAATAACATCTCTCATAAGTGGGACGACGCAGCTGCAAGCCAGACGAGGAAGTATGCCACTGTCCACCATCAGTTCCCTGCACTATGAAGGTCAGAGTTGAAAACTCCAGATACCATTTCATTTTATTTAGAAACTGTTTATTTTCCGAAATTACCTTTTGCTTTCTACTGAGCTGCTCTATTTGTTATCTGTGAAGGGATCAGTATAGGCAAAGGTTTACTTTTGATATTTTTTTCACTCCAAAATTTAAAGAAGGGAGATATTCTTAATTACTGACAGGAAGGTGATTACCAATTATTCTGGAAATCAAAAATAAAAGTGCAATGAGATTGATCAAGAGAATCTGCTCTCTCTGGAAATACTGGTCTTGCCATCTCTCAAGCACATGGGCTGCTGTCTGTCTGGTAGAAATTTCAGAACGTGTACTTAAACTGCCAAATCCCTTTCCTCTGCTGTTCCCATTTCTCCCTGATGGAAGGCCCTGGAAGGCAGGCTCAGCGTGGGCAGAGGCTCTCTCTGCCTTGAGCACCAAAGCATGCCTGGCTCCTAGCCCACAGCCTGGCTCCAAGGAGGTCCTAGATCAATATTTATGGATAAATATTTGTGGTCTGCATCTGCAGTCCATTTACATTTTCTATTATAGTCCTCAGTTATTTCTGAAACAATAGAGAAAGTGAGGAAAACCTTTTTCGTAACCTAATTTTAAACTCATTCCCTGTTTCCTTCATCGTATCTTTCGCCATTTAGAGCAAGCAAAGCAAGTCTCAGGTCATCATTTTCCCATTAGCTGAGGACAGCAAGGGTTCATATGAATATTCTTCATATGAATATTCTTTCCCTTTCCCACAAAGTAATTATCTAAGACTTCTAGCAGAAAAAAAATATAGGTATAGTGTTCTTCCCAACCTGGAAATGGCATTGCTCATTAAGTAACTGGGGCTCGCTGAATCCTATGCAAATCAGTCCTGATGAGCCCTTAACTAATCTGTTTACAAACCAGACCTGCTAGACAGGCCTCAGTGGTTTTCTATCAAAGCAAAGCTCTGCTCTTTATGGGCATCTGGCTGGCCCTGAATGCGTAGTTTAAACATAGACGCTTTCCTTCAAAGTAAGATCAAAGGCTTTATTACTCCTAAATGAGTGCATTATTTCCACTTACTACCTTCTTGTTTGCAATTTGTGTTTATTAACAGCACTGTCTCAGGTTTACTTTGTGAATTACTAGTTTCTGAAAACAGTATGGCAGTTTTATGGACCACAGTATACATTTGTGGAGATTATGTAGCATATAATACATAGAATGGCCCATCAGATAGGACATTAGGCAAAGAAAATTCTCTGCAAAGATGACAATACCTGACCATGCAGAATTCATTTATGATTTTTATTTTTTAAAGGAAACCATCTGGCATAACGGGGCTAACACAAGGAAAGATTCCCCAACCCTGAAGAGCTGGAGATTTGATAACTCTTTGATTGCCTTGGAAGAATTTTCTTTGAAGTTTTAATTTTATTTCTTCCAAAGACAGTAAGTACGTAAAGCTGTACCAGAGATGAGGGACGCCATCAGTACTTTTCAAGGAAAAGCACAACCAGGTACTTTCAGACAGAGAATAAGCAGATTACTTAAAAAGCAAAGATTCCAGCGTGTGACTAATGCCGCTTGCTGAATCCTTCCTTCACAGTCCTTCAGGCAGCAGCTTCCTTGTGTGAAGACACAGGCCTCCGCCCTCCTGGTCCTAAAATCAGATTAGAACCCTGTCCTTCACTCCCACCCTCCAATTCATCTTAGGAGGATGAGGCTGCCAAGAAAATTGCATCTTTTAAGATTTGTGGTGACTCAGGTATACAAGCTTCAGGGTGTCACTGACCTATAAAAGGGGCTAGACTAAACTGCAATGAGTACCATGCAATGCAGGAAAACCAACCTCGAAAGGGGCAGCTTTTAATGTCACTAGATGGTCCAGCCAGAAATTAAATGGGATGGCCAGGAAAGGCTATAATCAGGGATCAAGCCACTGTTCAAAGTCATATCAGTTTTTAATAGATTTTTTTTTTTTTTGGACACTGAAGCAAGCATAAATTCACAAGGACACAAACACATTTGTCAGAACCCCACGGACAGACCCCTACCAATCCGAAATGAATTGGGCTGAAAGTGGCAAGCCGGACAACAGGGAAACTAAACCCATCGTAAATCTTCTCTTTAAACGTCTCTTCCTGCTTATCACCTTCTAAGCGTCCTTGATGGCCCAGTTCTGCCACTGCAACTTTGAAAAAAAAAAAATCGGATACTATGTATTAAACCCAAGTCAAAAAAGCATCACTGCACACACAAACAGGATGAGAAATTACGGTATGAAGGCTGGAAAAATAAGACATTCAGACCACAAAGTGACAAACACACAGAATTTTAACTTGGCAATACGATGACTCCTAGAAGTCACAAGAGGAAAGTGGTCAGAGCTGGAGCGCATTAGGCTGTAACTGCAAAATAAAACATGTTGTTAATGAACATTTATACTGCATGCATAATTTGGCAGTGGAGTTCAGGATATAAAGACACTCCCTCCTCTAGCAGTTTATCTTTCACTCTAGTAATCTGTCTCTTGACTCTCTCATTTACGTTAACTGTTTGCATCTCTTTGTCTAAAACGTAGACTTTTCGTCTCTGAGACAAAGGGGTGAATTCTTGGCAAAAGTAAAAGCCCAATATACCAGTTAGGAGTTAACTAGTAGAGCATACTTACATTAGCACAAATAAGCTATCAGGTCTCCCTGGTCATCTTGGCTCATTAAAGGAACAAAACTAAACCAAGCAAGGAGAATGAATCATGTTTGGCACTTACAGAGAGCAGGCCTCAGGTCAGGGTTAAGGTCATTAAGAAGAACGAGAGAGACAAGAGATTAAAGCTACGTTTGCTCTTAGAGTCTCTGAGATTGGAACTCTAAGGTGAAATTTCTGGAAAAGCTCTCAAATGGTCTAAAATTACCAAAGAATGCCTCTAATTCTATCCATAGATGGAATAAAAATGAAGCTCAAGAGGCATAAAACAAATGTAAAAGAATTGTCAACTTGATATCATCTGAACTCTGCTCAGAGGGGCTGAAAAGCTCCATGGGGAAGTGAATTAACTCCTTCAGGGCACAAGGCTATCTCTTAATGGTGTTGGGAGGAGTAAATTCACTTCCAAAAGGCCCAGACCATCATTTTTACAAGGAGAACTGGCAAAAATTATGCCCAATTTCATATGATTAAATGGAAAATAGTGAAAAGATTTAAATTTTTCTGATTTGACAACGTCAGTGAGAAGTTTTCCACGCTAAAATACGGTTTCGTATTGAAACAGTATTTATTCTAACCTACAGTAATCCAAACTCTAAAGTCTTTTAGGCATTTATCATTTTTAATGACTACAGCAAATGCCAAATTTTGTCCTTTTGAAGATAAAATGCTACACTCAAAAAGTCATGGGATTTGCATATCCAGCCAAGACTGAGAAACACACCCCAAACCTGCCTTTAGATTTTATGAGTCTGGCTGTGAAGAAGGTTTCCATAGTCTTCCCCTCCGCCAACGTCATTATTTTACAGAGAGACCTGCCAAAATGCAGCTCGTCGCTAAGCTCATGTGTCAGGTTTATTCAAGTGGCTCATTCAAGATGAGCTTTCTTGCCATCTCTTTACCAGGCATAACGGACTGCCATTAATAAAAACGTATTGATCTCTGAATCTATTCCTGGCTATAAAAAAATCCCTAATAAATGAGATGGCTATATGAGCAATAAATAATATCTAACCAGAGAGAGTCCAAAAACTGTCAGAAGCACATGCCTCATGTTTTCTTAAACCCTTAACTAAGAGGAATCAGAATTTTAGAGCTAAAACAAACCTTGAAGATCAATGTAATGACCTCATTTTAAAGAGAGAGAAACAGATCCACAATATTGTACAACTTAGTGCTGACCTAGGGCTAGAACTCAGGTCTCCTGTCTCCCAGCCCAGGGACAGTTCTTGTAACCAAGACAGTTGAAAGCACTCCCTGCAGCCTGGTTGCAAAGGGCTTTTGCTTTACTGTGTTTTTTTTTTATTATAATGTTCTAAAAGAGTGTAATTGTAGTCTGAATAAAGAAGTCTTCATCCCTTTTAGGTATTCTTGAATTATTAAGTGATGAATACAATTAAATAGCTAAAGGTCATCTTCAATCTGTCTGCCACCAATAAGAGACGATTCCATGCGTGCAGTGGTATGATGGACACGCTAGTTTATGGGTCTGACACCTTGCATGGAACGTTACAAATCCCTATGATGTCCTTAAGCTCCTTCTTCAACTGAACTGAAAGATGGCTAAAAACCCCACTCGGGCAGATGACTCCCCATTGGCTGGCCATTTGAGAATGCTCCAGGGTGCAGTTACTGCAGCTGAAGCTGGTAGTAACTCGTGCTGTTTTCCTGAGCAACAGCAGGCTTCTGACAATAGCCCGGGTAGAATTTATGCACACGGATGATGTTGCCCCATTCTCTACTCAGCTTTGCCTTTCTCCCCCATATGATGTGGACAGATTATACACATTTCTGACTGCTTAGAAAACAAGTCAAGATCAAAATCTGCGCAACGACAAGAATGGCCAAGGAGTAGGCCCAGTCCATTTGGTATTCACTTAAATGTGGACTCAGCTGAGGCTGAGCACATGGTCCAGCAGAACGGTGTCTGGTCAGTAGGACAGCAAAGAGTCTCTTGGACACCTATTTACAGACTCCCTTGAATAAACCGAACCTGTATTATTAGGAGATTTCACCTTATGTCTCAAGGTCTATGGAGCACATTAGAAAACATTACATTTGGTACTGCTGTGCCCCATAAAGGGAAATAGGTCCATGCTTTATCTACATGCAAGTTGACGTTTAAAGTACATAAAAGGTTAGGCTAAGCCTGCTACCAAAAATGCATACTTTCTTTACCTCGTAAGTTTCTCTAGTCAGTTTTAACAGCATAAGCTAATCTGTTGACTAAAAAAACTTTGTAGAAGATCCACATTCTGCAAGACTTCCTAGGCAGCTGTGTGTAACAAATTGCATCCACTTATAACCCACAGTACAACTCAGTCTGCTAAGCAAGACTCTTTAAGAAGAAGTTTATGCAGTCAGTAGTTCACCTAACATAAATGTAATGCCAGTTTCCACTCACTCACACAAACATTTACTGAGCTCTTACTCAATGCTAGGTGCTGAACTCAACACAAACCCCAAGGCTCACATGACACATTCTGTGCTTCAAAGAGCTTACAGTTTGCTGTGGAAGGCAAATGTGCAAAGCAGCAAATATAATGTAACAGGGTAAGTCCTGTGATGAGAAAGATAATCAACCTCCAGGCGTGGTGGCCTGAGCCTGCAGTCCCAGCTACTTGGGAGGCTGAAGTGGGAGGAATGCTTGAGCCCAAGAGTTGTAGACCAGCCTGGGCAACATAGCAAGACCCTGTCTCAAAAACAAACAAACAAAAAGAACAGTATCAAAAAGGAGCTATGGGGGCCGGGCGCGGTGGCTCTCGCCTATAATCCTAGCACTCTGGGAGGCCGAGGCCGGTGGATTGCTCAAGGTCAGGAGTTTGAGACCAGCCTGAGTAAGAGCGAGACGCCGTCTCTACTAAAAAAAAAAAAAAAAAAAAAAAATAGAAATGATCTGGACAACTAAAAAAATACGTATATATAGAAAAAATTAGCCGGGCATGGTGGCACATGCCGGTAGTCCCAGCTACTTGGGAGGCTGAGGCAGAAGGATCGCTTGAGCCCAGGAGTTTGAGGTTGCTGTGAGCTAGGCTGACGCCACGGCACTCTAGTCCGAGCAACAGAGCCAGACTCTGTCTCAAAAAAAAAAAAAAAATTAAACAAGAAAAAAAAAGGAGCTATGAAAACAGGGGAAAACTCAGTCTGAAGTAGCTAAGGAAGGCTTTTCAGAGGATAATGGCGCCAGAAGGGAAGATGAAAGACATTTTCTACGCAGAAACAGCATGTGCAAAGGTACTGAGGCATGAGAAATGTGGCAGGTTTGGGAGGTGACAAGCACTGTGGTCAATAGTGCTGGTGAAGTCAACTAGGACCCATGGCAGGAGGGGCCTTGAACACCATGCTCAGGGAGTTTAGACTGCATCCTAGGCTAAAGGATTCTAAGCAAGGGAATGACAGGATTGAATTTGTCTTAGAAAGACCTCTCTTACAGCAGTGTGAAGGATGAATTGGGAAAGAGCCAGGTCGGTGGCCAAGCAGCAGCTTTGAATCTAGAGACAGAAAGATTAATGGTTGCTTGGGGCTGAGGGTGGGGGGGTGGGGAGGAATGGGAACAGGGAGTCACTACAAATGGATCCAAGGGATTCTGCAGGGGTGATGGAAAGTTCTAAAAGTGGATTGTGGTGATGGTTGTACAACTCTAAATTTACTAAAATCCATTCAATTATATAAAAGAAAGACATTTTATTGTATGTAAACTGTACCTCAATAAAGCTGTTGGGAAAGAAAAAAGAAAGGAGCAATTGCAAAGATACTGAAGGGCCCCAGGTAAGAACGGGTGAGGGCGTGTAATAGGAACTATAGATTTAGAATTAGCTCTGGAGAGAGGGTGGAGGAGTGGGAGTCAGGGATGGTTCCTGGAAACCTGTATGGGACAGGACCAGGAGAACAAGCAGGTCAAGCGGGGAGAACAGGGAGCTCAGGCTTTGATATGCTGAGTTTAGATCCCTGCGGAACATGCACCTAGAGCAGGGCTTCTTGAACTCCACGATTGGCATTTTGGGCAGGATAATTCTTGTGGGGGCTGTTCGGTGCATTGTAGGATGTTTAGCAGCATCCTTGGCCTTTCCCACTAAATACCAGTAGAGTGCGACAACCAAAAATGCCTTCAGCCATTGCCATATGTCCCCTGGTGGGCAAAACTGCCCCACTTGAGAACCACTTATCAAAAGAGAAAGATCTTAACTCACGACTTTTTCCCTTAGGGTTTCTTTTTTTTTTTAACTAGAGATAGAATTCACCATTTAAAAGTCTACAATTTGGTGTTTTTAAATACATTTGCAAAGTTGTGCAACCATCGTCACTAATTCCAGAACATTTTCATCCCCTAAAAAAAAACCTCTCTATCCATTAATAGTCATTTTCCATTTCCCCTCTCCCCAGTCCCTGGCAACCACACATCTACTTTGTCTGTATGGATTTGCCGATTACTGACATTTCATATAAATAGAACCATACGACATGCGGCCTTTTGTGTCTGGTGTCTTTCACTTGGTATGTTTCAAGCTCCATCCATGTTGTAGCACCTGTCAGTACTTCATTCCTTTTTATGGTCAAATAATCTTCCACTGTGAGGATATACCACCATTTGTTCATTAATCATCAGCTGAGGGATATTTGGGTTGTTTCCACTTTTTAGCCATAATGAATAATGCTCTGTGAACATCATGTACAAGCTTTTGTGTGGACGTATTTTTTCTTGGGTATACAAGTAGGAGTGGAATTGCTGGATCATGTGCTAACTCCAAGTTTAACCTTTTGAGGAAGTGGCTGCACCGTTTTATATTCCAAGAAGCAATGTATGAGGGTTCCAATTTCTCCATAGGCTGGACACCACTCGTGATTGTCCTTAACTCGTATTGTTTGTTTTAAAGTTTCCAAAAAAGCATTTAATATTAGGCTAAATTGTTTACGACAACTTCATGGATGAGAAAACTAATGGTGAGAGGACAGTGACCTGCACAAGGTCATACTTAGAAGTCAGTAAAGTCCTTTCCAGAACTAATATTTATTATTCTATGTTGAAAACTACATAATTACAATTCTATCCTAACCTTCATGTAAGATGCTGATCATCTGACATGTGATCTGGTTTTGCTGGTTTCTTAATTTTCAGAGATCCATACACACTTACACCCCTTCCCTCTCAGCTACTCAAAGGTATCACTTAGTAAGTGTCCTCTCTCTCTTATCATTACTTTCCCCCTCTTTATTGGATTATTCCACTTCCATCAGTATAATCCCATGTTTCCCATCTTAAAAATACAATAAAACTTCTCTCGGCCCCATATTCCCTGCCAGTGTCTATCCCGTTGCCGGGAAGCTCCTCAAGAGTTGTCTCCATACGCAACCGTTCCCAATTCCTCTCCTCCCATTCTCTCATTCTCAATGAGGCTCTCATTTCCAACACTCCAGCAAAACTCTTGAAAAAGTCACCAACGACCTCTATTTTGCCAAATTCCCATGATGAATTCTCAGCCCTGTTACTCAATTTATCAGTTAATCATTCCCTCCTTAAAACACTGTTTTCATTTGGATTCCAGGACACTGCTCCCAATTCCCTCCTACTGTACTGGTCATTCCTCCTCAGTCTCATTCGCTTGCTCTGAAGAGTAACACAGGGCTTGGTCCTTGGACCTTTGTTCTTCTTTACTTCGATGTCTACTAGGTATCTCAAGTAAACTCCTGATTTTTTTCTCTTAAATTTCCTACATTCCTCCCCAAAACCTCCTCCCACAATCTTCCTCACATAGTAAATAGCAACTTCTTTCTTCCACTCTCAGGCCACCAGCCTTGGGATCATCCTCGACTCCACCCTCTATGACCCCATCCGTTAGCAGCTCTATCTTTTATGTTCAGAATCTGACCTTTTCTTGCCTTCTCCATCGTTTCAACATTTTGGTCCCAGCCGCCACCATCTCTCAAATGGATTATTACTATCACCTCCGAACTGGCAGGTTGGAGCCAGGGCTTCCAAGCCTTGTCCCTTATAGGCTATTCTCCACACAGCATCCAGAGTTTCCCCTTTAAGTCGGATCCCATCATTCCTCTGAACAAAATCCCTCACAGGCCACTGGCTGTGGTAGGTTTGCAAAAAGGCCACCACGATGGCTGTGTCTCCACACTCTTATGCACTAGGTTCCACACTCCCCGCTGGGCTGACTCTGGGCTTGGCTGTGACACTTGCTGTGGCCAAGGTGACAGTACAAACGTGACGCAAGCAGAGGCTTGAAAAGCACTTATTCGCTGGGGCCTGTCCTGTGCTGCTGCTGGGAACACTTCCACTACCACGTGACAAACTCGGGCGAGGTGCCTGGAGGACAGCAACCAGGTGGAAAGAAGCCTCAACCATTCCCATTGTTGCAGATGAGTGAGGCCAAATTAGACCCTTCAGCTCCAGATGAGCTGGCCCAGTCCAGAAGAATGTGGCCAAACTATAGAATCGTGAAAAATAATATTTGTTGTTTTAAGCCACTAAATTTTAGGGTAGGTTGTTAGCCAGGCAAAGTTAATTGATACACTGCCCATTTCACCCAGAATAAAAGCCAATGTCGGCCAGGCGCGGTGGCTCACGCCTGTAACCCTAGCTCTCTGGGAGGCCGAGGCGGGCGGATTGTTTGAGCTCAGGAGTTCGAGACCAGCCTGAGCAAGAGCGAGACCCCGTCTCTACTAAAAATAGAAAGAAATTAATTGGACAACTAAAAATATATAGAAAAAACTAGCCGGGCATGGTGGCGCATGCCTGTAGTCCCAGCTACTCGGGAGGCTGAGGCAGGAGGATCGCTTGAGCCCAGGAGTTTGAGGTTGCTGTGAGCTAGGCTGACGCCACGGCACTCTAGCCCAGGCAACACAGTGAGACTCTGTCTCAAAAAAAAAAAAAAAAAAGCCAATGTCCTAACACAGCCTACAAGGCCCCACACGATCAGGCTGCCCTCACCCCATGCCACTTTGCTTATAGCCTCCTTGTTATTCCTCATATCCAGCATTGTCCTACCTCAGGGCCTTTGTACTTTCTGTTCCCTGTGCCTGGAATGTTCTTTCCTTAGACATCTGCACGGTTTGTTCCCTTACTTCCTTATTATCTCTGCTCAAATGTCACCTTCTCAGAGAGACCTTGCCTTACCACCCTAGTAAAATACCCCTGGCCCTCCCTATCCACCCCCCTATCCTACGTTTTCTTTTTAGTTATTATCTAACAAATATATTAAATATTTATTTCCTGTCTGTCACACACACACACACACACACTAGAATCTATGTTCTGCAGGGACAAGAACTTTGTCTGTCTTGTCCATCACTATATCCCAAGCACTTATATTAGTGCCCACAATTTTTTATCACCAGGAAAATGATGGAAGTAGTAGTACTTCTGCCAAATTTGGTGTCTAGGTCTATCACCTGGAATGTTTCTAGAGGCTGAGGTGGCAAAAGTGGCAACTGAGCCCCATACTGGGGCATGTTACAGTTAACGCAGGCTGACTTCCTATAGCACTGATGACCTGGAAAACAGGCACACAGATGCCCAGTAGGGAGTCAGATAGAACAGCAGAACGCTGGCCTGCACTGGCTGGCTCAGAGCTCGGTTCCTTTGGACCTCCCCTCCCTTCCCTTTCATTCTATTCTTTCCCCATTAGTCTGAACACCAGCTTGTTGGATCATTAGTTTGTTCACCAAACGATTGGGAAGAAACAAAAACACCAAGAAAGTATTATCAGCATAGAAATTTATTTGAATTCAAAATAATATGGTTATATTTAGAATAATGTAATAATTATCTAAAGCAAATATCATCATTGGCTCTGAAACAGGTCTAAAGATGTCATTCTTTTGAAGTCAAAAAATATGTAGTAAGAATATACAAGGAAGCAAAAAAATATAAAAACAAGTCTGCTGAGTGTTGGGAGTTGTAGGGGATATACTAAGATACTGTAACTGAGTCCACATTATAAACATGCAGCAACGGTTCTCTTGCTTTACCAACTCCCTAGAAAATAAAGCAGTAACCTCAGTAATGCAGTAACCACTCGGTTAACAGGACAAACTTCCTGAGGGACACAAGTAATAATTCCCTATACTTCTCTTCTCCTCACACTGATTCTTTTCTTTACTTTAAGATGGGTTTCATCCTGTTGACAAAATATTTGGTTTATTTGTAAGGTAGAGTAAATAATATCTTGATTGACGTATACAACAATTTAACTGAAGATGCTCAGGGATCAAACTTTTTAAAATTAAGGGCAATTCAGCTAGTTAGCAGAGACCATCAGTGGCTTGTAGGAAAAATTTTTTCAGATAATATATGTTTGCTAAAAAGACAAAAAGAATAAGCAGTTAAAAATGGGTGAAAAATCCTAGGGACTAGTGTGACCTAAACAATCAAAAGCAGACAGGTGACCTTTGATTAAATCCATTTACTTGCAGAGTGAGCTAGAAGGAGGTGCCAAGACAGAGTTTGGCTCCTAACAGTGTCCACAGCCAAAGGGTGCACTCAAAAGGTCTCCTCTTCTCGCAGAAACTGGAACACAGATGAGAAGTCTTTCTTTGAGTAGCCCTTTGCACACATCATCCTGTAGATTTGATGGGCCAGACTGCCGAGAAGGATTGGACTCTTTGTGCTGGTAGCAGAGTCTTGTGCCAATCCCAGATCCTAAATCAAACAAAGGCAGGAGAGAACACACTGAGACTGGCAGTAATGGCTCCCTTTGGAACTGTGGTTCTTAATGCTTTGGTTTCAAAGAAGGAGAAATGAAGTCTGAAAAGGATAAGATGCTTATAAGCACACTGGTAAATTATATATTTTCAAACAAGTGCTTTCATACAGCTGCAAAATGGCTCTAGACAGAAACTGCTTTCCGAGTATCCCCTCCCTCCCTCCCTCACCCTCCACAAGACCTATTCATTTTGTTTTGTTTACAGGAAAATCTGTGGAAGTCTGTAAGATGGACATCATAAAAAATAAATTTTTTCTTAAATGAAACGTGAGGGGAAATAAAACTGCAAAATAGGAAACACGGTTTCACACATTACTTCATCCAATAAATATTTAAAGTTGAGCTGACAAAGTGCCAGAAACTGGGATACAATGATAAACAAGATAGCTGCAGCCCACCCAAACTCACAGTCTACTGAGGAAGAAAGACAGTTAAGCAAGCATTTCTATAATTCGATAGGTTAAATATTAATACTATCACGGGAGTCAGGGAAGCGCAGTCTGGGGTACTGGGGAAGGCCTTCCAGAGCAAGAAACAGATATGCACAGATGTGGAAGAGCAGGGGGCGTCAGCGAGGCGAAAGCATGGGGGTGGCAGGGAGGCAAGAAGACCGATCCTGGCAGAGGGCAGCAAACATGAAGGTTTGCAAGTGAGCGAGAACAAGAGACAGATGTGGTTCAGCGTGACAAAGGCAAAGAGATGGGAAGGGGAAACGAGTCTGGTGAGGCGAGCAAGGGCCAACCAAGGGCCTTGTAAGATACGCTGTAGAGATGGACTTTCATCTCTAAGAAACTGAAATGATCAAAGAAACTTAACGGGAGAAGTGACATGATCAGGTTTTTACATTTCAGAAAGCCCACTCTTGCTGTGGTGTGGAAAATGAACTGGAGGCGATCGGGATGAAAGGCACGCAGACCAGGCGAGGGCTGCTGTGACACAGTATGAATGAGGCTCAGCCACGGTACTGGCAGTGGGGGAGAAGGGGAACTGGAGGAATTCAAGGCGCATCCAAGAGGCAGAATGGATGAACGTCAGGGGAAGAGGGAGAGTGAGCCAAGAGCAGGCACACCGTGTTTTAGTGCACTTCACAGATAAGTATGTGGGGTTTTTTGGCTTTTTTTCCTTTACAAATTAAAGGTTTGTGGCAATCCTGCATTGAGCAAGTCTATGAGCACCATTTTTCCAACAGCAAGTGCTCAGTTCATCTATCTGTCACATTTTGGTAATTCTCACAATATTTCAAATTTTTTATTACTATTATATCTGTTATGGTGATCGGTGATCAGTGATCTTTGATGTTACTATTGGAATTGTTTTGGGTGCCACATATTGCACCCATATCAGGTGGTCAACTTAATTGATACATGTTATGTGTGTTCCAACTGCTCCGCTGACAGGCCATTCCCTGTCTCTCTCCCTCTCCTCTGGCCTCCCTATTCCCTGAGACACAACAACATTGAAATTGGGCCAATTAATAACCCACAATGGCCTCTAAGTGTTCAAGTGAAAGGAAGAGGCGCACTTCTCTCACTTTAAATCAAAAGTGAGAAATGATTAAGCTTAATGAGGAAGGCATGCTGAGAGCCGAGATGGGCCGGAAGGCCTCTTGTGCCATACAGTTACCAAGCTGTGAATGCAAAGGAAAAGTTCTTGAAGGAAATTAAAAGTGCTACTTCAGTGAACACCCCGATGATAAGAAAGCGAAGCAGCCTTCCTTACTGCTGCTATGGAGAAAGTTTAAGTGGTCTGGATGAAAGACCAAACCAGCCACAACATTCCCTTAAGCCAAAGCCTAATTCAGAGCAAGGCCCTAACTCTCTTCACTTCTATGAAGGCTGAGAGAGGTAAGGAAGCTGAAGAAGAAAAGTTGGAAGCTAGCAGAAGCTGGTTCAAGAGGTTTAACATAAAAGTACAAGGTGAAACAGAAAGTGCTGATGGAGAAGCCGCAGCAAGGTATCCAGAAGATCTACTATAATAGCTAGCTAAGATCACTGATGAAGGTGGCTACACTAAACAACAGATTTTCAATGTAGATGAAACAGCCTTATAGTAGAAGATGCCATCTAGGACTTTCATAGCTAGAGAGGAGAAGTCAATGCTTGGCTTCAAAAATTCAAAGGACAAGCTGACTCTCTTGTTAGGGACTAATGCAGTTGGTGACTTTAAGTTGAAGCCAATATTTATGTATCATTCCAAAAATCCCAGGGCCCTTAAGAATTATGCTAAATCTACTCCGCCTGTGTTAAGTGGAACAACAAAGCCTGGATGGCAGCACATCTGTTTACAGCATGGTTTACTGAATATTTTAAGCCCACTGTTGAGACTTACTGCTCAGAAAAAAAGTTTCCTCCCAAAATATTATTGCTCGTGGACAATGTATCTGGTTGCCCAAGAGCTCTGATGAAGAGGTACAAGGAGCTTAATGTGATTTTCATGCCTGCTAACACAACATCTATTTTGCAGCCCATGGATTAAGGAATAATTTCAACTTCAAGTCTTATAATAAGATATACATTTCATAATGCTATAGTTACCATAGATAATGATTCCTCTGATGGATCGGGGCAAAGTCAATTGAAAACCTTCTGGAAAAAATTCACCATTCTAGATGCTATTAAAAACATCGTGATTCGTGGGAGGTCAAAATATCAATGTTAACAGGAGTGTGGAAGAAGTTGATTCTAACCCTCACTGATGACTTTGAGGGGTTCGAGACTTCAGTGGAGGAAGGAACTGCAGAATGAGTGGAGCTGAGGTTGTGACTGGACTGCTGCGGTCTCATGATATAACTTGAAAGGATGAGGAGTTGCTGCTTATGGACGAGCAAAGAAAGTGGTTTTTTGGGATGGAATCTACTCCTGGTAAAGATGTTGTGAACATTGTTGAAATGACAGACAACAAAGGATTTAGAGTATTACGTAAACTTGGTTGATAAAGCAGCAGTGGCAGGGCTTGAGAGCATTGACTTCAATTTTGAAAGATGTTCTACTGTGGGTAAAATGCCATCAAACAGCACCGCATGCTACAGAGAAATCTTTTGTGAAACAAAGAGTTAATCAATGTGGTAAATTTAATTTTTGTTGACTTTTAAGAAATTGCCAGAGCCACTCTGAACTTCAGTAACCACCACTCTGACCAGTCAGCAGCCATCAACATGAAGCCAAGACTTTCCATCAGCTAAAAAGATTATATGACTTGCTGAAGGCTCAGATGGTTGCTAGCATTTTTTAGCAATAAAGCATTTTTAAATTAAGGTATGTACATTGTTTTTTTAGACATAATGCTATTGCACACTTAATAACAGTATAGTTTAAATGTAACTTTTATACATACTGGGAAATCAAAAATTTTTGTGACTTCCTTTATTGCAGTGGTCTGGAACCAAATCCATAATATCTCTGAGGTATGCCTGTAGCAGGTGTATATAGTCTTACTTTCCTAAGCAGGGGAAAAAACTCAACTGGGGGGAATAAGCACTATGCAGAAATCCAAGAGCCTATTGGTCTAAAAAGTATTTTCTACAGTTGAGATCACAGATTTTCTAAAGTTGAGATCACAAATGAGAAGAGGCCAACAATTTGCTTTTCGAATGACTTAATGAATTTACACATAAGTCCATATATACTGTTAAAGCAAGAGCATGTACTTAAAAATCAAATATCATGGGAAAGACCCTCTTTTCTTTTGTGATGTATATATGCAATGTCAATGCATTAACAACAATCAGAAGATTCTTACTGCTCGCATTCTAAGGAGTTGGTAAATTAACATAAATTTATGATGAAGAACAAAATTTTACCAGCTCATATAAACAAACTCAAGAACACACACGAAAACAAAAATCCTGGCTTATTCTTTTCATCCAAAAGGCCAGGAATAAAAATGAACAAAATAAGGATTTTTATCTAAGTTTTTACTCATTTCCAGTGAGAGAGTAAATCACTATTCCAGTAATTTTTCCTTCTAGGATAGACAAATGCTTTGTTAAAAGGAGGGAGTAAAGGAGGGGGAGAGGGGAGAGGAAGAGCAAAAGGAGAGAAAGAGAGAGAGTGTTATTAGACCATTAAACATTCTCCCCGCCTTGATTAGTCTCTACATTCACCATACCTTAGCCATGAGTGTTGTTCCAAATCCACCCTGATAATTATTAGCTGAGGGAACTCCATCCATCACTCCAGGTACAGGATTATAAGTATCACTTGACCAACACCGTCCTGAGCTCATATTTAGGATTTTAGCCAATAGTTTTGGGTCAAGCCCTAACCTGTCAAAGGTCAAAGAAAAGAAGCGTTAAATGTCAAAATGTACAAGTCATGTGTGACTTATTTACATATGGAGATGCTCCATCTTCTCTCTCCATTTATTTAATGTCTTCTAAAATCAAAGTAGATTGATATGAGAGTGAAGAATCCAATCTTGAATTATACGGTACTAAAAGCTACTGATCAAACAAGAACATTTCTGAGCCAGAAATTTAGAGGAAACCTTCTGTACTATCATACTATTAAGAAGAAATAATACATAATTGTACAATAGCATTGTCGGTTTATCACACTCATGAGTTTTCTAGTCTTTCGGACATGACTGCATTTATGTGTCACCTAAGAACCTTAAACAAAAATGATAATCTAAATTCTACATTCTTTACTCACAAATGATATATTTCAGACAGAAATATTGACAGATAAACGATACATCACGGGAGTCTGTGTGGGTGCATTTATATGCATGTTTATTCCTTGAGCTTTTATGAGAATAAATGTACGAGATGAGCCATGAGTAGTAAAGGAGCTTAAGAGAAATTATCATTATGAAAGAAAACATTTCTTGCTGCAAACTTTTCCTTATTTATTAAATCTTCATTAAACAATCTTGCTTATGAAGCAAGTCTGCACAGAGCTGTGACATATGCTATCTATTCAGAGACATGCATTATAGTTCTGGGTCAACTGCTGATAAGGTTACTGATCCTGATAAAACAAAGCTTGCCCAAGCGGAAACATCATTTGTTCTATCACTGGGCTGATGGCATAAACGGCTGTTCAGTGTGGACCCTAGGAGAAATAGAATCAAAATGTTCCATTACTTTGATTCTAAAGATATAATGCAGTTTGGGAAGCAGAGTTTTGCTAAGTATCAGTGAATCAAGTTTCAAATGAAACTGTATAACCTAGCAATTTATTTGGTTTATTTCATACAAAGAGTCATTATAAAACCACTGTCATAAAAGCTTTCTACTTTTTCTTAAAACTAACCTCTTCCAGAAAATAGAAAAATATTGAAAAGAGACATTCATGATGTAACTGTTAAACTGCATTTTGGCGTGTTTAAATTTTTCTTCACTTTGTATGTTCAAAATATATGTCTGTTTGCTTCCAAATCTGAATATCATGACCAATAAAACATTTTTCCAATGCTACAGCAGGGGGCTAGGGTGAACAGCCAAGGATATGTATGAACTTACTACGTAATACGACTGTTATGTAATCAGGCTTCCCAGGGGTGTCTGTGGTTCAGAGTGCTATGTGGTGTGCCACATATCTGAGTTCATATGGTGGCCCATGTTATAATAATGGGTGTTTACTAAGGATTATAACAGATATAGAAGATTCAATCTAAATCAGCTATCATATATTCTGTTCAACTGTGGATTACCAGAGAGAAATCCAACAGTTTCATTCATTCTTTTATAAAGATCCAAGTTTCTCGCATGTTTAGTTTGCTACTGGTGCTTTCATTTCCCTTTTAAATAAAATTAGGCTATCAGTATGCTGTTGTGGCATATGACTTAGGAAAAGATAAAGCCAAGGTGCTTTGGGAATAATTGTGAAAAGTAAAATTGCAAATTAACAATTAGATAATTTGCTGTAACTGCAAATATATTGTCTAAGCACAAATGTTCAAGAACATACATGTGTAAATATGCTCCATAAGGAGAAAATATTTTTAGAAACTCCAAAACATCACTTTTCCCCTCAATTTGCAATATCATTTAGGGCCTTCCTAATTTAGATTTTCTTTTAAGATGGTTCATCCCATTTAAAGCAGCAGAGCTCCTCCCCTCTTTATAATCCACCAGGTTATGCTCAGCATTAGCTTCTAAGTCTTTACTGCTAAGAAAATTCACACTCTCTTCTATAATACTCACCAAAATGGTAAGCAAAGCTTATTATCCTAACTTTATAAAACCCTACATTTTTCTTTAACGTTCAAGGAAAAATACTGGCACTGATTGATGGAAACCCTTTTCGGTGAACATATTACTATTTAGAAGCATCCTGAGGGACACACAAAAAAATCAGGTGGCAGTTGTTCTGTGCTCACTTTTCAAATCTGATGCTTCCCCACCGTGCCGATTCCCTTCATGAGATGGCTACTCCCTCTCCGCTTCCCTCCTACTGCCCCCACCTGCACCAAAGTGTATCATTAAAAAGAGCAAGTTAGAAGTGTTTTGCATTTCATCTTTCTGAAGATTCTTTCCCTGGCACATACATAACTGACAGTTAAAATTAGACATGATATTAAAATCAGTTACTGAAGTCCTCTGTCTTCCACTGTGCCCAAGGCTTGTAATGGTCTGAAACCAGCTAGAATACAAAGTAATTGTCATTCAGAGAGTCTATCCTAGAACGTCATGCTTCACTGGAGAAGACTGAGTTTCCATTCGAAATCAACAAATTAATCCAAGACAGGTATCTGAAAGGGCAAGTTTAATAGGAAGCAGCTACTGGGCTCTCAACCATGATAAAATGTTATTGCTGTTTCCCTGTAAATTGGCTGGGAACATATGATACTTTCTGCATAAGAGCCCCATTGCTGTTCAGGAGATATACAGCTCAAGCCATCAAAAGGATGACAGTCTGTCAGTCCCCATAATAACTTGCCACTGTATGTGGTTCGAGAGTGCATGCGTGCATGCATGTGGCTTTAAAATTGCTGGAATCTTCTCTGATATAAACAGAGAATGAATTCATTGTTCTGTCTGCATATATAATGCATCTCAAATAAACGTCACTGTGTCAAGTCTACTCACCTCTAATTTTACATGAATTTTTGGGAGAAGCAAAAATGATGCATAAACTGTAAAAAAATTAAAGAGAAGCCAAACATTTGCCTTCACTATAACCAAGGCTTTAAGGGCCAAAAAAGTTTGTTCACTTTATATTCTCTGTAAATATACTGTCTGATTTTACATAAGAACAAAACAAACTATGTCACAAAACTTGGATGTTTGTATCACAAGAACAGACGTGGAAATGAAACACCTGAAACCACGACAATCTTAATCAATCATTCACTCCTGCACCAGTGTTTACTCAGATCTGCTGTGTGCAGATGCCTGGAGCCAAGGAAACAACAATAAGGAAGCTAAGAGGAGGCTGTGCCTGCCAGGAGGGCTTAGTTAAGACACACCCAGATAACTTTTCCCTGAGGCAGAAGTGCCATATCCTATCCTATCCTATCCTAGCCACTTGCTCACACCCTCACTCCTCTCCTCATTCATTTGACAAATCTTCACTGGAGTGTCTACTAGCTGCCAGGCATGTTCTTAGGAGACAGCAATGAGTAGACAAAGCCATTCTCCTTCAATGGAGCTTACATTCTCGGTGGGAAGACAGGCAATAGGCAAATAAATAAATAATGCCAGCCAGTGAGAAGTGTTATGAAGAAAAAACATTATGGTATAATTCAATTCAAATACAAACCATCTCACCAAAACCACAAATATCAGTAATTATCACATATTGAGTACCTATTATGTGCCAGGAACTGTTTTAAAAGATTTCATAACCCAGCAAATAGATACTATTATTTTTGTCATTTCATAAATGATAAAGGCTTAAGTCTGTAGCACAGCTTGGATGTAGACCTAGACAGACAACCAAACTTTAACAATCTCAAGTCTCACTGGGTCATGTGGGTGGTAAACTTAACAGTCAACTAGCCAATATGATGGCACTTCATCAGTAGATAAATTTGGTCAAACTTTTATCACAAACTTTTTGCGATTTATTACATTTATTAGGGTATACAACTAAGAGGCTTCAGTCATCATGTGAATGAAAAGACAACATCTAAAGGGAGCAACCAAGAAACTAAAATATGCTTGTGGGGAAGTTCTCATCTTGAAGAGCTTTCCAGAAGTTCAAATGCTAACCTTCTTTTGGTGAAAGACAACATATGGTAGTTGCTGGAGGGGCCTGGGCCCTCCCTCACTGGTAATGCAAATAACTTCTTACACCAATAGTATTTTTTAAAAAAATCAATTCCCAGTGGAGCAAAAATAAAAACAAAATAACAAAACCCATATTATCATTGTTGTTTCTACATGATACACAGGAACAAATGTAAGTAGGGTACTTTCAGGGCCATAAAACCATGCTTGTAAGGCCTAAGTAGAAACCCAATTAGAAAGTAGAAAGGTCTAATAAAAAAGAATCTCAAAATATATTGTATACCAATATTTTTTTACTCTTTACTTTCTTACAACATTTAAAAATTTCACTAACATCCATAAAGACTCACTATAAAAGAGCATAGGGTCAGTAAGAATTTTAAACTGTAAGATGTTATTCTTCCATTTAAAAAAAAAAAAAGGGAAACTGTGTTCCAGAAAAACCAGACTTATGAGAATAAAATTAATCAGAAATGATCACTTCATAGGAATAGGTGACTCAATTTGTAAATGTTGACATTAATACTCTGAAAAAATTTCACTTCAGAGTGAACAGAATATAAATGCGGCTAAATCACTTTGATGCTATATGACTTTGCAGGAATTTACTACTTGGGAATTTATGCTTGCTGATGCCAATTTTCTCTTGCACCTTGCAAAGCTCAATAAATCGTGGCCGTTCTCTATACTCTATTAGAGAACAATCCTGTCATTTTAAACCATGTCTGTAAACCATGGAGAAAAGACAATAGCAGAAGCATTCATTTTTAGGGCTTTCAGACCACTGAGAATCTTGGTAAGATAAAGCGATAAAATCCTAATGTTATGAAAATAAGCAATTCATTAGGACAATCTGAAACATTAGGAACTTATAAACCATTTTAACACTTAAGTAAAACTAGTGAGTTTCTGCCTGCATTCAGACTTTTAAAATATATTTTATATTATATATATCAGTACATATGTACAGTTCTAGAGAACTTAAACATTTAAAAGCTCCATATTTCCAAATATCATTTTGTCATAGTGGATCATGGCCAAAATAAGGGGAATTCTATTTATTACTCTTGCTCTTAACGTCTCTATTGGGAATTTTATCACTTTTCATTTTCTCCTTGAAAACAAACCCATTAGAGTAGACAGTGGTTTTCACTTCGTTGTACAAATTTTATTCCTTTGATTTGCCTACTATTCTTCATTAGCTGCTGTTTGGAGTAGAATTTTCACAAGCACTTACCCTAAACAAAACTTCATTTTAGAAGGGCAAATGATCATCTAATAAGAGTTTTGACAGGAAAATCATTTAAGAAATGCCAGAGGCTGCATCACTATGCCTAAGGAACACGCTGATACAGTGATGTTCAAGGTAAGAGTAGAGAACAGAATAAACTGGCAAACATAAGGGGGTATATTTTACTATAGAATCACCTTGGTTCATTTATGCTTTTACTTTTTATGACATATTCATTTCTATCCAGAAAAATAAAAATGAAATTCTAAAGATGCATATGCATACTAATTCTGTTGTCAACACCAATTAATTTTATATGTAATTTGGATTCCAGAAGTTTACATTTTCCCCTTCTATGAAAGTAGTCTAGAGAATGAACGTGAAAACAAGTTACTAGTAACCAGTTTTTCAATTATAAGCGACCCATAGCCTAAAACTGGCCACGGTACAGACATAAGACTGAAAATCTCCCTATATACCACCTATTTTATTAAGGCTTTGTACAGATATGCCTTACCATCTTATAGACATTCAATTTTAAAATGTAAATGGTACAAGATATTGATAAACCAATTAGCGCTGATGCAAAACAAATTCCTCTTTTATCTCAATTACAACATGACAATTTAATAGGTCAAGATAGTTTAACATCTGAGACAAGGGCAATTCAATAAAACAACAGTATCTTGATATGGTAATTAAGAGGAAATGTGAATCCATTACCATGTTTTAAAAACTATCTCAAGCACTTCAGCTCTTTTCATTACTTTTATCAAAAGCTGAGATATGAAACACTACTCTCTTTTGTGATGTATCTGGTAAGCAGTTTTGGGAAATGTGAAGAAAGCATCTGAATAAAGCATCTTGCTCATTAAGTATTTTCTAAAGTGAGAAATATATATATTTAATATTTTCATGAAATATAAAACATTCAAAAAATTAATTAGGTGATTAATCATATGTAGCATTCCTAACCCAAAAGATTAAAGGCTAAAATTAAGACATTAACCTTAAGCATTCTAAAGGATGATCATCTATAGGAAAAGCAGAATTCCTGAATCACTTTAAGCAAAGTATGAATGCCATTTTATTTTAATAGAAAGATATATCCTATTGCAAACCACAGGCAGATTAAAAAGGAAGAGCTATGTATATGAATTGCAGCTTTACAAACGCTATCCAATTTTTATACTCAGAATGAACCACCAAGAACACTTTTAGTGCAGATTTTGAGGACTATATTTAAAATAGGTACTTAATAGTCACATGGTAGCCTAACACTTGAATTTACTATACATTAAAATTGTGTTTTATACAAATTTGTTCCAACACTGCCAAAGTATGTTTAAATTTTATAGTAAAAGTGTTTCTTGCATCTCATTCAACATAACAGAATAAAGGGGGCTCCCATATAAAAAGGATAATATAACTTCAAATGCACAGGCAATAGATTTTATGGCTATGGCAAAGAGTATTCATGCTCTCCAGGGTCCTATTGCTCATCCAATAAGCAAAGTCTATTAAAGTTCAATAATGAAGTACTTTCGAAATGTTCCTGGATCAACTCATTTATCTCTCATGAACTTCATTTTTTTAACATCAGAAAATCAAATAAGAAAGCCCATAAAAATTGTTAGTATATGAAAATGTACTATTTAACAAACCTGATTCCAAGATTCATAGCCTCAGCGGTTCCAATCATACTAATAGCTAACAGCATGTTGTTGCAGATCTTTGCAGCCTGAAAATAAATTAAATACATATTAAATATCTTTACTTTCAAGCTATAACTCACAGGAAGTTTTTCCCCACCAAATTCCATATATTCTTCTTTCTAAAAGAAATAGCATTTAACTGTTGATTCTCTCAGGAGGGGAAGGGAACGTGGTGCAGCATGCCTCCCTCTGAGCCTAACATGCTACCCAGAGCAGACTTGGGGTCCCTTCCACTAGGTAATAAACCCACAGTGGTGACTGAGCTCCTACTATGGGCTCAGCACTATAGGACATGACTGGTCTTTAAGGGATTGGAAAATGGTAGTAATATGTTACACTGAAAGGCAACAAACAAAAACAAGTAAGTGGTAAGTTGTATGGGAGAGGCTAAAAGATAAAGACAGTAGGAGTTCAGAGAAACAAGATCACTGAAGGCAGGAGCAGAGAGGAAGTAGAACCTGAAACCATCTCTTAGAGGCCAAGGCAGAATTTAAGCACACAAGAAAGAGAGCAGAACAGACTGGGGAAAGGTAAAAAATATAAGAAGGATTAAATACGTAAGAGCATGGGATATTCCTGGGAACGGTATGGAAAACTGACTCACGATGCTCAGGCCCTTGTCATGTAATACCCTGCACCTCCTTCGGACTCTGCACAGAGTCCCCACCAGCAAGAGGGCTTTGACCAGATGTGACCCCTCAACCTTGGACTTCTCAGCCTCCATAACTGTAAGAAATAGTTTCCTTTTTTTAATAAATTTTAAAAAATGGGCTCATATGCGTTATGTTTTAAGCAATGGTGACAAACTTGATAGTTAAGATTGGGTCCAGAGCTAGTTAAGAGCTATGAAAGCTAGGGTGGAGAGTTACAATTTGACATGGTAGGAAATAGGGATCTACTCCAAGTTTCAGAATGGGTTAAGTACCATGATGATACAAGCATCTGGATGGAGTTGGTTTGGGTTATAGTGTTGAGCACAGCGGTCAATTTGGCATACAGAGACCCATTAGGCCCTTTGAGCAGTAAAGTAGGCATAAGATAATGAAAGAAGGAATTGGACCAGGTAATGTGTGGAACGGACATGATGGCCAACAATGAGAGTCACTGAAGCAAAAATCAACAGAGCCTGGAGACTGACTGGACAAGAGTATAGAGGTAATAAATATATCCAAGATAATGCCAAGTCTTGAGTGAGATAAACAGGGTCCTAGTGACTAGGATAAAAGCATTAAGAGGAGGAATAAGGGAGTGTGAGTGTGTGTTGAGAGTGGCAGACAACTAGTTTGACTTCAGAGTTCAGTATTGTCGATCACCACTGTCAATCACCTGATACTTCTAAATGAAAATTATTTGCTTTTCAAGAAAAAGATTAAAGTCTTCTACATGACTGTACTACAAACAGAGCTATAGGAAATACAGTTGACCCTTGAACAATGAGGGGAGTAGGGTTACCAACCCCCTGCAGTTAAAAATCCATGTATAACTTTTGACTCTTCAAAAACTAATAGTCCATTGTTGACTGGAAGCCTTACTGTTAGCATAAACAGTCAATTAACACATATTTTATATGTTATATGTATTATATACTATATTCTTACAATACAGTAAGCAGAGAAAAGAAAACGTTATTAAGAAAATCGTAAGAGAAAATATATTTACTACTCATTAAGTGGAAGTGGACCATCATAAAAGTCTTCATTCTTAATGTCTTCACGTTGAGTAGGCTGAGGAAGATGACAGAAAGGAGGATTGGTCTTGCTGTTTCAGGGGTGGCAGAGGTGGAAGAGGTGGAAGGTGAGGCAGGAGAGGCAGGCACACTCGGTGTGACTTAATGGAAACATATAGTAATTTGTGCCTGATATTTTTGCTTTCTTATTTCTCTAAAAAAGTGTCTATATGATATCAATTCTTGTTTCACCATTTGCCGTAGTTTCATATCGTAGAAGGGTCCACATCGTAAAAGAAGTCCAAAGCAGTCCCAAATAATCAGAATCCTTCTGCAAGATTGATGTCAATTCGTTTTCTGGCACTGCTGCTTCTACATCTTAGCACTTATATCTCCATCAAGTTACCTTCTGTTAATTCCTCTGGCGTAGTGTCTTTTAGTTCTTGAATTTCTCCAAAATCCATATTTTGCAACCCTTCACCCTCACCTTTTTTGTTACATCCACAACCTCTTTCGTGATTTCTTTGATTGGCTGTGTCACAAATCCTGTGAAGTCATGCACAACATCTGGACATAGTTTTCTCCAGCAGGAATTTATTGTTTTGGGCTTGATGACTTTCACAGCTTTTTCTATAACAGTGATGGTGTAATCCTTCCAGACTTTCAAGATGTTCTATCATGGTTCTCTTCCTGAACATTCATAATGCTTTCCATAGAGTACCACGTGTAATGAGCCTTAAAGGTCCTTATGACCCCCTGATCTAAAGGCTGAATTAGACATGTTGTGTTTAGGGGCAAGAAGACCACTTTGACTCCTTCAGTGTTGAACTCATGGGGCTCTGGGTTGACCAGGTGCACTGTCCAATATTGAGAGAACTTTAAAAGAAAGTCTCTTACTGGCAAGGTGCTTCCTGACTTTAGGGACAATACATCGATGGAACTAATCCAGAAAAGCGTTCTCATTGTCCAGGCCTTCTTTTTGTACAACCAAAAAACTAGCAGCTGGTGATTATCTTTTCCTTTCAAGGCTTGGGGTTAGCTGCTTTATAGGTAAGAGCAGTCTTGACCATAATCCTGACTGCATTTGTACAAAACAGCAGAGTTAGCCTATCCTTTCCTGCCTTTAGCCCTGGGACTCAGTCTTTTTCCTAATAAATGTCCTTTAGGCATTTTTTTCCAGAATAGGGCACTTTTGTCTGCATTAAAAACCTGTTTAGGCAGATATTCTTTCTCCTCAATGATTTTCTTAATGGCAATGAGCAACTTGTCTGCTGCCTCTTGGTTGACAGTCAGCAGCAGCTGCTTCTCCTATTATCTCGACTATTTAAAAAGCCAAACCTCTTTCTAAAATTATCAAACCATCCTTTGCTGACATTAAATTCTCCAGCTTTAGATTCTTCATCTTCTTTTTGCTTTAAGTTGTCATATAATGCCTTCACTTTTTCTTGAATCATATTAGATATAGGTATGCCTTTCTTACAGCAATCCTGCACCCACATAAAAGCTGCATTTTCAATACAAGACAAAAAGGTATTTTGCAAAAAGTGCAAGGTTTTCACACCTGCTGGAGTAGCTGCAGTGACGACTTCATGATTCTTCTTCTTCTTTATTTTTTTTCTTGCAATGATGCTTACACTGTACTCATTCATCTTGAAATGGTGGGCAACCACAGCCGCAGACCTCAATCTACAGTACATATCAAGCAAATCAACTTTTTCTTATAATGTCCTGACTTTTCTCTACTTCTTGGGAGCACTTCCAGCACTACTAGTGGCACTTTGTATGGATTCCATGGTGTTATTCGAGGTTTATGGTATTGCACTAAATACGATGAAAAATACACAAGAACAAAAAGGTCAATTTTTACTGAGATATGTAATTTACTGGAGAGATGAACTGTTCACACAGAGATAATTAGCATCATGTCACGCTACCTTTTAAGTGGATACTGGCAACACTTGAGCTGACTGCAATAGGAACAGGAGGTGGCTACAAAATTATTATAGCAATACAGTATGTACTTCAGTTAATTTTATACAGTCATTTAATACAGCATCCTTACATTTGTTTACATTTCTCTTGACTGCAAATGGTGCCATGTATTATCTCTGTGTTCATAAGTTTTGATAAATTAATAGCTTTGTTAATATTTTAAGGTAGTGACAAAACAGACTAGCATCTATATTTTATGCATTCATAAATTAACATTTTAATTCATAAATTTTTCTTATTTTTTTATATTTCTAGGCCCCATGGTTTGTCTGCAAGTTTTTTCAAATTTCCATATATCTCCAAAAAATTTTCCAATAAATTTACTGAAAACAGTTCAGTGGATCCACACAGTTCAAACCAGTGTTGTTCAATGGTCAACCATAATTACAAACTTAGATGGAGGATAATAGCAGCTCAGACGACATGTATACTTCAAATGGAAGCAGTTTTAAGGATGATTTCAGTAGTCACTGGGATGTTAAGATCCTAATAATCGTACTTTTGATATCTTTTTTTAAATAAGTAAATTGGCTGACATCTGCTTAAGTCTACCAGGAATGATGCAAAACTACTTTATTTCAAATTTAAAAAAATCTGAGCAAAGAGAGAATCCATAGATTGAAGAGAATAAAGAAGAATAAGAATGTGGTCAGGAAAGAGAAAGGAACTTTAGACAATTTTATATTGAGTCAAGGTCATTAATGTGAAAATGTTACCTGCCCAGTCCCAACAGCTCCACAATATACCACACTGGAGCCCATGCACCCCAGCAACTCTTGGGCAGCAGCAAATTCATCTTCGACTCCTCCCACCATAAATGTGAGGTTCCCCGACCGAGCTGCTCCTACACCTGAATCATTTGGAGGTAAAGAGATAGAAACAAAAGTATACATTTTAAGAAAATATTTAAATAGATAATACAATTAGAGAAAATTCCCAAACCAAATGAAATCATCAAATTTTATTAATGCCAGGCATGTGTAAGACACTCTAAATCTGTAAAGAAATATTTCAGTAATCAAGTATTATTCATGTTAATCACAAACCAAAAGGGACGTACATATTCAGTTGTACTCTCATTCTCAATTCACCTTAATCATTTTGGCACAATCATGGCAAATAGGGGAATCTGAAATTAAATTTTATTATTCCCGTGTATGTATTATTCTAAGAAACCTATTCAGTAATACAAAATATAATGTTTTATATAATAGAAAATATACAAAAACGTTTCCTGGGCCCTGATCAGCACAGGAGCAGCCAGAGGGGTCTGCTGCCTGAATTGGGATTTGGGAGTCTCTGGCTCATTGGCTCACTCTCCGAATAGTATCTACAGATGAGATCCACAAAAAGAGAAACCTGGCTCTTTGTCACATAAACAAGTAGGCATTTCAGATGGTAAGATTCTTGTTTTTAAGGTAAAGAAAACTATTGCTTATTTAGACTGATTATTCTCATGTGCACTTTCCAATACTATTTGATTTTTCTTTTCCTTTCTGCTATACATATTTTGGGCAATTTATTTCTAGTGGTATGAGCAAGAAGAAGAAATACACATTGGTTTGGCTACTCCTGAGTAGCTTTTAACAGAGGCTTAATGCATGTTCCTTGATTCAAATGATTGGAGAAACAACTTCTAATTTAGCACAGAAAACATGGCCTGGACTTGTCCTAAAAAGGGAGGGAGAAGCTTCATTCATCTAAAGTTTTATTAACTATAAAATAAAACCAAAAGTATTATTACTGATTTCAGTAATCAGAGAAATCTTAATTCACAATTTTCAAGTTAGGGTTTTTGTTGTTCAAAACTTCCCAGGAAAGTATGTGAAAGAGCTATGTTAGTACAATTTTTGCCTTTACAACTTATTTTACAGTACAGCTAGGGATAAAGAAACTATAATTTTCTGTACTAAGGTTCTGTAAGGTTTCTTTATCAAACCTGGCCATTAGAATAGACAGCTGCAGGCTGGGCACAGCGGCTCATGCCTGTAATCCCAGCACTTTGGGAGGCCAAGGCAGAAAAATCGCTTGAGGCCAGGAGTTCGAGACCAGCCAGAGCAAGAGCAAGACCTGGTCTACAAAAAACAGAAAAATTAGCTGGATATGGTGGTGTGCGCCTGTAGTCCCAGCTACTCAGGAGGCTGAGGCAGGAGAATCACTTGAGCCCAGGAGTTCAAGGCTGCAGTGAGCTATGATGAGGCCACTCGACTCCAGCCTGGGTGACAGAGCGAGATCTTGTAAGTAAGTAATAGGTAAGTAAATAAATAAGTAAATAAGTAAGTAAATAAATAAATAAAAAAGAATAGATAGTTGCAAGTAATGACCTGCTTTTGAATTTAATGTTTTCAATGAAATACAGCTTTTATACATTAAAGAAAGCCCAAATGAAAAGATCCCTTTCATTCAAATTGTGCATATTTTGCAATTGCCAAATCAAGCAGCTTTCTATTTTATGATTCATACTATTATAAACCAATTATTAAAAGCAAAAGAAGTCAGGATTCTGTTAGCTAAACATTCTTGGAAAAGTGAGCGTCCACATGTTCTGAAAGACTGAGATGCTCACACATATGGTTAAATTACATTATTTCATAATATCTTCAGACACACTTTGGAATGCATTATATATAAAAACCCAATTATAAAAAATGTTTTCAATTAGCCAATCTATGTCATTTGAACATTCTGATAATGTTAGCGTTTAGGTGACTGTCATTTTGTTAATTTCCAATTTATTTCACCAAAATGGGAGCCATTAATGTTTTATAATTATTTTGCTCAATTCCTATGGCTATTTTTATTCAAACCATATAACCACCCTTCCTTCTAATCCTGTTGATCTGACCTAGAGAAATTAAGTAGACAATTGAAGTCAAAGCTTACAAACAAATCTAGCACTATTCATCACAGATCAATAGCTTTGTATCTAGATTACAGATTGCTAAATAGCTTCAGAGAGTCATTTATTAAAGAAAAATTAATGCTGACAATGGTTCTCAGATGGTTAGTCTTTTGACAGGTATACTTTCTCACTTGTTCAAACACGTATTTTAAAAATAAGAAATAAGCAAGAAAAGACCACAAAAGAAAGAACAATTTATCTTTTAATTCAGAGGTTCATCGTAGTTCCACTCTTTCCTCCTGTCAATGTGGTATTATAATTATTTCTGATTTTATCATAACATGCATCCCAACATAAGAGCTGACCAAAATGAGTAATCCTAAACTTTTGGCATTCCTTGGAACCAAATCCTATCTTCCTATACATATTCTTTAACCAAAAACACTATCAAGCCTAGTCCCATTACAAAGGCAGAATGAACACCTAAGTTATCCTAAAATAAATGCAACCATTTTGAACTGAAAAAGAACATCGAGAAGGCTGGAACTCTGAAGGTATGGAAGACATCTTATGGATTTCGGAAGACACTGTATAGACTTTTATGTCTATCGATAATTAACAATAAATTTATTACATTGCCATGCCATTTTAATTCAAGTCCATTTTCCAAAATAGGAAAACATAGAATGCACACTCAAGTAGCTGCTAGAATACTGGGGAAAATATTCATTTTACCTTATATGTTAGTAATTGTTTAAACAAAACCAAAATACACCCTGTGCTTAGTTCTATTATGCATTTATCACACCTTATTAAAATATTTGGTTTTCTTATCTGATTCCTCCATTAGACTGTAAGCGCCTACAAGGTCAGCATTGGGCTCTTATTTTGTCAGCATCCCCATTATCTATCACAGTACATGATATATTTAACAGACAGTTGTTTGGTAACCAAATTAGTAAGCATGGTAGAGAGAATAAAGGATCTGGAGATGTAATATTTGGTTTTGGGAATGTGCTATTTGCTGGCTGTGTGATTATAAACAAATTACTTAACTTCTGAGTCTCACCGTATAAAATGGGAAAAGCATTAATAATTTCTTCAGAGACTGGCTTGAATATGTACATGTATGCTATAAAATAAAAATGTTATTTAAATGTAAGGGCTTACTACTTTAAAACCTGAGCTTGTAAAGTGGGTGTTTTCCTATTTAGTTATCCGAGCCATTGTCTTCTCTAGAAAATTTTAGCCTCTTTTGCTAAATATTAGCTGGTTTCGGATGAACCTATAAACAATAGAAGCAGACTGGCCCAGGTTAAAAAGTACTATAGTGGTCCATGGCCAGTGATGTTAAGATTGCATCATTATGAAGACCTCTTGCAAAATCTTTCAATGGCAGCCTAGCATATGGAAAAGAAACAAGAAATCTGCATTTACTTTATCCATTCAACACAATTAACGGGTACCCATTAAGTAGCAGGCCCTGAAGCAAGCCTTGGGGTGAAGGATGAATCACATGTGTCCCTGCTCCTAAGAAGTTATACACTTGTGATCCAGCCACTTCTCTCCTTGTCTTTCACTACCACTTCTTGCCTGCACTACTGCAATAGCCTCCAACTTGATTTCCCGTTTGCTCTAGCCTCCGTACTCTATTTCCATATCCACATTTCTTCTCTATTCCCAACTTTCCAAAGGCTTCCCATCACTCTCAGAATAAAATCCAAAGTCCTGCAAAACCCTACACGATGTGGCCCTTGGCTACCTCTCCTATTTCGTTTCATATCATTCTTTCCATCTCTCGCTGCTTTCCAGCCACCTTGGCCTCCCTGCTGTTTCTGAAGAGGTAACACATATTCCCATCTCAAATACATTTGCTATTCCTTTTGCCTGGAACGTTCTTCCCCCAGATATTCATGACTTGTATCCGTCACTTCATTCAGGTCTCTGCTCAAAATTCATCTCTTCAGAGAGGACTTCCCTGATCACTCAATCTAACAATCTAAAATAGCACCTCATCACTCTCTATCTCCTTTTCCTGCTTTAGTTTTATTCACAGCATTTATTACCACCTATTTATTGGAACACTTCTATTGGTTTCTGGCCTGTATTCCCAACATGAACATTAGCTCTACGAGGGCAGTGACTCTTGGCTCACTGGCCCCACATCCACAAACTCTGGCACATCAAAGATGCTCAGTAAATAGACTATTTGTTTAAAGAAGTAAAGAGAGGGAGGCAATAAGGGAAGAAATCAAACAACAGTACTGTGTAATACCGGCTCCCATAGAGATATGCACAAGATGCCAAGGATTGCACACATAGCATTTCTGTCATTCTAGCAAGTCATTAACGCTGCTCCCCCTAAGTTTTTCATCTATGAAGTGAGGTGGTTATAGAAAATTATCACCGAACTACTTTTAAGCTTTTGAAAGTTTCTATGAAAATTTGGGGTTTTCAAGTTCACAATCATCAACTTTCCCACATTTATCATATTTTTTTTTTTTTTTTTTGAGACAGAGTCTCACTGTGTTGCCTGGGCTAGAGAGCTGTGGCGTCATCTTAGCTCACAGCAACCTCAAACTCCTGGGCTCAAGCCATCCTCCTGCCTCAGCCTCCTGAGTAGCTGGGACTACAGGCATGCGCCACCATGCCCGGCTAGTTTTTTTTTTTTGGTATATATTTTTACTTGTCTAATTAATTTCTTTCTATTTTTAGTAGAGACGGGGTCTCGCTCTTGCTCAGGCTGGTTTCGAACTCCTGAGCTCAAACAATCTGCCCGCCTCGGCCTCCCAGAGAGCTAGGATTACAGGCATGAGCCACTGCGCCCAGCCCCACATTTATCATATTAATAAACCCAGGCATGTTTCACTTGGTAAAAATAATATATAAATAGTTCCAAATTAGAAAAAAAAGAGTCAGAAAATTAATTTTCTCATGTTGCTATATTAATTAACAAGCCTAAATATTTGTAGCTGCCTTTAATGCTTTATCTAACACTTTCCCGTGATGATGTCTCTCTAGTGTTTCCCTTCCATGATCCTAGAATCAGAAAAACTGAATTCATTTGTACAAATAAATGAAAAGACAAACATCCTAACCACTCAAAACAAGTGGCTGGCTATCCTGCTTTTAAAGTCATAAACACCTATCATTAGTCTGTTTTGATTTCAATCAACCTTATAGTGGAGAAGCACTTTTAAATCTAATCACAAAGTCTCTACAGCCCCTCTCTCTTTCTTAAAAAGGAAGCCTCCATTAGCTAAACTATCTTCTTTCTTTCCTTCCACTCCTACTTGTAGTTGTCATCAAAAATTTGATCACTGGAGAGCCATTCTTCAGTGATTCTCAACCCTGGGAATGAGGAAGAAATAGTCCTTGTCCTCAAGAACTTTGAAATAAAAAAAAAAAGAAGTTTGAAATCCTGTGCTTGTGATTTTTAGGCGGAGGTGGGGATTGGAGGTGGGGGAAGGGATAAGGAATATACATATAGATAATAAAAGACAAAGATAGATGCATGCAACTGGAGAGGTATAAATATAGTCCATACAGAGGTTCGAAGAAGAAAAATATCATCAGCAAGTATTTATTCAGTGCCTTTAACAACTTGCTAGACTTTTGTGCTAGATGCAAAGATTTGACGAGTAAGCATATTTTCTAAATCAAAAATCAGGAACTATTTTCTGTTATATTTGGAGAATATCTGAAATATGACTGTTCCAGAAAGTCCAAAATGTAAGGTCATGGTAGATATAAAACACAGTCTTTGCCTTCAAAAAGTCTAAAACATAATTAGGGAAAAGAGACATATATCCAGAAGAAAATGCCAAAAGGTAACATCATATACCAAGTGTCAGATGAATGAGGACAATCACCACCAAATCCTGATTCCCTCTTTCCCTCCATTTTTTAACCTCCGTCATTGAAAGAATAATGAATTCTCAGAAAGAGAAAGGGTGAAAAGGAAACAAGAAATTGTTCTCAAAGAGTAATGATCTTGTCATTAACCATGGATAAGCTTGTACAAACTCTGATAAGAAGATGGGTATTCTGAATCCATTTGCGAATCTGGTTCAGAGCAGTTTAAACTAACATGAACTGAACAAGTAATTTGGTATGTCTTACATATAGAAACCAAGTTCTGCCTGTTATTTAAATGCACATGATACTCAATTTCTCTTCACAATTAGAGTTTGCTTATCAGAATAAAATATTAATAGAAAACAGAAAATCAGGACTAAGGAGGAATAAGTTTAAGAGATCTATTGTACAACATGGTGACTACAGTTAATGACAATTTATTATATTCTTGAAAATTACTAAGAGAGTAGATTTTAAGTATTCTCACCAGAAAAAAAAAAAGAGATTAGTATGTCAGGTAATGCATATGTTAATTGGCTCATTTTAGCCATTCCACAATGTATATGTATTTCAAAACATCATGTCGTACACAATAAATATATACAATTTTTGTCAATTAAAAAAATCAGAATTAAGAACAAATAAAAAAATGAAACCATCAGATCTCACAATGAATTTCAAATACAGATCTGAGTATCTTAAAGTCTTGGCAAACCCTATTTGGGAGAGGAATTAAGCAGCCTCAAGAAAGCATATCTTTGCCTTGAATCGAGTTACATATTTTAAAAAATTCTCATTTGTAATTTATGCAGGAGACATTAAATGAAGTAATGGACAATGTTTTTCACAGTTTTACATCAAAAGTGGTGACACTTTTTTCAAGGTGAACTAAAACTTGGTTCTTGCTTTATAGCCTTTTCTAGCTAATCATAGCCTTGAATCTGTAATAGCTTAAAAATTAACATAAATCACCTCATTCTAATATTTATGTTTATCTATCTCCCAATCTTTAGGCAGTTTGAATTGATTTAAGAGCTAAGATAGGCTTAAGTCTTAAATTACAAATTAACATGAACATAACCAGCAGTCGAAAACGTTATTCACTATTACTCAGCATTTTTGAGTATATAGTCTCACAGTTCCTATTTTTTCCTGCTAAGTAAAAGTTATTCCTTTTGAAGAACGTGTATATTTATGTTTCAGCAAAAAGGAGAACTTCATAACTCACTTTATCTTCCCTTTTGTCTTGAACTGTAGGAAGCAATGGACTTTTGTCTTTTTTTTCCTTCTGGTTTTCTGATTTTTAAATCTTTATTGTCTGATTTTTTAATCTTTATTTTTGTCAGTAATCCCAATTACTCCTCATACACCCCTTGCAACAAAAACTGCCATTCTATGCATACTGAAAACCAGTTGCAGTGGCTAGAATGTGAAAGGATTCTTCATGCATCCATGCCTATCCTGGGCTTTTCCCTCATATGAAATCCCCTTCCCAACCTTCTTTGCCTGGCTCCTGCTTGTCTTTTAAGACTCAACTTATTCAACTCTGAGGAGTATTTCATGACAATGACCCCCTTTCTTTACTCTTGGAATATTCCTGGTGATACCTTTAATAAAGCACTTACACTACTCTAATCAATGATATTTCTGGCATGTCTTAAGATTCTTATATGTATGAGCTGTTTGAATCTCAGCATGTGTCTGATAAATAATAATTTTCTTCTTAGAAGGTAGGCAGAGAAAAAATCAATTACTAATAAAATGACCAAGAATACTAAGACTTAACATTTTCTAGTTTATCAAAAAAAGCTCAACTTTTTAATAATAATGTATTATATTGTTGAAAAACTGCTAAGAGAGTAGATTTTAAGTGCCTTCACCACAAAAAAGGTAAGTATTGAGTTAATGTATATGTTAACTAGCTTGATTTGGCCAATCCACAATGTATACATATTTTAAAACGACATGTTATATATGATAAATATATACAATTTTTATTTGTCAATTATTAAAGAAAAAAGCTCAACTTTGGAATAGCATGATTCTCCACATGTGGTAATGGCATTTTCACCTACTGTTGCATGAACATTCACAAGCATAAGTGCACATGTATGGAGACATTATTATGAAGAATTGCAAAATGTGATTTCAGCAAGGGACTTGGCGTAAAAAGCACAGTTCAAAGTCACGCCCTTTGGACAGGTTATAATCTCTCTCAATGTTGGTATTTCCATCTGAAAATGGTAATTAAAACACTTGCCATACTTACTTTGAAGCTCATATGAAAGAATACATTGGAAAGATATTTCATACAGTTATTATACAAATATTATAAAAAATTTAAATATAACAAGTAAATCTACTCAGCTTAAACTATTTGGTCTAATAGTAGCAAAGAGCTTAAATTGGAATTTAGCCTTACTGAAAAGCTGAACCATGGAATTATGATAGATAAACCATGATTCAAGTGCTGATAACTTAGAATAACCACTTACAAATCACAAATAAGGAGATTATTTTCAATTCTATGACTATTGGAAAGAAGGCTTCAAATCCAAAGAGGAAAGAGATGGAAAGCTAAAAAGTACAAATTATATTTGTCTTTAATACTGTAGAAACCTTGCCACCAAAACACTCCAATTGATATACAGCAAAACATAGTAAATCACTTAATTTACTCAAAAGAACTTAAATGTTTTAACCAGTCTGCCATCAAAAGAGATCACGAAGAGGACCAATGGGACTTGGGCTGCAATGTGAGCCGTCTTTAAAATGCAATTGTTCTAATCATTTTCTACAGATGCAGCCTCACAAGGGGCTGCTGTCACAGGGACCATTTACGACTTGTTATGGTGTCTCTATTGTTTACCAGCGACATTCGCTGAAAAAGGCGACAGCTGGGACAGAAAGCTGCTACTCAACGAACAATATAATCCCGTGAAAGTAATCAACAAATTTAAGGGTGTTAATTAACTTTACACTTTATCATGTTCAATTAGTTGTCCTTTCTAGAAAAGATTGCCGTGCACAATCAGTTTAGAGCGTGCCATGTTTGATTTGTAAGTGATCACTGTTTCTGTTTCAGAGTCCACGTCAGATGTTCTCTTGGGTTTTGGTGACACAGATGAATGGCTCTGCACATGTTAGGGGTGATCTGGTTTAACATAAGCCAGCATAACATAACCCCTTGTTAACACTATTTCTGGCATTATCCAAGCTGGAATCAGAAAAGCAAAAACACTCGCAGCACTATTCTGGAGTCAGATAAACAAAGTTTAGTTAGCTTTTCCTGAAATAAACAAAGACACAAATATATGGAGAAATAAGCAATTTTTCATCATTATTTTTCAAAGTAAGACTTGTCTTTCAGGGGCATGTTTGGGATCATTTCCTCCCAGCAAGATCTCGGAGCTGTGCTGCATTATGCACAAAGCACCACTGTATCCTCAGACTTTACATAATGCAGATAGTCTTCAATGGCAGCTGAATAATGCTAGGGATGTGTTGTTAAGTACTGGCTTGTGTTAAATTCTAGAATGTGACTTTTAAATCCAGAAACTGAATTTTATAAGTGTGGGAAATCTGCAGGGAAGTATATTAATCTATGAATGCAATTTGCCTTTCTCTTACCTTAATGCACCTGTTCCTACTTGCTAATAGGACAAGCAAAAGCTCATGATAGAGCGACAATATATTCAGTATTGCATTTTAATGAAAGTCACTGCAGTTTGTCTGAATTGATAAATAGAGTTTTGCATTAAAATATTTCATAAGCCATTGACGAGGTGAACAAAACCCCAAACTGAGATTTGGTAGGAGGTGCTTATCTTTAAGGAAACAAAAGCGAGGGACATGCATCTATCTCTTTTTTTGAAAAGGCATCCACATAGGATTGTGAAACATCTTCATAAAGCTGTACCGTGCTCTTATAGACTAGCTGTTTCCTGCATAATACGCAAATTAAATTCATATAAATAAACTGTACCTGGTTAGCTAGTTACAGCATACATAAGGACAAAGCTGAACTTCTTCAAAACAGAAAAGTTGTTAACTCTGAAAGCTAATAATGTCCTAAGTTAAATATTAAAGAAGGAAATTATAGGCTATATCTGAAACAGCTGAAACCACAATACACAGCAGCAGAAAACATTAGTTTTCTGCAGAAGATCTGCAGGGAGAAGAGAAGCGGTCGATAGATCCTTAAATTGGAAGCAATAGCCGTTCTTCTATCCCAAGTTGGCAGCTGCTACATTTGCAGACCTGGTTCATTATTTACCCATAATGACCATCAAGCTGCAGTCAAAGTCAGATCACAACAACTGTCAGCAGCTCTTTTAATTAGCCTTGTTTGAATTCAGATAAATATCACAATACACCTGCTTATGCTGAAAGAGCAACAGAATGTTCCGCATGGAGCTTGGCTGGCTTGAGAAGGACCAGTACAGTACAGAAGTCGTCAGAAAGAAATGCAGAGTGGGGTTTTTTGAGGGAGGAGTAAATCAGAGAACGAAATGGTTTGCTTTCATAGTGAAAATCACTTTAAACAGCAATTCCTTGACATTAACTCCAGATTAAGATGGTGTACAATGTTGGTTTACGATAAAACTCTAGGTTCCTGAAAGCTAAACATCTGGAGCCTAAGGAGAGTTAACTTGAATGCCTTCGGAGAACATGATTTTTAAAACTCCATCTTGTAAATTATGTATCTTTCAGCTTTAAAAATCATTTTAAAAAGCCAAATAAGAGACTTATAGCTTGCAATCTTATGTCCTTCTATTTTATTCTTTAGGAGTTGTATAATTTGCAACATTTTCTGTGATAGGAGTTGGATATTTTCCTAGAAATTTCATATACATTCCTTTCATTCAGCATCAACAATCACAAAGTAAAACAAGGCTAATAACCAATTTCTGAGTAATCCTATTACCACCATATTCCATACCCTTCTGGGTTTCTCCCCTCCAGTTTGCTTGAGAAGAAAAACAGGCACAGTAATCATCTGCCCTCTATTTTATAGCGAATTGATTGTTCACAGGAGTTCTAAGTTTGGCGATAGGTAAAAGGAAGTGATGGCTGACAGAGAAGAGAGGGTAGAGAGTAAGAAGGGATAAGCAAAAGGCAAGATGATAACCCAGCAGCAAACTGGGGAGAGCATGAAATTAAATATTAAGGGAAGGCTGTGCTAATAAGCTATGCTTGGCTAACCAGGAAACACTGTCTCTGAAACCCACTTGGAAATCTCTTGAGAATGTGGACTCTCATATTTCGGGGTGGGAGGCATAGGTGGGGAGGTGGCCACTTTAACATAAGAGTTGGATGTGGTCGACTCTCCTTCTGTAACCATTTCTGACGGTGCGTAACATAACATTGAGGAAGAGTAACTAGCCAGGTTGGCATGAGGACAAAGGACATATTACTGTTTGTCTACACAGGGTTTGGATTCCACTTGACTGTTTCCTTATTGAGTAGAAAAACACTCCTATGAAGAGTAATTTAAAAATATCATATTTTTACACAATGCTGTGAGACCGTATTTGTGATAAAGGCAACCACTGCTGAATGGTGATGATGTAAATGAGGAGAACTCTTCATCTAGTTTCATGAGAATTAATCGCAGCAGAAAGGAACATTTCTTGCCCTACTTTTTTTTTTTAAGGAAAGAATAAGCCATCAACTTGTACATCAACTTATCATGGATCATGATGGCCTTCTCCTTTCCTCACCCCTTAACACAACCTACCTCCTGACCACGTGCACAGCCAACAGCTACAACTTGCTCAGTACACTCTGTTACAAAGGCAAGGGTAAACCTGTCAGTTCCAAGCCTAGAGTAAAGTCAAAATTTCACTAACCATAACTATTTCTTACTGTTGGCCCTTAGAAGCACAATGAATTCAACATGTTCAAACAACTTTTATCCTCCTACCCTCCCCTCGAACAGACCCCAAATTGGTTCTTCCTCCTGCACATCCACTTTCAGTTAAGATATTATTAATACCACTACCCACATATACGAGAAACCCTATGGCAGCATTTCCCAAGGTTAGTTCCTCAGAACACTAGTTCTGCAGGATATTAATGAGTATTTACAGTGATATAAATTTATGGCCATGCTTGCTTTGTTTCTGGTAAGGTTTCCCATCCTCTTCTTGATAACAAATCCTGCCCCTCTGGCCAAAAGCCTGTTCTCATGGACAACAAGGGCACCCCATCCTCACGGCAAAACTGGGGGCCAAGCAAATCCAACAAAGCCAACAGAGTTCTGCCATGGACTGCTAAGCTAAGGTTGCTGAAGGCTTAAGTGGTGAGTGTCTACAGTAAAAGACAATGAGGTTGACATGCAGAGCATAGCAGAAACAGACAACAAAGACAGATAAGTGGAGAGCAGCACCAAGTCTTCAATTCTAGTCACTGAAACCCTAGTTTCTTTCAATTTGAAAGCTACCCCTCTAATTTCCTACCTATATGAGTCACCCCCCACAAAAAAAAATTCCTCAAATTGATTAAAGGTTTTGTGGTCAAATACTACAAAGTTTATCTGTGGTCTAATAAACAAAGTTAAACAGATGTCTAAAGACTTAAGGACTTATTTTAATATGCAAATATGCACCTTGAATATTCCCAAGGGGAGACAGAGAATGCACCATTTCTCCAACTTATTTTTTCACTAAATCCTTTTTTTCAAATAACTCCTTCAAAATTAGATTTCTCAGAGGCTGTACTTTGGGAAATGCTACTTTAGAGTCATGTGACTTCCTTTTCACCTTTCCATATCTAGCTACTATATCCGTTGATTCTGATCTGAAATTTTTCTATTTCTAATATTTTCTCAGTAGATCATTTTTCTCTCCCTTTAATTGTTTTTTTAGATGCGTTGGTATGTCTCTCATAAGGATAGCTGAATTTTTAAAATGTAATCTGATGAAAAGTGAATTTAATCTGTTGACATTTATTGTGATTACATTTATTTCTAACATATCATTTTGTCTTTACTATTCACTTTCATTTTTCCTTCAATTTCTTTTTCCTTTTCTCCTGCCTTCTGTTGGATTGATAAAAGTTTTCTAAGTTTCCTGCTAAGGGCTTTCAAGGTCCTGCAAAGACTAGTCTCAGCTCACCTTTCTAGACTCATTTCTTGGTCCCTGAAATCCAATGCTTTACAGTCTTGACAAACCAAATTACTATTTCTTTTTCTTGTATAGAAAAAATGAATTTCCAGGCCAGGCGTGGTGGCTCACCCCTGTAATCCTAGCACTCTGGGAGGCCAAGGCGGGAGGATTGCTTGAGGTCCGGAGTTTGGGACCAGCTTGAGCAAGAGTGAGAGCCCATCTTTACTAAAAATAAAAAGAAATTAGCCAGACAATTAAAAATGGAAAAAATTAGCCTGGTGTGGTAGTACATGCCTGTAGTCCCAGCTACTCAGGACGCTGAGGCAGGAGGATTGCTTGAGCCCATGAGTTTGAGGTTGCTGTGAGCTAGGATGATGCCATGGCACTCTAGCCCAGGCAACACAGTGAGACTCTGTCTCAAAAAAAAAAAAAAAGGAATTTCCATCTGTCTTGCCTTTCCACACCCTGCTGTCTCCTCTTCCTGGTATGCTGCATCCACATTCACTTCCTACTCCAATACCCATCTCAGGCTCTGCTTAGCTGACAGAAATCCACTTATTCTTCCAGGTTCAGCCCAAGTGTCATTTTCAGCCCCATCCCATAAAGAACTCAGCTCATTTGTGCATCCTCCTCAAGCACTTGATTCATATTTGTGTTATCAATCACATCACATTCAATTATAGTTGTTTACCTGTTGGCTTTCCCTAGACCATGAGCTCTTTGCATAATAGCCATTTAATGAATTGATAGTAAGAAATTACCAGAAAAAAGAGGTGAAGTGACCTTATAATGTAGAAAATGACGCAGAAAAATGACATTTTATGAAAAAATTTTTTCTTGATATGTTAAAGTTGAAGAAAGTCATAGAAATTTGTATGATGTAATTTATTAAGTACTAATGAGTTCTGATCACTGTAATATCAGAAAGAAAGCCATTACAGTACTTAAAGAGAGTCAAAAGGATTAAAAAGAGTAGATCTTGATGACATAAAAGAAAAAAATCTTTTACCCACAAAATTTAAAAATACATTTGTATACACACCACGCATAATTCCACTGTTCAGGAAAATGTTCTCTTATCAAAGAAAAAATGATAAAGAAACCAAATTTTATAAAATAATGAATTGGATACTGACAGACTTCCTATTAAGCTTCAAAAAAAAAAAAAAACTGGATTAATTGAAAGGCAATTCAACACTATGCCAGGAAGTTTACACATTTTAAAGTCTCCAGCAAATCAAAACCTAGAGACATGATTTATGCAGTGTTTGCCAAAGTAAAATAGAAACACATCGTTACAAAAATCATGTCTATCTTTTCAAGTCAAATATGTATGTAGACAATGTCTTGAAAGCTTAACCTCCTAGAGGGTCACATGATCAAAGGTAATAGACTGAATTTCTTTCCTTGCCCTCTCTCTTCAAGGGACTGTACTAAATTAACACCTTCAAATGTGTTCTGAAAATAAAATTTAGATTAAAGATAATTGCTGGCCAGGTGTGGTGACTCATGTCTGTAACTCCAGCATTTTGGGAGGCCAAGGCAGGACGATCACTTGAGGCCAGGACTTCATGACCAGCCTGGGCAATACAGTGAGACCCCACCTCCACAAAAAATGAAAAAACTAGCCAGGTGTGGTGGTGCGTCCCTGTAGTCCCAGCTACTCAGGAGGCTGAAGCAGGAGGATTTCTTGAGCCCAGGAGTTTGAGGTTGCAGTGAGCTATGATAGCACCACTGGGGTGACAGAGCAAGACCATGTCTCAAAAAAAAAAAAAAAAAAAAGATAATCATGAATTACAAAAAAAAAAAAAGAAAATCATGTTGCACTTCCCTAATGATTAGTGATGTAGAGCATGAAAACATTCCACTACTTCCATAAGCTATAGTATTTGCAAAAATGTAAACCAGTAAGTTTTACTAATTCTAAGACTTAATTTTCTTACTTGTTAAATGAACTCACTTTCCAGGACTGTGAAAGATTAAGTAAGCAATGCTTGATACACAATACTTACTCTCTGTCCTCCAGTAAAGTAGAATATCTTTTCACATAGGTCACTGGGTTTCTTCTTCAGTAAATTGCCTATCACATATTTCTCTATTTTTCTCCTGACTTCTTGGTATCTTTCTTGTTGACTTACAATAAACTTGTATGTTTACTCTGTTAGATATTTTGCAAATATTTTTTCTTGGTCTGTCATTGCCTTTTAACTTTGCACCTTGTCACATAGATTTTTTTTTAAATTCTTGGCTCTGTTACATCTTTATGTTTTATTATGTGTCTTGCTTCAGAAAGTTTCTTCATGCTAAGATCATGAAAATATTCTCTTGTAATTTTCTCTGGTTTTCTTATAGATCTTGATTTCTAACACTCAGTTCTTTAATCCATCTGCCATTTATTTTTGGGTGGTATGAAGTAGGGATCTGCTACCCACAATGAATAGTCAATTGTCCTAACATAACTTATTAAATATAGTAATTCATCATGTTCCCACTGATCTGATTGCCTTACTCAGATTCCCATAAATGCCTGGGTCTGTCTGGGGACTCAATTCTGTCCGCCCAAACTACTGTTTATTCTTGAGCAAATAGTATATACTATTTTAATCATAATAACTTTACCTATGCTCTGATATTTAGCAAAGTACTAACTGTCTTATTAAAAAACGTTTTTGGGCCGGGCGCGGTGTAATCCTAGCTCTCTCAGAGGCCGAGGCCGGTGGATTGTTTGAGCTCAGGAGTTTGAAACCAGCCTGAGCAACAGCGAGACCCCGTCTCTACTAAAAATACAAAGAAATTAATTGGACAACTAAAAATACATAGAAAAAATTAGCCGGGCATGGTGGCGCATGCCTGTAGTCCCAGCTACTCAGGAGGCTGAGGCAGAAGGATTGCTTGAGCCCAGGAGTTTGAGGTTGCTGTGAGCTAGGATGATGCCATGGCACTCTAGCCCAGGCAACACAGTGAGACTCTGTCTCAAAAAAAAAGTTTTTGGCAATTTTTATTGACTTATTCTTCCAAATCAGAGCTTTAAGTTTTTTAAAAAGAAACAGAATATAGTTTTACATTAAAATTTATATATTCCCTCAAGAGAATGAACATCTTTACATGCTTTCCAGGGCAGATAAGTGGTGTCTCCATTTATTGAAATCCTATTTCACCTTCATAAAGTTCTGTCATCTTCCTCAGATGGGTCTTGCATATTTCTTGTTATATCTATTAAGTATTATTCTAGAGCTCAGAATCTAGAATAATATTAAACTTTATCATATATTTACATATTGTCTTATACCATTTTGTGCTGCTGTAACATAATACCAGAGACTAGATAATTTATAAAAAACAGACTTATTTTCTCACAGTTTTGGGGCTGGGAAGTTCAAGATCAAGGCACCAGCAGGTTCAATTGTTTGGTCAGGGCCTCTCTTTGCTTCCAATATGGTGTCTTGTTGATGCATCCCCTCCAGAGGGGAGAACGCTATGTCCTTATGTGGCAGAAGATGGAAGGGCAAGCAGAACTAACCCCCTTCAACGAGCCTTTTATTTGGGCCCCTATTCCCATTCAGGAGAAGAGGAGACCTCGTGACCTAATCACCTCTTAAAGGTCCTAACTCTCAATATCATCACATTGGCCATCAAGTTTTAACACCTGAATTTTGAAGGGGACACATTCAAACCATAGCACATATATATATAAGAATTATATTATTTGAAGATCACATAAAATTTGTTTTTTAAAACCATCTTTACTTTGTTCCTTTTTAGTAATGGCTGTTTCAATGTCTTTAGTCATTAGCAGTCCACTCATGTGTTTTGCCTCTTTTTGAATCAATTTTAACAATTTCTATTTTTCCTAGAAAACTACCCATTTCATTTGGACTTTCCAATTTTCTGGCCTAAAATTTATAATTCCTTTAATTTCATCCATATCTGTGTTCAATCTTTCTTATCTCATTCTTGATGTTCATGTTTTCTCTATTTTTCTTGGTCAGACTTCTTAAAGATTTATCTTTTTGAAAGACCAGCTCTTGGTTTTATGTAACAATTGTTTTTCTTATTATTAACTAATTTCCTCATTTACCATTTTCTTCTTATTTATATTGGTTTATACTTGTTTTCTTCTAGTTTCTTGAGTTTTAGAGGCTCAGTTTATTTTTAATCTTTTTTTAACTATGAAAAGCATTTAAAATCTATAAAATCTCTTCCACAGTGTTAGCTTTAATATATATTTTTTAAATATACAATGTTCTCATTTTCATTCATTTTAGCTTAAAATTTCTCTGATCTCAAAACTATTTAGAAGAATATTTTCAATTTTCTAATGGTAGCTGTATTAGTTTGATAGGACTGTCATAACAGTACTGCCAAGTGGGTGGCTTCAACAGCAGAAATTTACTATCTCACAGTTCTGGAGGCTAGAAGTCTAATTGCTTCAGAATTTCATTCCTCTTAAGGCTGAATAGCATTCCATTGTATGCATATATCACATTTTGTTTAGCCATTCATCCATCAAGGGACATTTGGGCTGTTTCCACCTTTTAGTTACTGTGAATATTGCTGCTATGAACATATATACTTTCAATTCTTTGGGTATATACCCATAAGTAGAATTGCTGGATCATATGGTAATTGTATGTTTAATTTTTTGAAGAACCACCAATACCATTTTTCACAGTGGTTTTATCATTTTACATTCCTACCAACAGTGCACAAGGGTTGAATTTCTCCACATCCACAACAACTATTTTCTATTTGCTTTTGTTTTTTAATAACAGCCATCCTGATGGGTATTAAGTGGTATCTCTTTGTGGTTTTGATTTGCACTTCCCTAATGATTAGTGATGTAGAGCATCTTTTCATGTGCTTATTAGCTATATCTTCTTTGGAAAAATGTCTCTTCAAATCCTTTGTCCATTTTTAAATTGAGTTATTTGTATTTTTTTATGTTGAATTCATTTTATTTTTCACTATGTCTTTTATATTGGAAATGTTTTTTAATTTAAAAATTGTCTTATACTTAGCTTGTTCCTTATATTTTCAAATTTCATTCAAAACTTGCATTCAGTTTCTTAAAAGTTCTGCTGTAGCCACATCCCAGTTTACTATGTAGTATGTGAATTATTGAGTTTTAAATTTTCTTTCTTACATGACTTCTTTGACTAAAGAATATGAATTCTTCAGAATTGTGATTTTAAATTTTAAATGTATAGGTTTTAATTGTATTTTTGCTATTGATTTCTAATTAAATTGCCTTGCTGTCAGAGAATGAGGTCTATAAGATACAGATTCTTTGATGGTGAGACTTGTGTTATGGCCCAATAATTTTTCCATGCGTCTTAAGAAATACATTTCTTCTTCAATTGCTGAGTATGAGGTTCTATATATGTCCACCTGATCAAGCTTATTGTTACTCAGATATATATCCTTACCACTATTTTTGTTGTTTGATCATCAATTGCTTGAGAAGAATACTGAAATATCCCACTATGATGGTAGATTTATCAGTTTCTCCTTGTAGTTCTACACTTTTTTGCTCTATACATCTTTTGGGTTATTTTAGAAAGCACAATACATATAAGTTTAAGTTCTCACATCTTATTGGTGAACTAAACCTTATCATTATTAATGATCCCCTTTATCCCTAATGATGCTTTTCAATTTTAAGGACTGTTACATCTAATTAATTAACCCATTTATTAGGTATTAGTAAATCCATCTTTCTTTTGGTTGGAATTTGCCCGGTATGTCAAAAAGATACTTGTATTTTGTGTCTTTATGTTTTAGGGGTATGTCCAACATGACAAATATATGTCTTTAGTTTGGCGTATTTAATCCAATTTGTTCAACCATTTTATTCTGTGCTTTTCCCTCATGCAGTTGTTTGTTTGTTTTGTGGGGTTTTTCCCCCATTCCTTTCTTGTCTTTTAAATTGATTCAGGATTTGTTTCTGTCTTCCTTTTTATTTTTCTCCTTTACTGGTTTAGAAATAATATACCTTGTTTTTACTGTTTTAGAAGTTTTAGCATGTTAAATTAACTCTAAAGTTAATCAACATCTTAACATACCTTTAAACACAAGACTTTTAGATTCTTCTGGCTTACACATTATTGGTGTTCAGTATTTTATTTCTTTAATTCCCACGATTTACATATTATTGTTGTTTATTTAGATGATGTTTTGAGATTTACCCAAATGAATTTAAATTATCCAATCTTGTGAACTATTTAAATTTATATATTTACATTTCTTCCTTGCTTACTATCTCTTATTACAGCTCATGCTTTCCTTTAGGATCTAAGGACATCCTTTAGATGTTCTTTTAGTGTACATCTCTTGGTGTTAAATGCTATCAGTATTTGTTTACTGAAAACTTCTACATTTAATCATTCCTTTTTCATTTTGAAATTAACATGCTATAAAATTTAATTTTGTGTGTTAAGTTCTATGAGTTTTAACATGTACACACTCATGTAATCACCATCATCAATCAGGATACAGAATAATTCCATCACCCCAAAAAATTCCCTCATGCTGCCTTTTTGCGGGCAAACCCTTTTGTTTACCCCAACTCCTGAAACAACTGATCTGTGGTACATTCCTATAGTTTTGCCTTTCCAAAAATGTTATATAAATCTAATCATACAGTATGAACCTTTTCATGCTGGCTTCTTTCACTCAGTATAATGCCTTTGTGATTTACCTGTTATTGTGAGTATCAGTAGCACATTTCTTTATATTGCTGAGCAGTATTCACTGTATGGACACAGAACAGGTTTTTTATCCATTCACCCACTGAAGCATTTTTAGGATGTTTTCCATTTTGGTGGATCATGAATTCTGGTACAGGTTTTTGTGTGTACATAAGTTTTCACTTGTCCAGAGTAAACACCTAGGGGTAGAAATGCTGGGACATTAGATAAGTATACGATTAACTTTATAAATAGCTGGCAAGCTGTTTTCCAAAATGGCTGCACCATTTTGTATTCCTACCAGGAATGTATGAGCATTCCAGTTGTTTCATATCCTCATCAGCAATTATACTGTTGTTTTTTTGAAAAATTGTAGCCTTCGTATAAATGGTATATACTGGTATTTCATTGTCATTTTGAGTTTTGCTAATGGTTAATGACATTGAGCATCCTTTCATGTGTTTATTTGCCAATTATGTATCTTTTTTTTTTTTTTTTTTGAGATAGAGTCAGAAATTCACCTTGAATAATAAAACCCATCAGTGCTTCTTCTT